>NC_050581.1:14459934-14793226 GCF_011100635.1 Trichosurus vulpecula
AGGAGGCCAGAGTGGATGGATGGATTTTGGGACATGATCGGCTTCCCTCAACTCCTCACTCTTCAGGCCAGCCTGGGGTCAGTTCTACTCTCTGTCTCCCTCTGCTGTAGCTGAGGGTAACCACAGTCTCTGGGAGCCACCCAGTAGGGTTTTGGGGAGCTGAGACCCTAGAGAGTGTTTAGTTTTTAAGCTGTTCCCTGCCCTGTCCCACCTCCCCTCATCCCAAACCAGGTTAATCAGGAACCTAGCTCCCCTTTCCTTCTTTGTGAAATGAGGACAGGACAGGATTTCTTGTCTTGAGGCTGGCTTCGTTCCCACCCTCCAGCAGGAAGCAGTGGCTATGGGCCTGGAGAGACCTTGCACTATGGACCTGGCCCTGTGCAGTGGACAGCAGAACCCAAATTCTTGCCCAATTGGCTGCGTTGTGCCCGAGCCATAATGTGAGGAATAATTAAGGTGATGATGACGATGAGCATTTTTAGGAACAAGGATTATAGAGAGCTAAAAGGGACCTGGGATGCCGCTTAGTCCAACTCCTTCATTTTAGAGTTGGGCAAGCCGAGACCCAGAAGTCAAGTGACTTGACCAAGGCCACCAGAATTACCATATCAGAAATAGGTTGTAGGTCGTCTGACTTTAGCAGCAGTGTTCATTCCACTGTACCCGGGGACTAGGAGCTGTGAAACCCATTTGGGGACAGAGGGTCTGGGGAGGTGGGGGACAGTAGGAAGTTGAGAGTTGATGCCTCCATTTTCCTTCCCCCCCATTTCTCTGTCAGCCAGGAGCCCTGAATGTGATGGAGCAGGGACCTGAGCGGGGTAACTGCTATACCACCAGGGTACAGATGGTGAGTGGACCTCCTTTGCCCTGGCAGGTTATAGGAAATAACCCTTACCCTGTCTACCCAATGGAGGAATTGCAAGGACGGCCGACTCTGGCAGGATTTCTGGATCTATACTGGGAGCTGACCTCAGCCTCTTTTTCCCCCGCTGCTTCCCATCTCCCTTCTTCCCTCTTTAGCTGGGTTCCAGCTCTGGCTTTGGATCAAGACCTCTCATGTCCCTGATTTCCCACCCCATACCCTCTCTCTCTCCAAGCCCCTCCCCTAAACATACACAAAGAAGGAACTGACTGAAGCCACAATGTGAAGGATGATTAAAGGTATGAGAAGCGTGTTTAGGAACAAGAATCCCTAAGATTATACATTCTAGAGCTGGATGGGACCTGGAGTGCCACTTAGCCCAAGCCTCTCATTTACAGTTGGGGAAGCTGACACCCAGGTCAAGTGACTTGGCCAAGGCCACACAGCTAGTACATGTAAGAGACAGGTTGTAGGTCCTCTGATTTGAGAGGTAGTGCTGCGTTCCCCGGGGCCAGGAGCTATAAAGCCCCATATGGGAACAGCAGGTTTGGGGAGGAATTAGACAACAGCAGATTGTCTTGTGGCTGGTAATGGTTGGTTGCTTCAGATAGGCCGGAACCAGGCTGAACTCCTTTTCTAACTTTTTTTTTTTTTTAGAATCAGACCTGTGATTTTATTGGCACAGGAGATTTCTAATGAGGAAGGCCCTGGAAAGTAGAAACTTCCATCTTTTTCCCCTCCCCCTGCCTGGACTCTAGAGTCTTAAAAAGAGAGTTCCAAAAGCCTCTTCCCTTCCAGCCAAGTCCAGTCCATTCTTTTGCGCTAGAGTTTTGGGCCTTGTTATGGTTAACGTTGGACCCCTACCTGGCTATAGCCTTCAGCTGCAGCCAGATACTGGACCATTCAAGGCCCTCCAGTAGCTCCCTGGGATGGAAAGGTTGAGATGTGAACAAGGATTCCCGTTAGCACTCAACTTATTTTATTTGACTCGCTGTGGATGGGAGCTAAGTGGGTCTAATCCTAGCTTGGTCTCCAACCTTCTATGTGACTGGGCAGGTTCCTTCCCCTCTGGGCCCGTTTCCTTGTCTGTAAATAGGAATATTGAACTAGATGACCTCTAAGGGTCTCCATGGGCAGCTAGGTGAGGCTGTAGTGCAGAGTGTGGGGCTAAAGTGAGAAAGATCTGAGTTCAAATCCAGCCTCAGACCCTGGACGAGTCGCTTGACCCAGTTTTCCTCAGTTTCCTCATCTGTAAAAAAAGCTGGAGAAGGAAATGGCAAATTACACCAGTATCTCTGCCAAGAGAACCCCAAATGGGGTCACAGAGTTAGACAGGACTAAAAAGGTTCTCTGAAGTTCCGAAATTACAGACATTTATATATACCTGAACTGTGACCTCAGATACGTTCCCAACAGCAGGGGGTGGACTCCGCTGAGCTAGCCACACTCTCCCGGGCACCAGAGGCTCCGGTGTCTGAGAGGCTGGTAGGGTTAGAGTCTAGCCAGGGCTTGGGACTAAGGAAGTGAGCAGAAACGTGGGGGAAAGACTGTAAGCTTGCTTTCATCAGTGTTGATGGGGAGAAGTTCTATCCAACGAGCGCGGTATCTTTTTGCCTATGAGATAAAAATAGCTAGCATTTATTTTAATCTCACGACAGCTCAGTGAGAGAGGAGCTATCCTTATCCCCATTTAGCAAATGGGGAAACAGAGACAGACAGAAGTGAAGTTATTGGCTCAGGGTTTTACAGCTAGTAAGTCTAAATCAGGATTCGAACCCAAGTTCTCCTGTCTCTATCTGCTCTATCCGCTGTGCCACGTAGGTAACTCGCTCACTAATCATGCTTCCTTCTTATCCTCGATTCTGGTTGTGGGTCAGAGGGAAGAGAGAAGAAGTCATTGCTCATTAGGGTCTCTCATAGCCCCCCATTCACCAGACTCTTCTGCCTTTCCCTCACCTTACTTGTCTTAATCTTTTTCAGACCAAAAATATGGATTTTTATAAGCGAGAGGTAAGCGCTTAGACTGTCCTTGGATTCTATGGAGGGGAACACATCGTGGGGCCCTGGGAGCCTTCCAGGTTGGGGGAACCTGTGTTTAGTCTGAGGCCTGCTGGGAGACAGGACGATAGGGCTGTGGGTGGAATCTGGTTACTTCCTGGCTATGGGCATACCCCACTTTAAAATGTCCTAATTGGGTAAATATGGACAAAGATTAAAGACAAGGGAGGCTCGACTGTCTCCATCCACCCAATTGGCAAGTCGTCTCTGGCTGATCTGGGGACCTTAAAGCTGGCTAGAGCTGATCCCTCCTCACCCCTTTATTCTTGTGCCTCTGCCTAGATCGAGTACTGTAAGAAAGCGATGAGTAGGACTAGGGTGAAGTCTTCTATCTGCCTGGAAGCGTGAGTGCCTCCGGACTGGGAAGAACAGGGTCTGGGCAGGTGGGAGGACGGGGATGTCATACGCATCCACCCCAAATCTCTCTCAAATGTTTCCTTTGTCCTCACCCGTATTCCCCTGCTTTCTAAATCACCATCTGGCCTTTCCTGGGCTCACTCTTACCAGAGCAGCCCTTTCCTTTCTACAAGGCCTTCTTGAGTGGGTAGGGTTCCTCCAAATCATCTGCATTCTCTGGTTCCGCCACTTACTACCTTTGTGACCTTGGGCATATCATTTATCAGTTTTCTCATCTGTAGAATGAGGGGATTGAACCAATTGACCTCCAAGTTTTCTCCCAGCTCTAAATGCATATTCTTGTTATCCTTGTGGGTTCTTTCCACCCAGATATCTTAAGTTCAATGACCAGTACATGCCCCATGACCCCATCATGTCTGGCTGCCTGCCCAGTAATCCTTGGATCACTGATGATACTGACTACTGGTCAATGAATGCACCCACGTGAGTATTCTTCCCACCTGCTGAGGGGGAGTGGAGAGGACTGGGCAACCCTACTTTCTAGTAGGATAACCATCCCATACATATTGCTGATTCTTGGTGGGGACCATGGGCCCAGACACAGGAAATCTGGCTCCAGAATTCACCGAGGCCCTCCCATTTAGGGGTCTGTATCCTAAAGGGACCTGAATAGTACCTGCCCTAATGAGCACTGGATCCATTTCTCTAATTCTGAGAGTTATGGGGACATAAAAGGAGCTGCCACCACATACACATTTATTGCCTAGGGTGACGACACCTACTAAGTTACGGGTTGAGCGTTGGGCCTTTAACTTCGGAGAGCTCCTGGGGGATCCTCTGGGCCATATACAGTTCATGGAGTTCCTCAAGAAAGAGTTCAGTGGTAAGACAGCTACCCCCAGCTCCACCCTTGGTCATGCTCCTGTAGGGGATTCAGGGACCAAAGAGGATCCTGGGTGATAACAGCCAGGGTACAAATACAGAAACAGGTTAAGTATCTGAAGTAGGATTTGAACTCAGGTCTTTCCAACTACAAGTTCAATACTCTACCTGGCCACCTAGATGCTAGCATGCCTGACATGATGATGTCCTTCCTGCTCCGGGCTCAGCCTTTTCCTTCTCATTTCTCCAGCTCTCCCAGTTCCCTGGAGCCTTGTCTCTTCACCAGAACACTGTGAGCCAAGCACTCCTTATTCCTCCCTAGCCAGTGGGGATAGGGGGGAAATGGGAGGATGTTCAGGAGGATGACTAGGTGTGCAGTCGGGGGCCCCAGCTCACTCTGCTGGGGGCCTTTGGGGCTTCTCCCTGAACATTCCTTCTGTCATCTCATCTCTGGTCACCCCTTCCTCCCTCCCACCCAGCTGAGAACCTGAGCTTCTGGGAAGCATGTGAGGACCTGAGATATGGGGAACAGTCCAAGATTGCTGAGAGTGTGGACTCTGTCTACCAGTGAGCCTCACCTCTTCCCCCGCCCCCTGCTCTGGGTCCTGACTTTCCTTGGGTTCCTTCACTCCTGGTGGGTGGGGCAGAGACTGGACAGAGAATCTTCCCGTCAGAAGGGGTTTTTCTTCGGAGGTCTTTAGGTCCATTCCTCTGCTGTCTATGCATATGCGGATCTACTGAGGTGAGGGTAGGATGGGAAATTTTTGACATGTCTGAGGGAGCACTGACTCCCAAGCTGCCTCCCTTCCACTCCTCAGTTGAGGCCAAATTAACTAATGCTTCCTTTTGGGAGTGGTGCACCCAATTCCCTCTCTGATGAAGGGGAGTGGGATTAGCCAAAGAGGTGCCCCTGGATATTCTGAGGTGTTAGGTGGTCCGGCTGAGCCTGCTGAGTGAGGGGAGGGGAGGAACAGCCTGAGGATGGAGTAAACCAAGATACAGGTTCCTGGTAACAGAATAGAAGGGTACAGGGACCTTGTCTCTCTCTCTACTCTTTTTAAAAGTATCTACATTCCTGAGACAGGTAATAGGTCACCTAAAACTATGGGAGGATCAATCTATTAGCCAGGTGGGAACCAGAACGAGCTACACAGTACGTACTTAAGGGTGGGGAAGGTGAGAGAGAGAGAGAGAGAGAGAGAGAGAGAGAGAGAGAGGAGAGACAGAGACAGACAGAGACAGAGACAGACAGACAGACAGAGAGAGAGAGGCAAAGACAGACAGACAGAAAGAGAGAGAGAGAGAGAGAGAGAGAGAGAGAGAGAGACCCTGAATGGGGGGGGGGGCACGGTGAAAGAGCCAAGGCAATTTTAGAGGATTTTTCCCAGTGCCTCGATGGGCAACAGTATCTTAAAGGCAGGCCACAGGCTGCAAGCCCTTCTGCTAATTTGTCCATATTTCTTTACCTTTTGGGGTTCAGACAGTTTCTTGCCCCTGGGGCCACACGCTGGGTCAACATTGACAGCAAGACTATGGAGAAGACACTTGAAGGGATCCGCAGACCCCATCGTTACGTCATGGATGATGCCCAGATGCATATCTACATGCTTATGAAAAAGGTGCTGGGATTAGGGGTTCGGTGAAGTTGGGAAAAACAAAAGCGTTCCCATCTGAAAGTATCAACTCCCTGTTAGGGCAGTGGCTGGGTTTAAGCTAGAAAACCATGCATTTGTCATAGAGAAATACAAAAAGCTTATCTTCATGCCTTGAAGGTCAAGTAGCCCACTGGCTGGGACCCTTAACTTAGAAAAATTTTAAATGCCTGGGGCTTGGAATGTGTGCATTCATCCATTTATTCACTTATGCTTTATTTCCCACCAACTACCAAGAAGCTTTTGAGTTGAAGGCTACACACAAGTGAAAACACAAATGTCAAACAGGGAACAAAAATAAAACCAAAACCAAACCAAAATCAGTTACGAGGAGAATAGATGTTAGTAGACATCTGAGATGAATCGTAGTGTAGCTGTTCAGTCATTTCAGTGGTGTCTGACTTTTTGTGACCCCATTTGGGTTTTCTTGGCAGAGATCCTGGAGCAGTTTGCCATCTCTTTCTCCAGCTCATTTTATAGATAAGGAAACTGAGGCAGAGTGTTAAGTGACTTGCCCAGGGTCACACAGCTAGTAAGTGCCTGAGGCCACATTTGAACTCAGGTCTTCCTGACTCCAGACCTGGCACTCTATCCCCTGCACCACCTAGCTGCCCTTCTGGGTTGAGTTAGATCTGACAATTATTCTGAAGATAATTATAAGAAAGCACAGAGTAATGGGATCATTAATGGAGTTTCCTCACAAGTTGTTCGAGAGTCTTGTGGGAGGGGGACTGGAGGTGGGGATTATCAAATTGAGGAGGAAGCTGTGGACTTGGACATTCCTCTATTCTGGAGGCATCTATCTTTAAAAAGGCAGCATGGAGTAGTGGCAACAACTCTGAATTTGGAGTCACAGGGCCTGGGTTCGAATCTTCTCTCTGCTACTTCCTACCTGTGACTTTGAGCAACCCATAAATCTCTGTGAGCCTCAGCTTCCTGGGCATTAGACTAGATCTCCAAGACCATGATTCTATACCGAACCACTTGAACAATTTCTTAGAAGGCGATGTTATGGTCCTGGGAAGTAAGGTGATGTTACGGTCCTGGGAAGTAAAAGCACAAATCTCAAACAATTGTGTAAGGAATGCTGTTGGAATAAGGTGGTCCTGCCTGTCTTTCAGGACTCCTATCCCAGGTTCTTAAAGTCAGACATGTATAAGACACTCCTGGCAGAGGCCGTGATTCCACCTGAGACCAAGAAACGGTGAGTTTCACCCATCCCCCTGCCTTGATCCTAACTCACTCTATTTCCTAAACTCCAAAATTCGGGTGTAGAGGGGCTTGAGGGACAGGAGGCCATTTACCACCAATAACCACTCTATCGTGTGAGAGAGTTGGAATTGGGAATTACCATGCAGGTCGACCTCACCTTATCCCATTCCATGGAATGAAGAGAGGTCTCTCATTGAGCCAAGACTAGAGAATAGCTTCCAAATTTGCATTGCCCCTTGGGGGTCCCGGCCTTCATCCTTCTTTTCTCTGTCTGTCTGTCCCTCCAGAGTGTTTCCATTCATGAGGAAGCAGCGCCATTCCAGCCCTAGCCCGGCCCTCCTCCTGCCCTCAGAACAAGAGCCCAAAGGGGAGGACAAGAGCAAGTCCCTGGCTTCTGGCACCTCTACTGGGGAAGGGGAAGGCTAGGCAAGGTAGTCCTCCCTTCCCCTGTTGCCACTTCTCCATCTCCTCTGGTTGACAGCCTGGAGGATGTAATTGGAGAGGGGAGGGGTTGGTGGTGCTAGGTGTGGGGAAGGAGACAGAGAGAAAAGCATTTCATGAACTGAGGTGTGTGAGGGCTCCCCTGTCCTCCCTCCTTGTCCCAGCCATCTCCAGCGTCCTCCAAGGAGAGGTTATAAAGCCCACCAATTCCTTACCCCTAATCCTAAGAGTCAGTCCTCAGGTATCTATCTCACCCACCCCAGCCTTTGGCAGAGGAAGCATGGTGTGGACAAGGTGGAGAAAAGCTTAGCAGTAAGGGGACAGGTGGTCTTAGCTTTGTTGGTAACCTGCTCTCTGGGTCTGTTTCCTTCCTGTACAAGTTACTTAGATAATACAAAGGCTTGGAGCAAGTGTTCCCTAAGGTTTCCTCTTCCAGCTCTAAAATTCCATTATTCCATCCCCTGTCCAGCCAACCCTGGCTTGGTGACTTCTGAACCGAATGTTTTCCCAGGCTCCGTTAGAACCCTTCACAGTTCTGTAGGCGAGTAGTTATTTTTTATGGCTCTCTAGGGTCAGCTCCTCAAGGAACAGCTGTTGCCTGCCTTAAAGCCTCCAGGTGTCCTTCATGTACATGTGAGCACATGCATGAACCCCTAGGAACTTCAGTTTCCTGGATAAGCAGCAGCTTCCTCTTCTTCCTTCCCCTGTCGTCAGGCTCTCATAGTTCCAAAAGATGATAAGAGTAAGTCTGCTGAGCCGAACCCTCCAGGGTAGGGCAGGAACCTCAAGTTTGCTGGGAGGAAAAATAGGGCAAAACTTCCTGCTTCCCCAGTATCAGAAAAAGTTGAAGCCATTGATTTCTAGCTTGCCTCAAAGGGAAATATTGCCAAATAAATGTGTCTTGGTTTTGGGTTTTTTTGGAGGGGAGAGGGCAGGGCAATTGGGGTTAGGTGACATGCCCAAGGTCATACAGCTAGTAAGGGTGTCGAACGCCTGAGGCCGCATTTGAACTCAGGTCCTCCTGACTCCAGGGCCAGTGCTCTACTCACTGCCCCTCCAAATAAGTGAATCTGGGATTTGAGAGGGATTCACAAGTCTTCTAGTTTAACCCACATGTGAAGACGATTTTGATCTACCTGTGGTCCACTTTACTTTGGGACAGCTCTAACCTTTAGGAGAGCACTTCAAATACTTGAAACCAGCTGTCATCAAGCATGCTTCAAGCTAAACAACTCATCCACACATGCCATGATTTTGGGACCCTTCACCATCAAAGTGGGGCAGCTAGTGATGCAGTAGATATGGGGACAAGCCTGGAATCAAGAAGACTCATTTTCCCAAGTTCAAATCTGACCTCAGACACTTATTAGCTGTGTGACCCTAGGCAAGTCACTTAACTATTTGCCTCAGTTTCCTCATCTGTAAAATAAAGTGGAGAAGGAACTGGCAAACCACTCCAGTATCTTTGCTAAGAAAAACCCAAATGGGGTGAGTGGGACATGACTGAAAAACCATCAAAGTTGCCCTCTTCTGGATACTCTCCAGCTTATCACTGTACTCCCTGAAATGTGGCATTCAGAATAGAACTTGATCCTCCAAATGCAGCCTTAGCACGGTCAGGTATAAGACTATTGCTTCTTTCAATGCTGCTTAGGATTACATTACATTTTTTGGCTGCTATATATCACATTCTTGACTTGTTGAGCTCAATGCACTAAGACCCTTAGATCTCTTTTCAGATGAACTTTTGTCTAGCCATACCATCTGTATCTTGCACTTACGAAGTTAGTTTTCCGAATCCAAAAGTGAGAATTTACGTTTATCCCTATTAAATTTTATCCAATTAGATCTGGCTCAAAAATCTAGCATGTCAGAACCTTTTTGGATCTGATATTATCATCCAACATGTTAGCTATCTTGTTAGCTTTCTGACGGAAGGCCAAGACAGTGTTGGCTACACTAGTGCACGTCTATATAATTGGAGTCCTCTATCACTATGCCAGGCTTGGGATGTTTCCAAAATTTCTCATTTCCTTTCTGTCCAGAAAAGATGTTGCAATGACAATATTGGTTCTGTTTCTGTCTCTGGTGATCTTTATGCAAATGTTCTCCACCATGTTTTCTTCTTCCAATTCCTGGATTTTTAAAAATAGGTATATATTGTAGTATACAACGCTACTCCTTATCTACCCTCTCCCCCCTCCCCTTTTGCCCACCCTGTTCCTCTGGAATCTCTCCAAAGGCAGTCATGGGTTTCATCCCACCAGGTCTCAGTGATTTGACCTATGGTCGAATTTTGTTTCCTTGTATTGTTATCACTAACCTCGTCTTTGCCCCCCAAATTTTGGGTGTACAAAAGCGTATGTATCTAAGCCCACAGATTTTTATTGCTATTCCTTTTTTGGATCTTACCTCTTGTGAATTTCTGGGTATCTCTATTGCTATTATTGATAATTAGGGGGTTTTCTCCAACTTTTTTTTCTTTTTCATTTAACTTTCTTTTGAGAGGGAGCAGCATGGGGTAGTGCAAAGTATCAGACAGTCCTGCAGCCCAACACTCCTCCAAACCAGATGAAAATGTAATTGGGAAATATTTAACAAAATAAAAATACAACAGAACACACATAACATCAATATGTGGTTTTCTAAGTTGATATGAAGCCCAAAGGCCCTGTTTCTATTTGATGCCAAAGGTGTAGTGGATAAAGCAGGCCTCTGAGCCAGGAGGACCCAGGTTCAAGGGTTTGACACATACTCGGTGTATTATCCTGGGGGACTCACTTAACCTCTCAGTGCTCATAGGCAACTCTCTAAAACTATAAATTGCAGAGGATAATGACCTACACTGGCAGTGGGAATTTTCTCACCTGGAAGTTACCTATGTAAATGAAATCACTGGTCTAGTCCTAATCTCTGTTGATCAGATTTGCAAGACTCCAGCCAATACATTTTTACTAGTCTTGTTAGGTCAAGAGTCCATCATTCCTGTGTTTCAACCTGTGGCCCAGAAATCCCAAATCCATCCAGGTCACTAGCTTTGCCTTCTATTGGCAGACCAATGAACAATTCCACTAGTGCCCCTGAAGTCTTCACTTTCTTGGCCATGACTCAGTAGCCCTTAGCAATGAATTCTGGTGCTATTGTTAGTAGCCATGTAAGTCACAAGAAATGGGTGGGACAGTCCTTGGGTTTGACAACTTTGGGAAGGTACTCCATGTTTTAGAGACACATGGCCTTAGAAGAAAACAGACTTCTTTAGTACCAATGGCAGGCATCATCAACCAACATGACTGGTCTTTTTCCTGTTACTCATTGGTCTGATGAAACCACCTCATGATTCCTAATAGGATGAGCAACTGCTGCTTCTTCAGGAAGAACCTCTTCCTACTGACTCCAGTGGTCCTTTTTCATTTTTACATGTAAACATTTTTCATGTTTACACAGTGGTTTAAAAAGTTTGCAAAAGCATGGTACAAATGAATCTCAAACAATCCCAAGGCTTTATGAAACCTACCTTCCAGATGAGAAACCTGATTCAGAGAAGTAATCAGCCTGTTAACGTTGGTGGGTTATAAACCCAAGTTGCCCGGACTTTGTCCACTACCCAAATGCTCCTCCTCTATGATGGCAAGGCTCAGTGAGTTGAATTGCTGGCTTTAGCATCAGGAAGACCTGGCTGTGTGACGCTGACCAAGAAACCTAAAACTTTTGGTGCTCTCACTGATGCCGTAAGTTGTTGCGAAGGTGTTGATGGGCGCTGGTTAAGTAAACAGTCTCCTCACCTGGAGTTCCCTATACCAAGTGCAACCCTACGTCCATCTCTATGCTGGGAGTGAGAGCATTAGTCCTTTCCTAATAAAGCGCATTCTCCTTAGCACTGCTTACCTTCATTAGTGGTTATGTCTCACATGGGGGGTGGGGTGGGGCAGGGTTCCTGAACTAGGCGTGAAGTCAGGAAAACCTGAGCTCAGATTGGAACTCAGATGCTTTTTGTGTGACCCCAGGAAAGTCACTTAACCTGTTTGCCTCAGTTTCTTCATCTGCAAAATGGAGATAATAGTACCTATCTCCCAGGGTTGTTGTAAGAATTAAGTAATTGCAAAGCACTTGGCACAGTACCTGGCACACAGTAAGCACTACATAAATGTTAGCTATCATTACCATTTACACCTTTTCACCTGGGCTCCCTTGTGATCCACAAATGTACTCGCAGGAGTAAAGATTACAGTTCATAGCTTAGGTTCTCTGTGCAAAGCCTTGGCCTTGTTAGTACTATATATACCCTGTCCTCTGAACCAACTGGCCCAGATGAAGGCCCATTCCACAATGTTGTATGGACTCTGGGCTCTGAATCTCTACATGAAGACATACAGAGTTCCACTCGTGCCCCCTACGTTTAAAGGGCAAAGCTTGGGACAAAGCTGTTTCCAGCACTGCCCATACTGGTGGATATAAAGTACACAAAGCTCAGCAAGGGAGGAAGCCAAAGTGACTCATAAAAATGAGCAAAAGGATTCATGAATGTGACAAGTGAAGTTCAATGGGCAGGAGCCAAGGTCGGCCAGGGGAAGGGGCGGTGGCTGGGAGGCACAAGGCAGCTGTTTCAGGTAAGCAGCTACATCTGGACAACTTCTACAATGTCCTTTAATACCTACTGACACCTGGACTGAAGGCAGTAACGGGAATTCCTACAGCCTGGCTGGCATGGGTGATGCGGCTAGGGCACTCCTAAGGAATGGTCTCTTATCAGGAGAAGAGAATTATGAGGGGTGGTGGGAGGGTAGGATAATTTCACTGCTCAGCAATTTTGCAGGCAATGTGTAAGTGATGAAAACAGTCCTTCTGTAAATGTCACAAATTCTGTGATCCAAAGAGCTTTCAGTCTAACAGGTAGGAAAGAGACACAAACACAAAGAATTACACTTTGATATAGGTGTAGGATAGGTCAGTGATCTGAGACACTTCAGGGAGATGATCTTTAGCTAGGAAGCTCACAGCAGGCTGCACTGAGGGGACAAAACTAAGGTGGGCCTTAGAGGTAAGGGAGGATTTTAATAGTTTGATATGGAAGTGGGGATGGGGAACCTCGGCCTGAGTGTTTTCAGGAGGTAGACTATCAAAATTCATCCAGGCTAGAAAGCAGGACAGCAATGGGAGGAGGGGGAGGCTGAGAGTGGGCCACTTTGTCTCTAGAACATAGAGAATGTAAAAGAGAATTGTGTGAGATAAGGTAAGATATGCTGGAGATTTTGAGTGTCATGGCACAAAGAAATCCAAATTTATTCAATAGGCAATGGGAAACCACTTAAGGTTCTGAAGCAGAGGACCAACGTGAGGAAACTTCTGTTAAGGTGGATGTTGTATGTGGTATTTGGAGGCTTTTTTTTTTTGCGGGGGTGGGGGTGGGGGGGTGGGGGTGGGGAAGGCAGGGCAATTGAGGTTAAATGACTTGCCCAAGGTCACACGGCTAGTGTGTCCAGTATCTGAGGTCAAATTGGAACTCAGGTCTTCCTGATTCCAGGGCTGGTGCTTCTACTCACTGAGCCACCTAGCTGCCCCTGGGGCCTTTAATTAAAATCATTTCTTGCTATTTCTATGGTTGAGATTAACAGGTACTCTTGCTACAGGTCAATGTCTTCCTTACCCAGTGTGTACTCAGAGAATGAAAGATGATTACTCTAAGTTTAATTAATGCAAAAATTAAATCCAAGAAAGCCCAGAGTTCCCACTAATAGTTTAAAACTAGTAATCAAAGCTTTAGTCCATATTTTTCCCATGTCTACCCTTAAGGGTTCTTTTGAAAAAAGTTTTGCAGGCACATCCTTCTCCAATTTCTCTGAACAAGATCAGATTTTATCTCCATTCTACAGAGGCATGTGTCAGAAGTGTCAGAGCTCTTTTCCCACCCTATGCTGCAGCATAGGGGAAAACCATTTTCAAGCTCAGGGGTGCACAGAGATGAACAATGTTGGGGCACATAGCTGCCCTGTATTGCTGACTTCTCATCAGTGAGGCTCTCTCTTTCAACTACCTCAGTAACCATCTCTTGATTCATTCCTATTTTTCACATCTTTGTTCTTAGTGGTTCACTCTTGTGGTATGACTATACAAGGTCTTCTCCCACACGTGCCTTTTGGCCTCTGTGTCTTCACACTCCCTCTTCATTACTCTAAGGAGAGGGGAGTAAGGTGAGAGCCATCTGGACTGGCTGGAGCTGGGCAGCAGAGCTGTGCTATCTGAAACAGGTTTATAGGGGATGGGGGGCTGCTGAGACATGACTTGCCCAAGGCCATGCCTCTCCATCCGCATGACAGTAAATTGTTAATGGCTACTCCAACAGATTTACTATCTTTTATCTTCAAGGGCTAGAACCTGAAGTAAAGAGACCCACAGATCCTGTTAAGATTTCAGATCAACTAAACTGTCGTGCCCTCATTGACTAAAACTGCAAGCAGTCTGAGCTGGGCCTGTAATTTTTACACTTGTCCCCCTGCAAAACACTCCCAGGGAGGCCCAGCCTATCAGCCACACCGAGCTTGAAGCACACTGCACACACTGGTGGCATTTACAAACACCACAAAAACATTTATTGAAAAAGACCAGTGGAGACTGCAGGGTTCAAACTGATTTGTATTAAGTTATAAAGGTCAAGCTCCATCATCTAAGCTGCATCTGCCCTGAGAGGGGTTTAAGAGCAATAAGGCACTACAGCAAGTCCTCCATTACCTAAGTCAGGGCTGTCCAATGCTGTCCACGGCCCTCCTACTAACACAGAAATTTACATAAATGTTCTAGTAAAGGAAGCCAAGCTACTGCTGCGCTCTCACTAAAGTCACCAAGCAACAGCGGAATGTTGTCATCCCAAGCCTCCCCTGAAAGGGGTGTGGCTGTCTGGCGTTAAGCAGAAGGGCCTTGACTTCATGTTTCTGACTTGAGCAGGCCATTAGTCCAGTTCATTTTGATTCCATAAAGGAGAACAGGGCCAGAGTAAAACACCCAAGAAACCCATTGTTTCCTATTGATGCTGGTGTAAAGAATTTCTGCTGGGTATGTTTTGGAGTTTATGGCACAAGTATCCAATGTGTATGGTTTTAAAACCACCAAATTTTGTGAGCAATCTACCCCATGTCATTCCGTAGTCACACACAGGGACTGATCACCTCCTACTCATCAGAAAGTTGCTGGGAACAGTGTTTTCTCTTTCAAATTACAGCTCCATAGAGCTTCAAACTCCATAGAGTCTGAAGCCCAACTCCTCCCAGGGACTGAGTCCAAGGGGCTCCTGCAGGCCAAAATCTCTACTGGACCAAGCTAAAGAAAGCTTCCTGAATTAGGATTTGGGGGTGGATGAGGTTTTGAGGCAGAGAAGCCAAAGCAGCAGTCACCTGGACACCCCCAGAGTCCAGTGGCAGCCTAGAGAGGAGTACAGTCTAAGCAGCTGCAAGCAGGAGGAAAGGTTAGACCGGCAGTGTCTCTGTTGACATATATTCACTAGAGCTGGATGTGAGGATCTTAATCAAAGAGCTGCTACTATCTGAAGTGTTTCCACAGAAGTTAGGTAAAGCTGGAATACGGACAGTAGACTACCATCTGCTTCAGAATTTTCTGAAAGTGTCGGCATCTCTCACTCAGCTCTCCTTGAGAGAGATAGGAAAATCATGAAGAAAGCATCCCACACCTCCCTCGGCCTAACTCAGCAGTCCCAAACCCCATATGCCTTCAAGGAGGAAATCTCAACAGAATGAGTAAGTTGGCCCTACAGTAAAGTGCATGGCCTCATGCTTAGCCTGGAGGGCTGGGCAAGGCCTAGTAAGGCTGTCTTTAGAGAAGATCTGTCCATGGCTGGGAACACAAAAGAGGGCCAAGGCAGAACCTGTTTGGAGAACTCACGTCCTCGTACTAAGCCTTAAATCAGACTTGCACAAATTGGCAGTAGATGGGGCCAAAATTAAAATAAGCTAAACTTCTTTGGGGCAGCTTAGAGTAGAGACAGATGGTGGTTGGCTGCTACAGGTCATGTGACCAATCCTAGGGACCAAGGAGTGGACCTGTAATTTCGTACAAGGTAGATGGAATTTTCTCCACCAATACAGGTCAGTGCTTTCTCTGAGCTCAGTCTGAGCAAGCTGCCAGAACGCACAGAAGAGTGCACGGTGGCAACCCTACATTTTTCACAGGCTGCCAGAAATCCTTTGGTGGGCCACAAGTGGCCTACAGGCTGTATGTTGTGCAGGCCTGCCTTAGAAAGAATCACAAGGTGAGGCTCCCCTCCCCACTCCCCCTTCCAAGGGCAAAGGAGTGAAGACACACCAAGGAAGTGGGATTAATGCTATCAAAAGTGTAATGAGTTAGGCTTCTCAAGTTCTGGTTCCTAATTGTTCCTTATTTGTAAGGAACACAGAGGATGGCATTTTAATGTCATCTAAACTCTCGAGTCTCAGAACAAGGCACCTGGAGAAAGATTTGGGATGAATTCTGTCTCCACAAGAGGAGGAAACTGCATTTCTGGCCTATGCATAAGTCAGTTTGGAGAACATGTGGAAAAGTAGAGATTTCTCGCATTTTTAATTTCTTCAGTTGGTTTCTTAGGGAGGAAGAAGAAAAACCAGGGAAAAGAAGACACTGTCTGCTGAGGAGTTCATGCTTCCCTCTTGTATCTCAGCTCATAAAACCGGTCCTTAATGGTCTGTTCATTCTCAGGCCTTGCCTGCCCCAGCCAGATCACCTCCGCATCTAGGACATTCTCCTTCACCTTCTGCTTTGATAAAGACACCAGGCCAGGCCAGTCTTGACTCGTGGGCCCAGTCAGCAGCACGTAAGAGGCATGGTGGTTCTGCTCAAACAACACTATGGTGGGGGAGACACAAGGGGTCGAGGGTCTCTCTCGGGTCCCTAGAATACCAGCCCTCCCACCAACCCTGCACCAAAATACCGATGTTTTCACCCTGGAAAGCCCACCATCCTAGGCTGTCACCAATTAAAACCAAAGGGGAGATGAGATGAGCATCCAGGCTCCTCGAGTAAGGGTTTTTACTTACTATTAAAGGCCACAATGTTTTTGGTAACATTGGTAAATTCCAAAAAGATATCAGGAAAAGTGGGGTGGAACATATACAGGTTTTTCCGTGAGTCAACAGTTTCCTACAGAAAACAAAAACCAAAAACCACGGACAGTTAATGAGCTTGGTGTACATCCTAGTAGGCTCTAGACTTCTTGACAACTCTTGTGCCCCGCCCCCACCCCCCAAGAGATTAGATAATTTAGTCAGAAAAAACCTTAAAGATCATCAGCCCTTTGATTTTGCAGAAGAAGAGACAGAGTTGGGACTTGAACCCAGGTCCTCCAACTCCAAAGCTCAGGTTCAGCACAGTCTCTCTTCATACCGTCTGGTTACTACTGCTCCAGAAGAAGAAAGCGGAACGTCGGTCAGCTGTCTTTACCGTAGCTGACTTGGGAGTCCCTGCAAATGCGATCAGGGGGTAGCTCCAGAGGATGGCTCCCGAGGCAGCATCCACAATCAAGATCTGAAGGAAGAGGGAGACATGCTGGGGAAGGGCTCAAGGTGCAGCTGCCGACTGGCTTCTACTTGGGGATTTTACTGGCCTGTCCCACCAACTGCCTGTATGGAGCATGTTAGAGACCGCATTTCCTTTTATCGATTAAGTGTCTACTAAGTGCAGAGCCCTGCAGCAGATAAAACGTTTGGATAATATTTATCTCCATTTTACACAACAATCCTGGGACGGAGGGTGCTATCATCATCATCATCATCATCTCCATTTTACAGTTGAAAAAACTGTGGCAGAAAGAGATGGAGTGACTTGCCCATGGGTAGGAAGTGCCTGAGGCTAGATTTGAACACAAGCCCAGTGCTTTATCCCCGTGCCACTTAGTAGCTAGCTGCCTGCCATTAGTTAAGACACAGCCTCCAGCCCTCATCTGGTTTAACATGTATAAAGAGGATACAACACATTCACAAATAATATTAAATAACATGGTAATTCAAGGAGTGGACCTGTGATTTCATACAAAGTAGATGGAATTTCCTCCACTAATACAGGTCAGTGCCTTCTCTGTGCTTAATCTGAGCAAGCTGCCAGAGGAGCACCGAGATGTTCAACGATTTCTCAAGGTCACACAGTTGTCTATGCCCCAGGTGGGTCCTGAACCAAGGTCCTCCAGGCTTTGAGGCTGCTACTCTGGGATGCCTTTCAGTAAGGCAGTGAATTAGAGAGTTAGGAACAAAGGGACAGAGAAGGAGAAAGGAGAAGAAAGCTTCCTGGAAGAAGCAGCATTTAGAAAAGTGGGCTTTAAATGATGGGCAGAAATTCCACAGGAGAATATGGGGAAGAGGGCTTTCTGCGCAAAGGCCAGGCATGGCAAAGCAAAGGTTATATTTAGAGAAGAGATCATAAAAAGCAATGATCTGAATGCCAGGCTGGGAAGGGCCAGGCCAAGGAGGTTCTATTTTATACAATGAGCAACAGAGAACCACTAATGGTCTTCTGAAGAATTCTCCAGCCTCAGCCCTGCATCACCAATGGCCTACTGGACATTTCAAAGTCAACATGGCCACAACTAACCTGGACCTAGAATCAGGAAGACCAGAGTTTAAATGCCATCTCAGACACAGCCGTATGACCTTGGCCAAGTCACTTAACCTGCCTGCCTGCGATTCCTCATCTGTAAAATGAGGATAAAAATGGCAAACTACCTACCCAAAGTTGTTGTGAGGATAACATGAGATGTTTGTAAAGTGCTTTGCAATTCTTAAAGCATTATATAAATGCTGCTTTGGGGCATTTTCCTCCCTATTATCTCCAGAATCAATTATAAAATCTTTGGGGAGGCTTTTACAGCCCTTGGTAGCCTGGCCCCTTTCCACCTTTCCAGTCTTCCTACACCTCACTACCCCCTCCACATACTCTGTGATTGATGACTCCGGCTACCTTGTCATCATTCCCAGAGCATGCTCCTCTCCCAACTCTGGGCACTTTCAGGGACTGACCCTCTCCCATTCCCAGAATGTTCTCCCCCCTCATCTTCATCTCCCACCTTCCCCGAGGTTTCGGCTAAAGTCCCACCTTCTTCCCCATTTCTGTGGAAGGTACTACAATTCCTCTAGTATCCCAGGTCCATAATCTTGGCGTGACCCATGACTGCTCACTCTCAGTCACTGGACATATCCAATCAGTTGTCTTGTCTTTTCTGCCCCCACACCACCCCTCTGCATCTGGTCCTTCCCTTTATTTATACACCACCCTTACCTAGATGATTATAACAGCTTCCTAGCTGGTCTGCCCAATCCACATATCTCTCTACCCAAGTCTATTTTACATGCTGCTACCAAAATGATGAATTACCCAACTCAACAAATTCCACGGGCCCCCTACTGCTTCTGGAAGCAGACACAAAGTCCTCTGTTCAGCCTGAGAGGCCCTTCACTACCTGGCTTCAATCTATGGACATCACTCCCTCTCCTCTCTCTGTAATGCGGCCAGTGTTCCTTCTCTCGGTCCTTCCCTCCCATGCCATGGATCTCTCCTGCCTCCATGTCTTTGTTCCAGCTCATCCCATGCCTCCATCACCTCAGAGAACCAGGCTCTTCTTCCTTCAAGATGGGTCTGAAGGTGGTTATCCTCTAAACAAAGCCTTTCCTGATTCCCCCAAACTTCTAGTGCCCCCTCCCTTCCAAACAAGCCTGTATTTAATGACTTAGTATTTATTCCATATATATTTATGTATATACACAGAGGCAATGTGCTGTAGTGCATAAAGTACCAACTATGAGGCCAGGAGTACCTTGGAGTTGAATCCCACCTTTGATACATGATGCCCAGGTGACTGTGGGCAAATCACTTAATCTCTTACTTCCCTGGGCACCTCTCTAAGATGGTGAGTTTCAGAGAAGTTCTACCATCTGAAATGGTAGAGAGAGTATCTTATACCAATAAGAACACAGGTCCAATTCCTATATCACTACACTTCCATTTTTTGTTGCTGTTTAGTCATTTTCAGTCATGTCTAACTGTACTGGAGTGATGTGCCATTGCCTTCTCCAGCTCATTTTACATATGAGGAAACTGAGGCAAACAGGGTTAAATGATTTACCCAGGGTCCCACAGCTAGTAAGTGTGTACTTATTATTTCTTCATTAAAAGGACACAGCTTGCTAGTAGATATTGTTTAATTCTTTGCATTTGTAAAGAGAGACCTTATGGTACTTGCCATCCACTCCTGTGTCTTAGTCCTCTGGTTTCTCCAGCTTGGCAGCATGAAAGACAGAAGAATCCCCATACCACCTGACTTCCGTGGATGTGCAAATGCTGATTTGGCAGCACTGACAGTCACTGAGACACATGAGCCAGCCAGAGGAAAGTACTTCTAACAGAGTTGGCTATCTCTCTGCCACTCTTTATGCTCATCCCAAGAGGCAAGGTACCGTAAATCCTATCTTCCCTGACCCTGGCTGGCCAGCTTTTTGCCCTTTCTGCCTGGCACCCTCCTCCCTTCACCACTCAGGCCCCTCTTACCCCAGAAGCAAGTCTCTTACTCCTTATCCAAGGAATATACTGGGTCCCAGCACACTCTGGTTGCCCAAATTTATCTGCCTCAAGCTTCAGAGAAAGACAGGACTGAGCAAGGGAGTTCATTCAAACCTTTCTTTGGACACCGGCTCCATTTTCAAGGACTATAGCAGTTGCACCTGGTTTGTAGTAGCCAAGGACTGGTTTTCTGGAAGATAAGAGAAGATTTCCTAAAGAAAGTCACCAGAGTAACATTCCAGAACAGGCACAGTAGCTGACTCTTACGGCCAGCCTGTACTGTACGCAGACAGCAATTTAAAACAAATTCAATGAAGGTCACAGCTTTCCCTGCAGAGGCAGTTCCCTGGGAAAGGCAGTGCAAGGCTCTTCATCATTCCGAGGCAAATAGTATATCCCTGCGGCGGCAGCAGATTTAATGGACAGTGTTCCTCCTTCCCCACTGTGAGCAGCACAGTCCAATGGAAGAAAGGGCGGTGGTTTAGAAGATCCAGGTTCAATCCCAGCACTGCCACTTCCTAGCTGGGTGATCTGTGGCCTACCACTGAACAAGTCTCCTTTCTCTTCTATAAAATGGAATAATACCTTACAGTCGGACTGTTTGGATAAATTAGCTAAAAATGTTTGTACACAGAAGTGCTGAATAAACAAAAGTTGACACTGTTATTGTATAAGGTCTCCTCTTAATAATCTAAACTGCCCCTCTGTCCAGGATGGAAGAAAATAAGCACACTTATTAAGCGCTTACTATGTATGTGCTTGGCACTGAGCTAAGCTTTAAAATTATCTCATCTGATTCTTGCAATAACCCTAGGAGGTAGGTGCTATTATCCCAGCATCATCATCATCATGCCCACTTTACAGCTGAGGAAATGGAAGCAGACAGAGATCAAGTGGCTTGCCCAGTGTGACCCAGCTAGTAAGCACTGAACTTGGATGTCCCTGTCTCCAAGCCCATCACTCTATCCACTGCACCACCCTGATGCCCTTGTTTCAGAGACCAATGATACCTCACAATTTCAGATACGTTGAGGGTCCACTTCGAAATTAGTTTCTGCCCATCAAGCAGCTCACATGCATCTGATTTCACAAGGAGTATGTCTTCCCCTGTATCTCCAGGTACTTTCATTAGGTAACGGATGGTTTCCATGCTAAGTATAAATGCAGAGAAAAGGACCAATAAGACAACAGAGTGAAGGTTTCTTGGGAGGAAAAATACATTAGTTCTGTAACTAGATCAAAATGTTTCCAATTCTGACAAAACTGAATTATGAAAGGCAAGGGATAAGAGGGACTGGCCAACCAGAGACAAGTCGAAATTTGGCTCTTCTGTGTTTGCTCCTGGAGGTGATTGTCTATATTATCTCTAATCATATAATTACCTACTTATTTTAGTTATTCCTCTTCTAAACCATTTGGAACACTGTCCTCCTTTCTTTAAAAATTTTGTTTTATTCTTAACTTTAGAAATAAATCAAGCATTTCCATAACACAGAATAGAAAAAAAAGATGGTTGCACATGTGTACAACTTACTATTTCTTTTAAATATAAAATAAAATGATTATGTAACTTTTTTCCCCCTTTACCCCCCCCCACCTCCCTTGAGAGGTCACCTGGCCACCATTAGACACAAATACAGGCGCGCGCGCGCGCACACACACACACACACGCACGCACGCACGCACGCATGCAAACCCACACCCACCCCTATTTAGCAGTTCTTTTTCTGGATGCAGATTGTGTCTTCCTTCTTAGGTCCTTTGTAGTTAACTTGGGTATTTACTCAAACAGTCAAATTGGGGTATTTAATCAAAATGACTTAAGTCACTCAAAGCTATTCTTAAAACAACATTACTGTTACTGTATACAACATTCTCTTGGTTCTGCTCATTTTGCTCTTCATTATTTCCTGCAAGTCTATCCATGTTTTCCTAAGATCATCAAGCTTGTCATTTCTTGTAGCACAGTAGTATTCCATCACGATCACATACCACAACTTGTTCAGCCATTCCCCAATGGATAGGCATCCCCGAAATTTCCCGTTCTTTGCCACCACAAAGAGAGCTGTTATAAATACTTTAGAACATATAAGTCCTTTTCCTTTTTCCCTAATCATCTTTGGAAAGAGACCTAGTAGTGGCATTTCTGAGTCAAAAGGTACAGGCCCCAAGAGTTATTAAACTGTGCTCTTTTTTAAAAAAATTAATTTATTACATTGCTACGTATGGGACTCACTATGGGCAGAAGGCTTTCCTCATCCATTGGGAAAATATAGCCAATAGGTAAATGGGCATAGTGAACTTTTTCTCATGAGCACATCTATTCTGTAAAGTAAGGTAGATTTGTGTATTTTTGGTTCCACAAAACAAGTAATTTCTGGATACTTTCTCATTTACTTAGAACACAATAAATGTATTTTAAAATACTTAACATATTAGTTGGAAATTAGATCTTATTTCAATTTCAATTCTTGAAGGATTTAATTTCTCTCTGGATTAAACTCTTTTCTATAAGATGCGGTCAAATTATCCATGCAAAGAGAGATATAACGTTTAATTTGAAATTCTTCTGAGCCGAGATTAACACCTCATAGAATGATTCCAGACAAATCTCTGTTAACTACTTCTTATTAGTATGAGGTAAGGGAAAAGAGTGCTGGATTTGGAGTCAGGAGGAGGATGACCTAGATTTTGAAACCCATACCAATTACCTCTGTGACCCTGGGGAGAAGTTCACCCGACCTTGCTGGGCTGCAGTTCTGACCCGCAAATACTGCCTTGCCAGTTCATTTTGGAAAAGAAAAACAACTTGCTTTTATACAGAAAACAAGGTACTTCTCCCCTTCACTATTCTTCTCTATATTCCTTTCCCTCTTCAACTACTATTTTCAATCAATAAGCATTTATTAAGTACCTACTACATGACAGATCCAGCACAGGATCTGATCACAGAACTCCACATTCCAGACCTTTCCAGGCTCAGCATGGGATTTACCCTGTAGACAAGCTCTGAATGCTGAGGTTGGAGGCTCTTCCCACTTGTTGGGCTTCTCTCCATCCTTCCCTCAACACTGCTTTGCTTCTCATTCTATGTCTCTTCCTTCAGTACTCTCTGCTCATTTTTTCCAAAATCTATAATGCCCTCTGTCTCTGTACCCCACCTCTCCAGCTGGGTGTGACCTTTCACACAATTTCACAGCATTTTACACTCCTCTTATTCATATTAGATTTATACATGATCATGCCTTATCACATCTATGAGGCTGTAAGTTCTTGATCACTGGGAACGCATCTTTTGTATTTTCCTTTGTGCCTAGTACTACGTACACTAGGCATTTAGTATTTACTACCTGGGCAATTCCTCCTTATTCTTGTCTTCTGATTTCTATCACTACTTTTGTTTGTTCTTTATTCCTTAAGCCTTGAATATGAGACATAACACCAAACCTCTTCCCTTTAAACTGCTTCACGGTCTTTCAAGCTTTTACACAGGCCTCCATATACACTGGAATATAGCAACATTTTTTGTGGTAACAAAGAAATGAAAACAAAGGAGATGCCCATCAACTGGGAAATGACTAAACACTCTATGGTACATGGAGATACCATAAAGTAGGAGTTAATCTTTTTTGGGTCATGGACCCTACCCTTTTGGCAATTTAGTGAAGTCTATGGACAACAGCTCAGAATCATGTTTTTAAATGAATAAAATAAACTACAAAGGATTTCAAGGGAAATCAATCATATATGTGTGTGTGTGTGTGTGTATATATACACACACACACACACACACATATATATCTATGCAATCAAAAAATCCAAATTCATGGACCCCCAGGTTAAGAACCCCTAATGTAATGGAATATGATTATGCTGTAAAAAAAATAAATATGATGACTCTAGAAGATTTATTTGAACTGGTAGGAAAAGAGAAAAAAACAACCAAACATTCAAAATTAAATGTTGTGGAATTGTAATGCCCAAGTTTGACCCTCAAGAAGGTCTATGAGAAGGAACTTTCTTTCTTTGAGGAGGGAGAGACTTGGGGTATGGAACACTTTATTATAAGGTCAGACTTTTTTGATGTGCTAGTTAGTTTTGCTGAACTGTTTTTTTTCTTTTAACCAGTCATAACAGATTGCTATTTGGGAATATGAGGGAGAAAATATATTGGGAAATACAGGTGATATAAAATAAAAGCTACCAGCAATAATTTATTTTATAAACATCTGCATGAGTCAATTACTGTTTTCAGCAAGGACTATCAACCATACTATGGAGTGCAAGAAAATGTGACTGTGTACAAAATGAACCTGAGAGAACCTGAGAGAAGGAGGCATTCTGTGGGTAACATTGTCAATCATTATCTTCCAGTAAGGATCTTCCTCAAATATGTTTATTTCTCCAGTCATTTCCTCATAAAGATCCTTCAGAGGATATCCATAGAGGGAAGATGCTGTGTTAAGACAAAAATGAATCAAAAGTCTGGGTGTAAGCAGTGGCTCACAGGATCCGCGGCTAAGGAATGCCAATCTTCTACAAAAGCTCATGTACCAAAATCTTAATGGCCTTTGAGTTGGGAAGCACAACATGTGTTCTAGACAATATGGAACAGTGAGAATAACTCTGGACTTAGGAGTCAGAAGGCCTGGGTTGGAGTCAGGGCTTTTATACTCATTAGAAGTATGATTGTGAGCAATGTATTTTTTCTTCAAGTCAATTTCTTCCTCTATGAAATGGTGATAGTTACCCATTTTGATGGGCTATTGCAAGACAAGTATTTTGTATTAATAGGAACTATTATTATTATCTCTCCAAGCATCTTTAAAAGAATTTTTATAGAACTTGCATCAGAAGAACCCAGCGGATCTTTCTGAGAAATGGTCAGAAGACCAGCAAAGATGGCAGAATAAGAAGTCATATGGCTGAGCTCTCCCTGACAACTGAATGGGAAATCCAGAAAAAACTTAAAAACAAAAATAATTTTAAGTCCCCATTTTTCCAGCCCAGGTTGTCACTCGGAAACAGGCAGAGAAGTCTGCGGATGGGGATGGGGAAGCCAGGAATGGCCAAGGAGTATTACAGCCTAGATCCTGGAGGAAGGCCTGCATGTGACTGTGCACTAGGGCAAGAAGGAATAGAACTAGGATCCAGGGCAGATTGAGGAGAGAACCTATATCCAGGGGTGGCATTCCAGGATAAGCAGTTACAGGATCTAGGCTGTATACTGAGTGTGGAGCAAGTACAAAAAGCAAGGAGTAGCTAAATGACTCTGGATCTTAGATCCAGTGTGAAGCCTTGAATAACGAGGTCAGTAAACCCAAACCAAAGGGGAGTCTGCAGTTCTGTCACTGAACGCAAAGAGGTTTCCAGTTGGCTGATGATACAATTTAGCAGGGAACTCCAACCAAGGCAGGCCCATAGCTGAATGGTTATACTCAAGCCAATGTAAGAATTTGCAGAACTTAGAAAAGGGGCCAAGCATTCAGACTTTACTCTGAATCAGACCATTTTGGGAGTCTCAAAGTTAGATGGTCCCTAGCCTAATCTATTCTTGAGATCCTGGAATAACATAATACCCAATAACCTAAGAAAGCAGCTGTAAGACCAAACAGACACAAAACAGGATTTAGGACAGCCCAGCCATTCCCTTCAGAAGCACAAAGAACCTGGCCCTAAGGCAAACTCCAAAGTTAGACTGGAAGAATAAGCAAACAAAAAAGGGAAATCTCACCATAAAGAACTATCATGGTGACAGGGATGCTGAAGACACAAATCCAGAAGAAGAGTGATTCCAAAACATCTACAAGCAAGTCTCAAAGGAAAACACAGCTTAGATACAAGTTTAGCTAGAATTCCTGGAAGAGATGAAGCAAGAGTTTGAAAAAGACCTAAAAATGATTGTATAAATACAATGAGTATACTAGAGGAAACAACTGGAAAAGAAATGGGAGCTATCGAAGAAATAATCGGAAAGACAATTAGCAGCTTGGCAAAAGAAGTGTAAACCCTTACCCAAACAAGAGACTTCTTGAAAATCAGAATGGACCAAACAGAAGTAAATGACTCCATAAAGCAACAAGAAATATTAAAACAAGGCAAAAAGACTGAAAAAATAGAAGGCATAAAGGTGTCTTATATCAGAAACAACCTGGAAAACAGAACAAGGAGAGGCAATTTAAGAATCACTGGACTGCTTAAAAGCCATGACCACAAAAGACTGCATATCATATTTAAAAGAAAAACAACACAAAAGAAAATTGCTTAGAGCTAGAGAGCAAAGTAAGACCAGAGAGAGAATTCACTGTTCACCTCTTCAGAGAAACATAAAAATGAAAATTCTAAGGAACATCACTGCCAAAATCTAGAGCTTCCAGGTCAAAGAAAAAAATACTGCAAACAGCCAGAAAGAAAGGATTCAAGTATTGTACCAAGGAGCCAACAGTCAGGATCATACAGAATCAGCAGCCCCGCTATGAAGTAACAGAGATTGGAATATTCCAGAAAACAAAGAATCTAGGCTTATAACCAAGAATAATTTACTCAGTAAAACTGAGTATAATCATACAAGGGAAAAAATAGACCATTAATGAAATCGAGCATTCCTGATGAAGAGATCAGAGCTGTGTAGAAATTTTGAAATACACACAGGAGTCAAGAGAAGCATAAAAGGGTAAACACGAACAAGTAATAAAGGACTAAGCAAGGATGAACTGACTACATTCTGTTTAAGGTCACATAGCTAGTACATGTGTCAAGTGTCTGAAGCTGAATTTGAACTCAGGTCCTCCTGACGTGCTCTACTCACTGTGCCACCTAGCTGCCCCGAATTGATTACATTCTAATCAGAGAAGATAGATAAGGTTTTCCTGAGAGCCTTACTGTCATCAGGGATTGTAGACAAAATTTAACAAGACAAGGGCCTGGGAATGGTTTTTGTAATGTTTTAATGATCTTAAAATAAGAAAGGAAAGGGAGGGGAAAAGGAATACACTGAAGGGGAAAAGGGGAGAAAAAAGGTGAGGAAAATTAACTGACATAATTTGGGTGTACAAGTAAAGAGACTATACAAATGAGGAGGATGGGGTGAGGGAAGCCAGTGATACTCAAGCCACATTTTCATCTAAACTGGTCAGAGGAAGGGAAGAGAACACACACAGAGTTGGCTGTTGAAATACATGTCACCCAACATGGAACAGGAAGGAAAGGAGAGAAGGGAGAGGGGAGGGTAAAAAGGAGGACAGATTAAGTGAAGGATTAGTTCTAAGCTAAACAAACTTTAACTAAAGAAGGGTATCTCCAAACTTAGAGGATAGGGTTTTAAAGGGAAAGAAAGAGAAGAACCTGTGACTGCCCTCTGAAAAAGGGAAAAAGAAGAAGGGACCAGGGAGCAAAAGCAGAATGTAACAAACCTAGAACTCTGGCATTGAGAACTTGCCTTCTCTTACTTCTTTATAAAGGGGAAGAGGGAAACCGATCAACGCAACAACTAACCAACCAGAGGAATCAGGATGAAACATCCTACGTCCTGATGGAGAGGTGTTAGATTTAATATACAGAATAAGACACTGCCAATGTGGGAATTTGTTTTGCTCAACTATGCATATTTCCTAAGAGAGATTTCTTTTTCTTTTTCTCAATGGGGAAAGAAGGGAGAGAACATAAATGCTTGTTAATCAAAAAATAAATTTTTAAAGAGAGGTCGAGTAGAAAGAAAAAAAAATACCAGAATGAAAAATAATGTAGTAGGCTCCAGTGTTCGTGATATGCATGATATAACCAACTTCTCCTTCTAGATTTAGGTGGCTTATGGAAGCAACTTGGTCACCAGTAGTGCTTGAATAGAGGCAACTTTTAATCTGGAAAACAAAAGAAGCCCCGCCCCCCCCAAAATATCAAGATGTTGCAATCACTCTTGTGCCACTGAAAACCTCCACAGTGGCTACAGCGCTGGGTCTGGAGTTAGGAAGACCCACGTTCAAATCCAACTTCAGAACTTAGCATTGTGAAATAAACTGCAGGTTTGGAAAACCTTTCTTATTTAAATGAGTTCCACCTTATAATGATTTCCCATAGAGTCCTGAAACAGAAATGGAATTAGGCTAAAAAAAATAAAAACCTTGAAATTAGCCACCTTGGTAGTTGTGTAAATGCTTTGGCAAAGGAAGGGAGCATGTTTCAAAGACAGTTACCCAGCAAAATTTGAAAGAAGAAAGGAAAAAGGACTATCAGTCTTTACCCCCTGCAGAGCCAGACAACCTCCCCCTCCCCCTGCTGTCTATGAGCAAAACCCTGAGCCTTAACTCAACAATCTGTAACTAAAGGAAGACAAAAGAAAGTGGAAGAAAAACACAAATGAGAAAATAAAGGAAGGTGTGTGTGGAGGAATAGAGAAACCAGAAATTTCCAGCTGGTTTTGACTAAAGGCCACAGAAATAGAATAGAAATAATATTTGTAAAGTGCTTAGCACAGCGCCTGACACATACCAAGCACTATATAAATGCCAGCTGTATTATTATTATAATATAAACTTACTCTAGAGCTGTAGGCCTGTGGGTGCCAAACTCAAAGGAGTCAGGACGTAGTTTACTGGTAGAGTAGTAAGAAACAATTACCTCTGGAAAAGGAAGTAGTTAAAGGGAAGGCAAGGGGGGAGCCCCGCAGCATAGAGATAATGTTTTCCATCACAGAAAAAGTATCTCATTGCTTGGAAGACTATCCTTTCTCTCCCACCACAAAGGATGAAAGAAAAAATTTGTACCTTGCTCCCCGATTTGATGAAAAGTAGCAGGTCTTGAATTCCATCACCAGTCACATCAGGTACTTTCAGGAAGGGACTCAGTATTGAGTCATTAACTCCAAAGTGCCAAGGCAGATGCCACAGTATTTCTCCTTAAGAGGAAAAAATGTATTAAAGGTAAGCAATGGCTTTAAAAATCAACTCTTACTTCAAAAATCAATAATCTAAGAGACCCTAAGATTTCTTAGTAGAGACTTCACAGCACTAGTAAATACTTGTTAAATTGAACTTAATTTCAGAACTCACTGGTCCCAATTTCGGTAACAAATGATGCCTTATATTGGTATAGTACTTCACACTTTACAAAAGGGCTTTTGCAAACATTAATTCTCATCTGAAACTTACAACAGTCAGTCAGGTGTTTCTTAAGCACCTACTCTGTGCCAGGCACCGTGCTGGAGCTGGTGATATGAAGGAAAGCAAAACACAGTTATTGCCCTCAAGGAGCTACCAGTCAACTGGGGGAAACAACATGCAAACTGCTATTTACCAACAAGCTAGACAGAAAGGGAAGGCACCAACACAAAGTGGGGTTGGGAAAGCTGCTTGAAGAAGCTGGATTTCAGCTGGCACTTGAAGGAAGTCAAGAAAAGCCAGAAGGCAGAGAAGAGGGAGGAGATTTTCAGGCATGGGGGACAGCCAGTAAAAAGGCTTAGAAAGCCAGGAGGTGGAGCGTTGTGTGTGAGGAACGGCAAGGAGGGCAGTGTTACTGCCTCACAGAAGAATAAGCAAGTGAGCAAGATGTAAGAAGACTGAAAAGGAAGGCACGGTCTAGGATGAATGCCAAATGAGACTTTATATTTGACCCTAGAAGTGATAAGGAGTAGAGAGAGAGAGAGAGACAGAGACAGAGGGAGAGAGAGATGGAGAGAGAGAGAGAGAGAGAGAAAGAGAGAGAGAGCATATGCTCAAGAGCATGTCTGTGTGTGTAGTGTGTGTAGTGAATAGAGAGCCGGCCTTGGACTCCAGAAGAGCACATATTCTGGAAGTGTGACCCCAAACAAGTCATTTACCCTCTCAGTGCCCCAGACCACTCTCAGTTGGAGAGAAGATGCCAATCTGCATTAGGAGACAACGTTTCCTTGCCTTGAATGAAATTTGGTCAGCTGTCCCACAAGTTTTCTAAGTGTTCTTTGTCTTTTAGGGGAGGGGGGAGGGAGAGAGAGA
Organism: Trichosurus vulpecula; assembly: GCF_011100635.1. NCBI lineage: Eukaryota > Metazoa > Chordata > Mammalia > Diprotodontia > Phalangeridae > Trichosurus > Trichosurus vulpecula. Next base: position 14,489,913 of record NC_050581.1, read on the forward strand.
GAGACAGAGTGCATACGCTCAAGAGCATGTCTGTGTGTGTACAAAAGTCAGACTCTACTTTGGGAGGACCACTTTGACAGCTAAATGGAGGATAGACTGCAGTGGGGAGAGACTTGCAACAGGAAGACCAGCCAGAAGCCTCTTGTGCCAGTCTAGGAAGGAGGTTGTGTGGATGGTAACAGTGTCAGAGGAGAGAAGGGTAATAAAGGAGAGACAACACAAAGCACCTGGTAATAGGTGAGGAGGGTGAGGAAAACATCTTGGTTTCTAGCTTAGGTGACTTTGGAGGGAAAGAGAAGAAGTTCTGTTTTGGACATGGGTATAAGATATCTATAGGACACCCACTTCTAGATGTCCAATAGTTAATTGGACATACAAGAATGGAGGTTAATAAAGAGGTTAGGATGGCATAAGTAAATCTGAGAATCATCAGGATGGAGATGACAGAGCTCTGTGGGACACCCAGGGCTGACCTACGGCATGACCTAGATGAAGGTATGCCAAAGGAGACTGAGAAGGAGCATTCAGACAGGGAGAGAAGAAGCAGGAGGGAGTAGTGGCTGATTGGAGATGGTGGAGAGTGGGTATCGGAGAGCTCCTGCCAGATCCTCCATTTAAGGAGGGGGCTCAGGACAGCCATTTCATAACCTCCCAATCATCCTGCCTCTGCCTCAGTACGCTTTCTCTCTCCCTGATCTCGTTTCCCCCATCCCTGCCACTTTTTGCTTCTTTTTTATGTGCTGTCTTCCCCCGTCAGATTGTGAGCTCTTTGAGGACAGGGACTGTTTTTTGCTTTTCTTTGCAAACCCAGAGTTAGCATAGGGCCTAGCACATAGTAGGCCCTCAAATGTTTACTGACTGAGTGTATGATCATCAGATAAACAGGGAAAATAATACACATACTTCTACTTTATACAGTTGTGGAGAAAGTGTTGTGTAAACTCTAAGGAATTATTTAAGTGTGAGCTATAATTATTATTCCTGGTGTTTTGCGGACAAAAAGTTGGAGGTATAACCATTTGGATCTACTGAATTTCTCAGGACAAAAATCCCGACATAAAAACTCTTATTCTAATCCTAAATATCCTTACCCACACACAGCTTCCCTTTCTCACCCCATAAGATTTCTTCATTCCCTGAAATCATTTCTACTTCTTGTTCTTTTCTTCCTTCATATTCGGTAAGCTACAACGAACAGGGGAAGTTCTGAACCAGTTATTCACACATGGAATATTTAGGAGCCTGAAAACATGCTCATCTAACTCTATCCTAAAGGGCCAAGGAGTTTATAACCTCAGCTTTAGGTTTATTTAGCTGACTTCCCCAAAATCAGAATGATAAATGCTCTCCAATACTTTATCAACTGTTGTTTTAAATAGTCAACCTCAAACCATTCTTACTTATTTCACACTTGCTAATAAGCTATTCCTATCCCATATTTTAGAGGTACAAAGTCAATTTCCTTTCCATGTTTTTCTGGACTTAAGTGTCTATTTTATAGGATCCATCCATAATCTGAGGAGGGGGCTCACTCAGCCAAGTTTTAGCATAGGGGTCAGTGGCCTAGCATCCCTGCCAAAGGTGCTTGATGCCTAAGCTTGTATAAAGAAGTACACAATGTCACACATGTGAGAGAAGAGCCTACCTTACTACTCTTTTTCTCCTTCCCACTTCTACCAAAGCTGAGATTTCCTTGGGACTATCTATGATTTATTCTACCAACAGGCATAACCAAGAACTAAGACAACCCAAAAAAATGTCTGCTGTAGAGCTTCACCCTGCAGGCTGGGTAGGATCACTTTGAGGCCATCATGAAAAAGAAAAAAAAAAGAAACCCACTGTGCCAATGGCTTCTCCTTCACAAACCAAGGGCAACTCATCCAGGGAGCAACATCACTCCTTTGCACCTGGGTTTAGATTCTAGAAAGAATATATTCTTGGCATACAACATCTTAAGTTAGGTTGAACAAATGAAGTCATAGCATGCTTCTTTTAAGAGGGCGTTGATTCCTTTTTAGAGATTTAATTACAAATATACAACATTATAAAATCTTTAAGATGAAAATGTTGTCATTTCGGTCTTTTTCTCTCCTCTGATTCTAGATCAGCGTTTCTTAAACTAAACTGGGGGTTGCGATCCCATGTGGGGTTGTGAAAAATTTAGCAACAGTAAAAGGTTTGTGAATGCACAACCACCAAAAATTAATTAAAAATCAAATGCTCTGAGGTGTTTCTGGCAGCGTGTAGCCTTGATTCGGAACACAGAGCATGCTTACTTTGCACTGTGCATGCCCTCAAGCCATACAAACCCTATGAATGCTGCCAGAATGTGAAAAGGGTTTGTGAAAATGTGAACTAGTTTAAGAAGCCCTGGTCTAGAAGATGCCCAACATCGTAGGTACCTAATAAAGTTGATTGAACTGTCAGATTTTGACTCCATTGGATGCAATCCTCTCATGCCATCCTCATACTTCCCTAACAGACTATGAAAATTTAAGAGAAAATATAAATATGCTGTGTTGGTAAGCAAAATGGGCTCTTAGCACTTAGTTGGCTTTGGTCCTTTGAGTAATTCAGTGTATTTCATTGAGCCTTAATAGGTGCTAAGCCCCAGGCCCAAAACTCTATTAGGTGTAAAACCTATGTGGGTGTGGATTGGTAACTAAGGTGGGGCCCAAGGTGGGACTAACTCAGGGGAGGGCCTAGTTTACAAATGAGTTTGAGTGATAGGTTTGGGACATCAGAGGCTCTTAGATCACGTGGGTTTGAGTTACCTCTTTGTGACGATTTTAGATCACATGGGTGAGTCGCATGTGTGACTCACCCCTGACCCTGAAAAAGATATAAAACCAGGGGTTGGTTTCCTCTTCTTTGGAGCTCTTACCCACAGCAATGGTGGCGCAAGTGACTCTGGGCCAGCCCTCGTTATGAGCTCCCAGGCTGAACCTAGATGTTGGTAACTATGAATCTGTATTTGGTCTGTCTGTCGATGTTTGTAATTTGTTTAGGGCTCTTACTCGAGATGGTGTTGATGCGGAGACTCCGGGCAGCTGTAGCTAAGAAGCCCTCCAGCTCGTAAACCTGGATGCTGAGACTTTGTTAAACTCTGGTAACTAAGTATTGGGATTTGAATCAGACAAGTTCTGTCTGTTGATGTTCGTACTTTGTATTTTGCTCTGAAGTTCAGGGTGCTGATCTTTTCCCCTGTACTAAGTGAATGATATTTGTATGCTGGATTAACGTAAGCTTGTCAACCCCTTCACGTAGCTTTCCTTAGTTAAGCAGATTGAAAGAACCTGTGCTTTTGCAGCGTGCTGGTAGCATTCTTGCTGTAGGGGTTGTGTTGGTCTTTCACCCCCACAGCAGCTGCTAGCCAGATTGTTGAAACATGTGCTCCACCTGTTTCTCCTACCTATGGAAGAATCAACTGCAAGGAAAGAATTCTGTTTCCCCACAATGAAGCAGGTTGAGGGTGGCCCATTCCTCATCTGTTGATTAAAACACTCCATGTAGGCAACGTCCTGAGCAACAGGCCTCTCCCAGAGCAGGCTGCCATTGGCACCGGACACAGCAGCAAGAAAGGCACATGGGGAGGAAAAGCCTAGGAGAGAGGAAACCCAAAGTCACTGTTTGCATACACACTCTTGTTTGTTACTTGGTCCATTTGTTAGAAAGAGCAAAATAATCATGTCTTAATATACCCACTCACCCCCACCTCCTTCTGATTGCTCTTTTTAAAGTGGAGTCTTTACAGGATTTAAACTCCCGTCACATTAAACTCATGCATTTTTTTCCCCTTGAGCTTTCATTCATAGGGAACATTCCTAGATTCTGACCTTGCTTCTTTTTTTTCTCTCTGAACCCTGTCCATCAGCAATTTCATCCAAAGGATTTAGAGCTAGAAGGGACTCTAAAAATTAATCTATTCTAGTTCTCTAATTTTACAGGAGGAATCTGAAGTTCAAAGAACACTACATGGCCATCACAAGGTCAACACTGCTGGTGTATATCCAAGCCAGGATTCAAATTCCAGTCTTGTGACTAGAGGAGTTGTGTTCTTTCTATTACACCATGCTGTCTCTGTGTGCCACATGGCTTCACTTCCATGCAAATTACTCCTAAGTCTGTATCTCTGGACCCATGTTATTTCTTGAACACCGGTCACAAATTTCCAACCATACATTTCCACTTAGATATTAAGATTTTGAGGTTCTGACATTTCCATCTTCCCCACGATGGCAGTCACCCAGGCTAATAATATGAATAGTGGCTAACATGTATATAGTGCTTATTATGTGCCAGGCACTGTGCTAAGTGCTTTACAATATATTATATAAGAATACAATATCCCCCCAATTACATGTTAAAACAATTTTTTAACATTTTTAAAAAAAATTTAAAGTTTAAGTTCCAAATTCTATCCTTCCTTTCCTCCCTTCCCTACTCCCTGAGATGGTAAGCAATCAGATATAGGTTATACATGTGCAGTCATGTAAAACATTTCCATATTAATCATTTTGCACAAGAAGATGCAAATAAAACAAAAAGAATGAAAGTAAAAAACAGTGCTTTACAATTATTGTCTCATTTGATGCTCACAACAACCCTTCTTGGGTTTTTTTACATATGAAGAAACTGAGGCAGAGGTGCAGTGACTTCCCCAGGGTCACACAGCTATTGATTGTCTGAGGACAGAATCAGCAGGCACCTTGGACTCCTCCTTTTTCCTTGACACTAATCTTCACCAAGTCCAACAGATTTCTACACAGGCAGCCTGGCCAAGTGGACAGAGAGCTAGCCTCAGAGTAAGGAAGACTCGAGTTCCACTTGCATGGCTGAGGGAGCTTCCTGTCCCAATGAGATCACAGGTGATGTCCCCAGCCCTATCTCTGAATAGATGCCACCTTTCCTTTGTCTTTTCATCTGCCTCATCAACCCCATTCCTATGTCTGTATAACAACAATGTTGCTAGCAGCTGCTGTGGGAGTGTAAGACCAACAAGACCAGCACATAGAAGGGCTGCCAGCACAGATTCTTTGATCTGCTTTTCTAAAGAAAGCAACTTTAAGGGGTTAGCAATCTCACTTTAATTAAACATACATATATACCATTCACTTAAGTTCAGGAGGAAAGCCAGCACCCTGAACTTCAGAGCAAATACAAACAGAAAAACAGATCAACAGACAGATTTCTGTCTGACAAAATGACAATATACATAGATACCAGAGAAGCACCAACATCTGGGTTTTTCAAAGGGGGGAGGGGGCGCTGCTTCAACAGCTTGCTCAGAGTCTTGTCACCAACACTCTTTCAATAAGTGTGCTCCCAAAGGCAAAACACCAACCTCAGATCTTATATCTGAGGGTCTCAGGGTCAAAGGGCATCACAACCACAGGACTCAAACTCAAGTGAACTAGGCCTTCCCTTGACATAAGCATGTCACTGAAGACTTCCTATTCGATCAGATTCCTTAGTGCTGAAAAGCACTTCCAAAACAAAGACAACAAAAAGTTCACTTTGCTTGCCATTACATTTGAAAGGCAAGACTCATCAAAGGTATTTGATTATCTTAACATTCTAAAAGAGAAAACAAAAAAATTCCACCCTAATTACCACAATAGTCTGCCACTCTAGTTCAGGTCTTTGCTCCTTCCAACCTGAGCTGCCACAAAAGCCTCCTAACAGGTCTTCCTACTCCAAATCATGCTATCATTCCAAAATTATATTTTAGGCAATGTCTCTCCTTTATTCAAAAACCTTCAAGGGCTCTTTATACTACATTATGCCCAAATTTAAATCCTGTTACACTTGTGAGAAACACAGTTTTGGGAATCACTGGACTCCCCCAAATTGTGAGAAAATGCGGTTTTGGGGATCACTGGACTTCCTAGGCAGGGCCAAAGTCCTGAGCAAGAACCCTGTGATAATCCCTAAGGAAGGCTGTGCAGATCACAGGACTCCCAGAGGAAGGCCAAGTGGTAGCCCCCTTAATCTGTGGGGATCACAGGGCCTCCTAGGGGTCAGACCCGAAGGAGGACCAAGTGATGGCCCCTTAGAACGTCGGTAAGATCACAAGGCTCCCGAGACAGGGCCGGAAGTCCCAAGTGATGTCCCCTTAAGAAGGCTGTGCAGACCACAGGGTTCCCCACAGAAATCCCGAGTGGCCACCCTCTTAACACCGCAGTTGGGATCACAGAACCCTCCAAGGCAGGAACAGGAAGTAAGCCCAAGATGAGTTTCTGCTGCTCATTGCTTTCCCTTCCTTAACCTTAGGAAAATCCATGTGATTTGCCCATTCTTACCCAAAGAACTCAGGACCAGAGTGGGCAGAGGAAGGTATTTTATTGAGCTCCTCGAGAGAGCGGGTATAGTGCTCACTGAAACACTCACACTTATACAGCTGCAGGAGCAGAGGTAACCATTCCCTCCACTCCTGCTAGAGTTATGGTTAGTTTACAATCTTTATTTTTTACATAGTTCTCCTAGGTTATACAGTTTATGTAGGTACGATAATAAGGAAAAAGTAAAGTTAATTAGATTTTCCTTGCCTTAGTTTAGGATTAAACTACATTCTTTTACTTCCCCTACTTTCCCTCTTTAACATATGCAAATTATGCGAATCAGTAGGCCTGGATTCTTGACCAAGACCAGACCCTAGATAAGCTTGAACTGGTTCAAGCAGTTTGGCCTCTCTAATTCCCCTGACTGCCTTCTCAAAAAAAGCATGCACATGCATACAAGCCTCTGACCTCTCACCTGACCGACCTTGAGGCCTGGTTTCTTCTAAAGCTGGGGTGGGGGTGGGGGGGAAGTACACCTTTAGTTCTGTAGAAACAAAACTCCTCCTCCCATTTCTTACACACTTACACAGTCTAGGATTCCAGCTCCCCCACCCCGTATTTGAACATCAGTATATTTTTCTAGCTCTCCCAAATATATACTTTTGGTTCCAGGCAAACCTTATGTAAAATTGCCCCAACCAAAACAATTTCTCACATTTTTATGATCATAACCAAGCCCCATACTAAAGCTGTAGTTCTTCACTGTAATATCCTTCACCCAATCCCCTGAAACCAGATGACATCAGGCCCGTTCCAGTCTAAACTTATATTCCCTCCATTTCCACATAAAACTGGTCTGGGGGTTCTTAACTTTTTTTGGTAGCCATGGACCCCTTTGGCAGTTTGATGAAGCCTAGCCCCCCCCAACCTTCTCAGAATGTTTTTAAAATTACAAAATAAAATGCATAGGATAACAAAGGAAACCAATTATATTGAAATATAAAATTATCAATTTTTTTGAAGTTTACAGATTCCAGGTTAAGAATTCCTTTACTAAACCAAACTTCTTAAGGTCAGACAAATCTCTCAATTATTTTTATGTCCTCAGCCACAGTACCTAGTATAGTGAAATACACCTAGTACAGGTGTCTAAACTTGTGGCTTGCAAAACTCCCAACTGCAGTGAGAGCTAGGTTAAAATGTAATTGAGTAATACCTAAAAAAGAAATAAAAATAAGCATATACACATAAACATGCATTTTTATTTTACAAATAAATTTTACAAATAAAAATACAACGTAACATAGATAATGTTAATTTGTGATTTTGTAAGTCAATAAGTGGAGCAGCACTCCATTTCTATTTGAGTTTGATATTACTGATCTACACACCTTAGACACTTAACAAACACTTGTCAAATGAACATATCATATATGCCTCCTCATTTTCCAGGCTTATGTCTTCAACTGATCAGCAGAAACTGCCCCAGAATCATTACCTACAAATTCAGCCAACCTATATACTCAGTGCCAAACACTTACTCTCTCAACCAATGTTTCTGCCAGAAAAAGGAAAGGAATTTTTGTATCTGATTATTCAGAATAGTGCCTGAGAAGGCACTGCAGGTTCTCTTCCTTCTTCCTACCAACAAGCAAAATTACCTTCATCTGTGCAGGATATGTTAAAACTGCTGCTGCTGTTGCTGTCTTTATAAAGAAAAAAAATATCTTGAATGGTGTCTTCATTTATATCTTTAAATGCCATGAAGTCATAGGTTACTGAAAAAGAAAAACAAGTATCAACAGCCACTCTTGGGTGAGCAGAGCACTGGTGAGGCCTTCAGTGATCACTGGATTCATCCCCTCTTTATTTTATAGATGAGAACTTGGAAGCCCACCCCAGGGAGCCCAAGTGACTTGCCCACAGCCATCATCTGAGGAGTAAGTAATAAGTCAATTTGAATGAGGACTAGGTAATTATATTCCCCATTAGAATAACTATATGTCCCTTCTAAATGTATTGTTGCCCTTCTGTTTATTTTTTTAACATTTAATTTTTCCCTTTTTTGTCATTTTCATTCCCCATTAACTCTTTCCTTCCCCTGGCCAAACAATTAAGTCTTGCCAAGCAAAACAAATGTGTACGTTAGCTATGCCTGAAAATGTAGGTCTCATTTCACACCTCTAGTCTATCATCCCTCTGCCCAGAGGTGGGAAGAATGCTCCATCATTAGTCTTCTACAGCCATGGCTAGTCATTTGAATTAAGCAGAATTCTTATGTCTTTCAAAGTTTGTTTTTCTTGATAAAAATTGTAGTTATTGTTTTTTAAACAGTATTTTGTTTTTTCCAATGACATGTAAAGACAATTTCTAATATTCATTTTCATAAAATTTTGAGTTCCAAATTTTCTCTCTCCTTCCCCTCCTCCCTTCCCTAGATGGTAAGCAATTTGACTTACATTATTTATGTGCAATCATGTAAAACATATTTCCATATTAGTCATGTTGTGAAAGAGGAAACAGAACAAAAAGAAAAAAACATGGAAAAATAAAGTAAAAATAGTATGCTTCAAAAAATTGTAATTATTGTAAAAATGATTCTCCTGTTTCTGCTGCTCACTTCACTCTGCACTGGTTCATATAAGTCTCCCTATGTTTTTTGAATCCATCCCTTTCATCAGTTTTAACAATACAATAATATTTCACTAATTCACATATCATAATTAGTTCAGTCATTCCCCAACTGATTAGACATCCACTTTGTTTCCAGTTCTTTAACAAAACAAAGAGTTCTGCGACAAATATTTTTGTCCCATTATGGGTCCTTTCTGTTTGCATGCGACTTCCATGGCTACTGCTTTAGCCACATCACATGCAATAACTGGTCAAGGAAAGAACAGTTCTAGTAAGAACATAACAAAGAACTTTTGGTAAATAGGGAATGCCATCACTGCAGCAAAGACTTTTCTCCCTACTGCCAGGCCCCCTTTCTACCCTTTTCATTTCCTTTCACTTTGGGATGGAACATGGAGCAAAGGGGAAGGAAGAAAAGCTCGGAAATGGTAAATCTCTGTGTTAACTATATGAAGGGGGACAGATGACTATAGATGGAATTATTAGTCAGTTCTCTAACTTTTCTGTTCCATATTTAGCACTTCCCCTAGATGAGTAGAGGGCATTTTATTCCTCTTAGGAAAAAAAAATGTAAACTATTTCCTTTCTCTTCTCTTTAACAGAGGGACCCAATGGACACTGGAATGAATTTAAAGGTGAACAAAGCCAGCTCTAATTGTGAAGTACCTAAAACCCCCAAACTGACGAGAGGTTTATTCCTGAAGTTGCTCAGCTCCATTTCTTGACCATGAATGACGATCTTCTAGAGTTCAGTAATAACTCACATTTGTACAGCATGTAAGAAGCCCTCTCAAGACTGAGCACAAAGAAGCATTCTCAAAATTATTCAGATTCATATCCACTCAAATAGTAGCACATGCTCCTGTTTTCCTGAGCATTATGAAAGAAATGGAATGTCCTGAAAAGATCGACTCAGTCGCTGTATTCAATAGTCAATTTAAGGAAGCTGGAAGCTTGCAGTTTCAGTGAGGGAGGAGTAGAACATCATTTATGCTCTCTATATTTGCAGATTTAAGGGCTATTGGTGGCACCTTGGTCAAACAGTTTGTAAAACAAAATTTACTGAGAATCGTTCACTTTTTTCTTTTTCTTAATTTTTATTTCTCAACCTTCACTTTCATAAGATGTTGAGTTCTAAATTTTCTCCCCTCCTTCCCCTACCTCCTCCCCAAGACGGCATGCAATCTGATATAGGCTATACACGTACAATCATATTAAACATATTTCCACATTGGTCAATCATTCATGCTTTTTTTATGGCAGGCTTCATGTCTACTAGCCCATTTGTGAATAAATAAAAGAGGCCAACTGTATTCATCTTAGCACCTGGCTATTTACAAAATGGAGAGCAGACCAGTCAAATTTAGGAGTGGGGTGATTATTTCTCATTTCTTCCTTGCAATGGCTTTTTTTTTTTTTAACAGCTTCTTGCAACTACAAGGAAGCGATAGCAACAACTCAGGACCCATGTTCTGGGCCATTCATTCCTACAAAGAAAAAAAGCGTAATTCCACCAACTCCATATACACAATATAAGATAAGGGGTTGCTTGGCTCTTCATAGTAAAGTCTAGTGGAAGGCAGAGCAAGGCACAAATGAACATACTTACAACCGACTTACCTGCTGTGTTAAAATTTATTTCCCACATTTTTTCTGATATAGGCCGATCTGGACATGGGATGATGAATGAAATGATGAATACCGCAAAAAGGCTGGTAAATAACAGAAAGAAAAAAACAATTGTGCGGCAGTGGGCAAACCGAGAGTGATGAGGCGCTTTCTTAAAAGATCTGTCCTTTTCAGTTCTGTTTTCCAAACTTCCCCGAGGCTTTCTGTCATCATGCTTCAAAGGGTGGATCTCAGCTTCTAATTCTTTGTCCATCATGTGGGCATTATACAGCTCCACTCCTGGTTATGACCATTAATAAATCAGAATTAGTCATATCATCAACCAGCAAAGGGCTTCGCATACAATCTTTTGGATTACTAAGATTTGGGCCCATTTAGGAACAAAGCTCTTTTCTTAGATCCACAAACTCAAAGGTATTAGTTGAAAGAGCATCAGTCCTAAAAGGTTCCATCTGGAAGGTTTTAATATTGATTTCAAATGACACAAAGGCTGGAGCTGAACCAGAGGCTCTAAAAAAACTCTCTGTCACCATTATGACATTTCTGTCCTATTCAACAGATTGAGCAAACTCCACAAAATTAAAAAACAAAAACCAAACCCACCCAAATAATAACAAACTGATCCTAGTCTCATGGTCTTGGCATGTACGCCCAGTAAGGGGATGGCACGGAACGGGTTATTCAAAACCTCCCAGGCACACCTACCAAAACTAAGAACGGGAGAGGAAATGAAACAAAGTTCATCCAATATTTGAGAGAACCAGAAATTTTCAAGCTTAAGGTGCAGGGGATGGGGGTGTGCAAGGGAGGAGTCAAAGAAGAGAGAGAGGAGCAGTGGTTCACATTTATAGCCCTTTACAGTCGTAAGGACATCTAGGTGGCACAATGGATAAAAGCACAGGGCCAGGAGTCAGGAAGACCTCAGTTCAAATATGGCCTCAGACACTAGCTGTGTGACCTTGGGCAAGTCATTTAACCCTGTTTGCTTCAGTATTCTCTTCTGCAAAATGAGCTGGAGAAGGAAATGGCAGACCATTCCAGCATCTCTGCCAAGAAAACCCCAAACGGGGTCGCAAAGAGCTGGACACAACTAAAGTGACTGAACAACAATAAAACAAACTAGAGTTGTGAAGCATTTCATAACATACATTATCTTATTTCGGAGAACTTCAGAAATTGAAAGGTGCTTCACAGTCCACAAATTGTACCCAGAGAGAAATCCCCTTTAACAGCATTGCTGACAAGCTATCATCCAGACTCTGTCTAAAGACTTCCAGTAACAGAAGCCAGAAGTCTACAAGGCAGCTTATTCTAAAACTTTTGGATGGCTCTATTTGGAAGTTTTTCTTAATATTAAATCAAAATTGCCTTCTCTGCAGCTTTCACTAAATGTTGCTCATTTCACTTTCTTCTATCTCAGACTCCTATAACTGCAGTGATATGAAGAATATACATCTAGCTACATTTAGTGAGCATCTCTCCACTCTCTATTAGGTACTCCAAAACTTAAGAGTGTCTCTTATGCTGTGATTCTCAAGACAAGGGAAGTAGGCTGCAAATATACCCCATTTATAGAGAAGGAAACCAAGGTCAAAGAAGCTAACTCCAAGATCATACTAGTAAATGATAGTCAGAACTTGAACATAGGTCTTTTACTCCAAGTACGATGCTCTATCTACCAGACTCCGTTACTGAAAAAACAAAAACCCAAGAACAAATCCCTTTATAAAATTTAATACTAATAATTAATGAATAAATTTAAAACAAGTCAAGTTTTGGAAAAATGGCCATGCAGTGTATCTTCTCGGACATAAGGAATCCAGGAAGTGAACCTAAAAATAAAACATATAGTTTGGTCTTTTATGTTGATTCACTGATGGTGGAGCTGTAAATTAATCTAAATTATTTTGGAAAACAATTATGCAAAAAAAAGTTACAAAGTTGTAACTGTGATCTAGTGATACTATTAATGGGTTTATATCCCAAGAAGGTCATTGACATTAAGAAAAGTCTCATCTGTACAAAAACATTCATAGCAAGGTCTCAGAATAGAAAATGCAACATGCCTCCCTCCTTACAATGGAGTGTTGGGGAAAAAAGAAGGGAGAGTACTGGGGTAGAATGTTACATACATTGTCAGACTGAGTCCTGTAATGAATGTTTTTGCTGAATTGTTTTTCTTTGTCACTATGGAGGATTCAATGTAGTGGAGAAGAGATTTCTTCCTCCCTGATATAAAGACAAACAGCATTGTTACATGTTATTTAAAAGAAGAAAAAAAAATCATAGCAGCATATGCATAAGCAGAAAGTTGGAAATAAGGTATAAATGCCCAAAGACTGGGAAATGGCCAAGTTGTGGCATCTGAGTGTAATGAAAAATCATACTATAAAGAATTAATATTATGAATTAAAAGAATGATGGAAACATTTGTTTGAAATGATGCAGAAGAAAGCACATCCAAAAGAATATATACAATGTCTACAACTATATAAATTAAGACAATTCTACATAGCAATAAAACTCACATCAAAGAGGTAGAGGAGAGCAGATAGAGCTCTGGACTTGGGGAATTGAGGATATCTCTGTGCAAATTCCAACCCAGACACTCATTAGCTGTGTGACCCTTGGCAGTCACGTAAAAAAGGTGCCTCCATTTCCTGTACAATGAGGAAGCTGGACTTGATGGCATCTAAAGCTCCCTCCGCTTCTGAAGCTATGTTCCTATAAAAATGGACTATGTTAGCACTAAGACACTGAAGCTGAAAGGGATGGGTATGCTTTAAGGAACGGTAAACCATTAAATTGAAATGTTCTATCAGTAGGAATCACTCTCAGATGCTGTTTTGCCTAACAGTTTCCCAAGATTGTACTTTACAGAGGATTAACTCGGAGCTTTGTGATGTATGTATGATGTGAGAAACCAAGAAATTTATGAATAAATAAACAAGTTTGGCCTTCTTTTATCCTCTGGTGTTGAAGTTTCATAGAAACATAAGTTTATGGAACAGGCAATGGAATGGAAGAGGCAGATGAGGAGAGGCATTAATGTGATGGAACCAGGGAAATCTTTTGGTGAAGCCAATCCAAGTAGAACTGGAATTAAGCCTAACAGCTCAAAGTATGTGTGTTCAACTGGCCTACTTACCATTCTCATATGTACAGGGCTTCTCTCCTGTCTCTGTACCTTGAAATCCTTCCCTTCCCTTTTACAGACCAGCTCAAATACTTTCTCTGACAGAGGCCTTTCCTCATTTCCCAAATATGCTGCCTCCACATTTACTTTGTACATACTATTTTGCATTTACTTATCTGCATAAGTTATTCCCCTCCCTCCCCCAGAATGCAAGTTCCTTGAGGGCAGGGACTTTTCATTTTTGTCTTTGACATGCCTATTGCTTATTGAATACTAGTTGAACTGAATCAAATACTCTCTACTGTTAAAATGGGCTACAGAATTCTGGGGGGAAGAGAGAAGAATTTCCCAACTATAGGCCAGTGGAACTAAATTTGATTCCTGGCAAAACTCTGGAGCATATTACTAAAGGGATGGTGATGGTCATCATAAAAAGCCAGAAGAGTTTCAGCAAGAACAGACCATCCTAGACTAATACCAGTTCTTTTTTTGACAGTACTCCTAGATTCCTTTTGACAGATCCCCCTAGATCAAGGGACTATACTATATAGTTTACCTCTATTTTGGTAAAATATTTGAGAAGTTTTTCACCCTACTTGCACAGAAAAAATAGAGAAATGTGGGCTAGGCAATATTATGTACAATTAGGTAGAGAGGGAAATTTTTCAACGGCCAGAACCAAAGTACAGTCCTTAATCATCTGCTGTTGTGATGGGTAAAAGATGAAATGACTGAGGAACAAAGTTTGTTTTTCTGAGCATTTCAATTTACTAAGCAATGCTTGCCAACTGCCTAACAAACTATAACCAGACCTCCTAAACTTAGACCCAGGCCTTGAATACAGGGAGAGATAGACTTTAATACATTAAGAATCAAATAATGCCAATTAAAAGAAAATACTAATTGGAGGTGATATTGGGGACTTTCCAAGTGGAGAGGAGGAGAGTGAACAGGTGAACAGGTGAAATTCCCTGAATTCAGAAAAAGAGGTATCCCACTCCCCCCAAGTGTCTGTAAACAAAGGAACATGGAAACAATTGATCAGCACAGGGCCAGTTTTCAGATAAGACATGCAGGTTGCTTGAGATGTACGATTGTGAGAAAACATCTTGCATCATCTTTGGATCTGACTGGGTTTCTGGTCAGCATAACCTAGGTCCTCAGTTAAGGGTCTCTACACAGCAGGTGGAGGTGGTCCAGTTTCCCAGAAACCCAGGACTAGGTTCAAACAACACAATATGGTTTCTTCCCAATTCCCACAATGGAATAGCTATCTCACAAGACAGAAATTGGACTAGACCCGTAAGTGAATAGAAATGAAGCTAGCTCCAGAATTGGGCCATAAGATGGAGTCAGTATAGTTTCCTCAGTTTCCACAATTAACCACTTGCTGTCCTAATCCCCTCAATGTCAACTTGGAAGGAGGTCTCCAATGGAATGCCCAAAGTATCTATGCTTGGCCCATGCTATTTGACATTTTTATCAGTTATCTGGATAGAGGAAGAGATGGCATGCTTATAAAATTTGCAAGTGACACAGAGGAACAGGTAGGATTAAAACAATCTTGATAGGCTCAAATTGGCCTAAGCCTGCTTAAATGAATCTCAGATCTCACTGGTATAAGTACTTTCTCCAGCGAAACAATCTCAACCCATCCATGCCCTTTCTGTGACTAAGGTCAAATTCAATGGGGATAAATGTAAGGTTTTACACGCAAAAAAAAAAAAAAAAACCACCCTAAGTACAAAATAGTGAAAAAGTCTTGCTAAACAGTAGTTTGCTGGAACAGAAATGGAGGAGAAAGTGGGAAAGAGCTTAGCAAACTTCCTGAGTCAACAGTTTGATATGGCAGCTGTGAAAACTAACATCATCTTGGTCTTCATTAATAGAGACATGGTGTCTACCAGAACTATGAAGATGATAGTACTGCTGTACTCTGGCCTAATCAGATCAATGATTGATTTTGTGCATCATATTTTAGAAAGGACAGTGATAGTGCTGATGAATATCCAGGGGAAGGCAAAGAGAGTGGTAAAAGACATGGTTCATGACATAAAAGGGTTGACTGGTTGAAGAAACTAGAGATGTTTAGCCTAGAGAAGAAAAGACTGAGAGAGACAGAACTGCTATCTTCAAGTATTTGAAGGGTCTGTTGCATTGCAAGAGGACTGATTTATTTTGCTTGGCTTTAGTGGACAAAACTAGGAATAGTGGAAGGAATTGCAGGGAGGCAAATATAGACTTGATACATATAAGGAAAATTCTGACAATGAGTGCTATCCACAAGAAGAATGGGAGGTAGGGGGTTCCCCTGTCCCAGAGGTCCTCAAGCTAACGACCACAGGATTTGTCAGGTATGTTGTAGAATAGATTCTTATCAAGTACAGGTTGATCAAAGAGGCCTCTGAAGTCCCTTCCAACTCTTGGATTCTGTCAAATACTTTTGACTACACCAAAGTGAATGAAATGAATGAGAGGAAAATTAAAAAAAAAATGAATCCCCCCACACAATGTACAGAGACCTCATTAACCCTTCCAATCTCACATCTAAGGTGACAACTCTGCAGCAAGACTGTCCAGGAGAAAGTAACTGAAGGAAAAACTACCGACAGTGTTCCAAAACAGAGTGGCCTTTGTGGGGTCTATGGGGGTCAGTGCTTACAAAAGGGCAGGAACCTGGGAAATGTCTGAATTGTGAAAAATAACAAATTTGGGGGGGAGAGGGAAGTCTTTTCAAAATGGAGTGAAAGAAAATGTTCATTTTTTATGTTATCCTTGAGGAATGTCCAGACACACCCTTCCTGTAAGCACACAAACAGTTCAATTCACTCGACATTTATTGGCACCAATGGATGTATGTAAAGTAGTATACTAGAAATACAAAGCAGCGCTGTCCCTTTCCAGTCCTTAAAGAGTTACAGTCAAAAGGAGGAATGACACATACACATGATTCAAACTACAATGTTCCTGAAGTCCAAAGAAGGATACAAAGTACTTCAAGAAAATTTGAGGAAGAGAACACTTTCAGCTGGAGGGATTAGGGGTGAAGGTAAAATCAGGGAAGGTTTTGGGGAAGACAGTGGCCTAGAAGAGAGACTTCAACAGGGGAGGTATAGAATGAATGATCTTAGTGTGGAAAATAGACTGTGCTAATAGCAAAGGTGGGAGAGTGCTGGACAAGGCCAGAGGACAGCTAGAGTCTAGTCTGGCTGGAACATAAAGGTATATGAAGGGCAGCAATGTGAAATAATGTGAGAATTAGGCCATGGAGGATTTTAACTACCAAATGAAGACATCTAAATATTCCAGCAGACGAATGATATAGTAGGAATTATGAATTAAGAACTTTTTACCAGGAGGATTAGAAAGGGAGAGAGTGAAGACAGGGTGACCAGTTAAAAAATTATTACGATAGCCTAGGAGAAGAGAGGGCCTGAATTATGACAATCTGATAGGACAAGAAGACAGATGCTAGTATAAAAGGATTTGTAGAGGACTTGGTAGCTTACTGAATGTGTTTAATGCCACAGCAAGTTTAAAAGGAGGCAATATGGTTTACAAAGGAAATCGAGCTTGATTTGGAATCATAAGACATGAAGTCAAATCCCAGATCTTCTATCCTTACTCCCTTGTATAACACAGTCACTGCACCTCTATGGGCCTTATTTTCCTCATCTGTAAAATGAGTGGTTTGGACTAGATCTAAGCTCTAAATCTGTGATCCTATGGCTTTAAAGTTTCTAATCTGAGTGATTAGGAAGACTGGTGCCATCAGAAATAGACAAGTTAAGAAGGGGGTAGGTTTTGGAGAATATGGTGAATTACAGTTTGGATAGGGTGAATTTAAGGTGCAAAGGGGTCAGATGTTCAACAGGCAGTTGGAGATGTGGAACACTGATCAACGGAGTACATGAGTAGGATACATAGATTTTTGGACTAATAATTGAACTGACAGAAGTGGAGGAAGATCAGGAGAAAAACTGTAGAACAGTACAGAGCTTTAGGAGATGCTCACATCTGGTGGCCAGCACGAAGACAAAGCACTGGCAAATGAAAACAAAGAAAAGAATGGTCAGACAGATAGCAGTTGAACCAGGAGAGAACAGTATCATGGAAGCCAAGGGAGAGGGGAGATATAATGGGTACTACAAAATATCCTTTCTTCCTTGGCCTCACTTATGAGGATCTTTCCTTAAACAGCTCTAAGGTAATTTGAATCATGTAGCCCAGCTGCATCTAGTAGAGGGAGATGGAAATAGAAAAATAGGAAGGAAGGAAGGAAGGAAGGAAGGAAGGAAGGACTGCCTCTATACATTCAGAGACCAAGCTAGGGATTGATGACTGACTATCTGGGAAATTAGAGGAGAGAAAAAGCAAACCACAGTGACTCACTGTAACCCTGTACTGGCTTGAAAATACTCATTTAAACACCGCAATTAGGCATTTTAAAAGCTATTTTATATCAGGTACTCAAGATACAAAGACAAAACAAATAGTTCCTGCCCTCATGAAGGTTACATTCTAAGAGGAGAAAACAATTGCACATGTAGGTTTATACAAGATACATACAAAGTAGATATAAAATATGTTTGTGCATATTATGTATGTATATATGTATGTATCTGTATGTATGTGTGCGTGTATGGAGAAGCCATACCATGTTAAGCCTCTGTTTCCTCATCTGTACAATGAGAATATTATACAGTCTACCCTCCAAAGCCATTGAGAAGAATGCACTTTAAAAAAAAACCATTTAAATGAAACATAAATGTGCACTATTGTTATCCCATTGTCATAAGCAACAGAATGAAGGGCGTTTTAAAAAGACTGTTTTATTGAAATGATTGTGATCCTAAAAAATGAGACAACACTCCTGCCCTTCGAAGCGTTACAACCAAATAGGCTGTATGTGGCTGCACTAGCTACAGCAGTGGATCTTTACTATGAAGTCAAACAAGGTTCTCTTTAGAAATAATACTGAACATTTACTATTTTAAATCCATAAGCACTGGTGTAGGCCGGTGTTGGTGATTATGTAAAATGACAGTAGAGAGTAGTGGGGAAAGCACTGAACTGGCCTTGGAATCATGAAAGCTGGAGTTGAGCACTTGGACAGCAGCCAAATCACTTAACTTTTCTGTGCCTAAGTGAAGTTGTAAAATGGGAAGGATACACACCGTGGCTGATTCTCCCTCCCTCCCAAGGATTGTGAGGAAGTCACATGACAAGTTGCAAAGTACAATAAATGTATTCTATTTGACTAATGACATTCTTGTTGTTAATAAAGCTTTAAATGATACCTCATTTTATCAGTGTAAGTCCTTTTTCCACTGATGGCAGCCTGCTCATTATTACTGACAATAAAAGTCAATATTGTAAACGAGCTATTAAGAAATGTTAAAGGATCATAAGATCAGAAGTAGAAAGGAAGAAAGTCACAACGATAAGGCCAAAAATGAGTGAAAAAACTAGATTTAAATCAGTCAGGAAAAAAGCTTTGCTAGTTTTTTTTAATGCAAATGAAAATAATTTTAAGGCAACATTAAACCTTATTAAAAGTAGGAATACTGAAAACAATGATACCTCATTATTTGGGTGGTGTGGTAATCAGTTACATATGCATTGCTAGGCAGACTGTAAATTTAGTCTTTATGAAGGACATAAAAATTTCTAACAGCAGCTACAAAACTGTTTATACTTTTTATATAACTGTTTATACTATATACTTATATATACCAAGGAAATAACCCAAGGAAGGCTAAATGGCGCAATGGACAGGGTGCCAGGCCTGGAGTCAGGAAGACTCATCTCTCTCAGTTCAATCATGGCCTCAGACACTAACTAAACCTGGTCAAGTCACTAACCCTGTTTGCCTTAGTTCCTCATCTGTAAAATGAGCTGGAGAAGGAAATGAAAAACCATTCCAAGTATCTTTGCCAAGAAAACCCCAAATGGGGTCACGAAGATTTGGACACCACAAACAACTGAACAAAAAACACGTAGCTATTTATAGTATCAAAAAAAGTTGCAAACTCAAATGACTATATTAACTGACTAAGTGAACCACAGTATCTTTTGAAAAAATTATCAGTTATCTTAAGATGATAGAATATCACTGGGCTGGTAAAAATGAAATTTGTGGACTATTGTCTATCCATAGAAATATCTATGTGAACTTATATTTGGCGAAAAACTCAAAATACAATAGTATATATATACAATTCTGATTACAGCTAATGTAAAAATATTTGACTAGACATTAAAAGACTAGAAAAGACTTTGCTTGTAGGATTGTACACCATGTTCAGTATCTAATTAAATTTATAAATAGTATTCACAACTAAAATTACAGCAGTGAAATAACAGAGACTATCTGCCAGCAAAATTAAAATTCTTTACCACTTCCACAACCCATTTCCCAGACATCAGAGTATCTTATATTAATCTATATCCACAGCCACCACCTTAGTCAAGGCCCTCATCACTTCTTATCTGGACTATTTAGTACAATACTTTTTTTTCCTTTCCCTTTAAAAAAAAAGTTTTATTTTGTCTTTTTTTAAATATTATTTCTTCCCTTCCAAGAGAGCCAGCCTCTATAACAATATTTTTTAAAAAAGAAAGAGGAAAAAGATCAGCGTAACTGATCAAAACACTGAAAAAGCCTGAAAACAGGCAATGTGTAACACTTGTGGACTTTCCAACCTCTCTCTGTAGGTAGGAATGCATTCTCACAACTCTTCTGAGCTATGCTGCTTCTTTGCCATTTCTGCAGGAGCCTCTTAACTAGGCATCCCACTCAAAGATGTCAAAATGATTTTCCTACAGTACGAATCTGACCACTTCACTCCCCTACTCAATAAACTTCAAAGTTTGCTATTGCATCTGGGAGATCAAATAGAAGCTTCTATGTTTAACTAAAGTTCTTTACATTCTGGCCCGTATCCAGCTTTTTCCAACCTTAGTAAAACATCATCCCTTTCTTTCCTTCTACAGAACAATCTGGCCTCCTTGCTGTTTCTAACACTGGCTATGGAATGAGACATCACTTCTGAAATGACTACCTATTCATGACCTTGGGCAGCAACTCACTAAACCTCAAAGGAGTTTAGTTTACTTGTCTGTAAAATTATGGGGTTGGAGGTCTGCTTTCTGCTTTGGATCTATGATCCTATGAGCTAGGAGGCTGGTCAGTTCAGATGTTACATAGTGAGTGGTTTGAAGAGAATCATGTTCCTCAATGCTCCCTCAAAAAATATCAAAGAGAAATACCAAAGAAGAAAAAAACTTAACAACACAAGAAAATAAAAATAAATCAGGAGATTAACTAAATGAAATTAGAGCTATAATTCAATTAAACAATACTGTCAAAGGACAGAATCAGATAAAATACCAGAAGTAATGCAAATGCAAAAAGAAATAAGGCCACATATCCCCAAGAGATGTCCTTAACTTCATGGAATGTGTCCTTTAATACCAATAAGGCCAAATAAAACCTTTAAGTAAAATATATATATATATATATGTGTGTACAATATATAAACATAATATAAAAACTGAAAGAATAGAATCAACCAACAATAGACCTGATTATAGCAGAAAAAAATTAAAAGCAAAGATGACCAACTATAGGGACTACAGCCCCACCTCTCCCCGCCCCCCTGCAAATTATCTAAACATGCATAATCGACTGATTGGTCCTAGCTTAGAGGATAGGAAAAGTCGAGATGTAGCAATCTCGGAAAATTTAAAAAAAACAGAAATAGTCTAAAGCCAATATTCTAGGAAATACATACATATAGACATATATATTAAAAACAGTATTGCTACCTTTGGCAAGGGGGGAGATGTCATTTTCTCATAACTTCACTAAGGCTATAACCTTGGTCAACATAAAATTACAGAGGATTCAGGGTCCTGAGCCCCCTACCATTTACACTGAGTAACTCTGTATTTTGTTTTCTTGATCCCATTTACTTAACTTTGTATCAGGTTCATATATGATTTCCCATCCTTTCCTAAATTTTTCATATTATGGTGAAGTATTATTACATGTTCATGTACCACAATTTGTTTTGTTTAGTCATTTCCCAACTGATAAGCATCTATTTTCTTTTTAATTCACCACAAAAAAAAGTGCTATTAGAGAAATCTGCAATTTAAGATTTGAAAACTGATTATGGCAGTCATTTTTTTAAAACTCTAGTACTAACATTTCAGATTCTGATTCATTTAGAAAGTTTCCTATGTATATGTTGAAGAAAACATTAAATAAATGTGTTTCAATAATGAGAAAAACATTTATCAAACAAAAAATTCTGACTTGTAAAATTCAGAAATTAGTTTCATAATTTAGATAACTAGAATGAAAATCTTTTAATCTCATACATTCATAAACAAGATCACTTAGCTATCTTCACTGATGTAGGTCAAATCTAGGTCTTACATTTTAGCAAATCTAGTTTTGGGTCTCTTTTTCCTTTTTTAGATTCAATCTCTTCTCACATTCCATGATGCTAAAGGTTCTAAGCATTGGTACCATAATGCAAGCATTTCATTTGATTAGTATCAATATCTAAGTATCTAGTTTTCTATACTCTGCACACAGTGCCAGTAAGGCCTGAATAACCATTTGTTAATATCTTTCAGAGAAACTCTTTATGAAGCAGAATTCCTATTGAGACTCTACATCAAAGTTATCAGCTTAGGTTTTCTCATAATAGGCTACAGCAAGTTCTTTGGATACTTCACGCCAGATTCTATTGAATTCTTTTTTCTCCCACCAGCCTGTGGCATGGTTATGTTTGGCTCAACTGAAAGCAGCACTGCGAGGTGTAAAATGAACTCTTCTGAAACTATTCTCTATGTACTATACATAATAAGAGAAGAAGTATGAGTACCACAGGACTCCACCCTAATTGTAGTAGTTCTGCTTCCTGAAAGGCACATTTTCCCATAGGCCACACCTTTGAACTCTAGACTAGTATAATCTGTAAACTACTGTCAACAACCCTCAAGTTGGGCAAAGTCTACACTCACAGAATCATATTTTACTGAGACATACAGACGGAACATTAAGACAAAAGTCAATTCTGCTGCTATAAAACACACAAGCTCCTAATCCAAAAACATCTACTAACATTTAAAACTGCCTCCTTACCATCTATTCCTTTTGAGATTTCAGAAAAACCTGGAAAGATTTACATGAACTGATGCTGAGTGAAGTGAGCAGAACCAGGAGAACACTATACATAATAACAGCAACACTGTGCAATGACCAGCTTTGATAGACTTAGCTCTTCTCAGCAATACAATGATTTGAGACAACTCCAAAAGACCCATATTGGAAAATGCTATCCACATCCAGAGAAAGAACTATGGAGTCTGAATGCAGATCAAAGCATACTATTTTCTCTCTCTTTTTTTCCTTTCTCGTGGTTTTTCCCTTTTGTTTTGATTCTTCTTTTACAACATGACTAATTTGGAAATATATTTAGTATTATTGTACTTGTATAGCCTATATCAGATTGTATTCTGTCTAGGGAAGGGGGGGAGAGAGAAAAAAAATTTAGAACTCAAAATCTTATAAAAATGAATGCTGAAAACTATCTTTACATGTAACTGGAAAAAATAAGATGCTATTAAATGGAAAAAAATTAAATGCCCTACTGTCAAATATCAGATACATCATAAAACATATCAAAATATAATTTTTTTTAAAAAGGAAGAAAAAAGCATCGGTCTCCTCTCCGTACTACTCCCACTTTTAAAATACAAATATTCTTGAGAAAGGTGGTAAATTAACATCACAATCAACAGCAGAGATCACTACAGAGTCCTGCCCCCGCCCCGGGCTATTTCCGATACCTGCGCAGTAGGTACTAAAAGTGCATGTTCCTTTAAGAACTAACCACTCCTCAATTCCTCCCTAACCACTCCCAATGCCCACACCATAACATCTAATTGACATGTCCCCCTTTAACTCCTTGTAACCTTCTATAAAAATTCCCCCCTGCCCCCTTTAGGGTCTCAGGTTCCCTCAGAACTTTTGCCCGCTGTGAAAGTGTAATAAAACTTTTGCCAACTTGACTTAAAGATTGCTTGGGTCCTCGAATTCACTCCAGGCAGCCTTGCCTTGGGAATTTTGGTTTGAGATTCCTACATCCCTGGGATTTATTTCTTCCTCTACACAAGTACCATTATTCCCATTTTTCAAATGAGGAGACTGAGGTTCTAAGAGATTAAATGACTTATTCAAGACCACCTACTGGCTAAGTGTCAAGAGCAAGATTTAATCTCAGGTTTCACTTCTCCAAGTTTAACAATTCTACTCACTACAGAACTCAGAACATCAAATCATTAATATAATGAACTTACCATATTTTCTCATTCAGAGAAGACCTGGGCAGGTTAACTGTATTGGGTACTTGAGGAGGGGCAGCTAGGTGGCACAGCGCATAGAGCACACGGCCAGGAGTCAGGAAGATCTGAGCGCAAATGTAGCCTCAGACACACACTTAATAGCTGTGTGACCCTGGGCAAGTCACTTAAGCCTGTTTGCCCCAGTTTCCTCATCTATACAATGAGCTGGAAAAGGAAATGGCAAACCATTCCAGTATCTCTGCCAAGAAAATCCCCAAAAGGTCACGAAGAGTCAGAGACAACCGAACAACAACTTGAGGATACGGAACTTTAAAAAGAGGGAATAGGTTCTAAAACAGCTCGACCTCATAATTATGCCTATGTTCAGTCCTGGTCATAATCCATATAGTTAAATATATCTACAAAGTACTGAAATCCTGTGCATTAATCCCTTTTTTATCATACTTCACTTTTATATCAAAGGACCAAAGATTCAGAGCTGGAAGAGACCTTGGAGTCCCTGAGTCCAATTCCTCCATTCTACAGATGGGGAACCTGGGGCCCAGGAAGGGTAAGTGAACCCAGGGTCACACGACCAGTGTCTCAGTGTTCAAAGCCAGGCGTTTCCCAGTCCAACTCCAGCACTCTCTCTGCTATAAAAATTAGGTCCAAAGAATTTGCAATTCAGTATCGGATATCCTCTGTGTAGCCTATGCAGCCAGTACTAAGTAGAAAATAAAAGCTTGCCAAAGATGCACAAGACACCATCCCTGACCTTATGGAACTCACAGCCTCATAAGACGGGCAAGACCAAGAATCTAGAGATGGTAGAATATCAGGTTGGAATAGGCTCTATTAGGGAGACCTTGCAGATCACTAACCCAAACCTCTCATTTTAGAGCAGAGGAAATGGAAAGCCAGGCCATGGGACCACTGATGGAGCCAAGACCTGTGGCTGGCACACACTGCTGAGAACTGGTTTACCAAGCAATACATAGTTAATAGGGACAATGAGGGCTGCAGGAATTCTGTAAGAAACCTGACAAGAATCACAAAGGAGTCAAGAGAATTTTCTAAGACCAAGTTTCCAAGTGGTTGCTTTCCCTCTGTATTATGCCGATGTGCATGAGCTTCCAGACCTGAAGGAATGGCTGAAATTAGAGTATTTATTACTTGCAGGATACCTTCATTTAGCATGTCCCGATCACATACCCTTAAGAGAACAGAGCAAACACACACAAGCATGTGACTCCCATCAGTCAGTAGCTGCATTACTCTGCTAATTTTTTTTGTTTGTTTCAGATATGACCAGCCACGAAAGACTTTTGTCCCAGTGTGATTAGAGATTAAAAAACAAACACAAAAAACTGCCTAATACAAAACAGAGAAGAGATTAAGTGGCTCACTAATTCTGTAATTCTCAACAGCTTTATGTCCTCTGTGGAAGAGGTTCAAGGCCCCCACACTAAATATCATCAATGTTTCCATACCAAAAACGAGGTACAAATGAAGAATGCTTGATTTTTCCTTGAAGAAAGAGTTTGGTAGGCTAAACCAATGACCAATCTGAAGATGCATTAGTATAAATTAAACTACTTATGCCAAGAGAGGCAGTAAAGAATAAAGACTGAAGGCTTTTATCTCCACAGCCTTGTGAAGTAAGTAGGTAATGAACATATTACTAAAAAGAGAAAGTATTTTGTAAAAGCTGTTTTATTTGAATAATACTAACTTAATGATGAAAGAACTGGAGATTAATTGCAGATAGGAAATCAGGGGCTTTTAAAATAAATCACTGTCTAAATAAGCTACTAAAAGGCTTAGATGGGAAAATTTCAGCTCCAGAAACATTAGTTATGGCAGTTGATAAGCAAATTGACTCAGAATATAAAGGAGGCAAAATTGGGAGTACTAAAGGCATATCATACAGATCCATGGAACACTAAACAGAAGTAGATTAGTGGTGAAAAAAGTTGTGTCTAAAGATGTCCTAAAAAACCCCAACAACAAAAAGAGACATATAACTTATAAAATAATATAAGTACTTAATAAATACTTGTTTATTGATAGTATACCACATAAAGGTCAAAAGCTACCATTAATTCAACAAACATTTATTTAAAAAAAAAAAAGCACTTGCTACACACAGTATGAGGGGGACACAAAGAAGGCATTTCTAGTTTACTGTAGGGGTGAGGAGGTTGGACAGGTTACAGAAGTACAACCCATAGAAGGTATTATGCCCATATTATATAACTTGAAAACCAACTGAAAGAATAGCCAAAAGCCATATATCTGCCCTTCACTATTTCAAAAATCATTACTTGGTGTCTGAAACCACCTATTGCAGTCACTTCCTTCCTGTCATTTTTGGACAAGAGATAGAGGTATTCCACGGTGGTATCACTTATAAAATTACTGAAAACATTTGTAGAAAAAAGACAAAAGGGCAGCTAGGTAGTGCAGTGAGAAGAGCACAGGCCTTGGAGTCAGGAGGACCTGAGTTCAAATTTGGTCTCAGACACTTGACACAAGGTCACTCTGTGACCTTGGGCAAGTCACTTAACCCCAATTGCCCTGCCTTCCCCCCTCAAAAAAAAAATTTAAAAAAACAAAAAAGGCAAAAGGCAAATTGCAGCAAAGATTTGATTTCACCTGATGAGATTACCCTGACATGGAAACTTTTAAGGCTGAACACATGGCACTCTTTTCACAAATTAATACAGAACGCTGAAAGGCTTTTCATTTTCACGTCAAGTGTTTAAAAAAATTATCACAATATATTTGTTGCTCTATTTTATAACTATCAATCGGAAATCCCTCCTGAATGTGTTTACTTTCCATTGGGTATCTCTTGATATCCGAACTCTTAAGGTTACTAATTATCAATAAAGGTTACTAACAAGTTGAAAGGTAAAAAATCAAAGCAAACATCGGTCAGTAACAAAAAAGCTTATTGATTCTTGGCAAAAGCCAACACACGCTTCCTTTTCTTCTGTAGCTAATACCCCAATTTATAAGGTATGGGTCATTAAAAAGACACCAACAAAAATATTTTAAAGGTTTGGGATTTAGAATATTTAGAACATATACTATTATATATAGTCATTATACTATATACATATTATTATATAATATTTAGAATATATACTAGAGGAAAAACAGCAAACAAGCAGCAAAAGACTCCTGCAAATTAGCAAGAGGCTTTGAAGCAAAGTCTTTCTGGTCAAGATCTCACTTCTAAGATACAAAGGAAAGAACTACGTCAAATTTACAAGAACAAGAGCCAGTTTATCCAATTGATAGTCAAAGGACACGAGAGGTGAAACATATATATATAACCACCTATTTGTGTCCTTTGACTATTTCATAGAAAAAAAGCTAAGCTATTAATAACCATATTTAAAATACTCTCAACCATTAACAATTAGGTAAATGAAAATTAAAACAACTCTGGGGTATTATCTCACTCATCAGATTGGCTAAGTTGACAAAAATGGAAAATGACAAGTGCTGCAGGAGCTATGGAAAAATAGGTACTTTTCCCACTGTTGGTGGAACTGTGAACTAGTCCAACTATTCTGGAAAGCAACATGGAACTATACCTGAAGCTATTAAACTGTGCATACTCTTTGGCCTAGATATAGTGCTAGTACTTCTATATCCCCAAAAAGATCAAAAAAAGAGGGAAAGCACCCTTATGTACAAAAATATTTTTAGCAGCATGTTGTGGTGGCAAAAAAATTGGAAAGGAGGAGATGCTTATCAGTTGGAGAATGGCTAAACAATTTATGGTATACGAATGTGATGGAATACTATTATAAGAAATAGTAATGGGGATGGTTTTAGAAAAACCTGGAAAGACCTATGTGAATTGATGCAGTATGAAGTAAACAGAACCAGAAGTACAATGTACACAACAACAACAACATGCTGCAAAGATAATCAACTCTGAAAGACTTAGGGACTCTGATCAATGAAATGGCAAACCACGACTCCAAAAGACTCATGATGAAACATGCTATTCACTCCAGACAGAAAGCTGACAGACTCAGAGTGCAGAAGGATGCATATTTTTTTCCTTTCTTGTTGGACATTGCTAATGCAAGAATTTGTTTTGCATGATTATACATATTTGTAATGGGGGCTGTTTTTCTTGCCCTCTCAATGGGTGAGAGAGAGGGGGGGGAGGAAAGCAGAGAATTCAGAACTGAAAATAAAACTGAACTAAAAGAAACTAATTTTGAACTAAAAATAAAAAGCTGAATGGTAAAATTAAAGCAAAACCAGTCACTTCTTGCTTATATAACAAAAGCAGAACAAAAAGGCTTGTTGGTCTGTGGCTAAACCTGTTTCCTTCTTTTCTGTTGCTAACACTCTAATTTATATGGTGTGGGTTATTAGAAAGACACCAACAAAAACATTTTAAAAGGTTTAGGGTTTAGTTCGTATATTGGCCAAAGAAAAAAAATTCCTTTGCCGCAAGTCTCTCTGATCCAAGATATATGAACAACTGAACCAAAATTATAAGAAGAAGAGCTATTCTGGTTCCAAAGATGAGATACAAGAAGACAGCTCCACCCCTTTACACAGATGAGAGGTCTACAAGTGTGGCCTATTGCAGATATTTTCAGACTTTTCAATGTATTGGTCAGTTTTGTTGATTTTTTTTCTTTCCATTTTATTCTTTAAAAATATTTGCTTTATGGAATGGCTCTCTGGGATACAGAGGAGGAGACACACGGGGGAAAATTTTGGTGATGGAAAAAAACAAAAGATATCAATAAAAATTTATTTTTTTAAATAATAACTATTCTCCAAAAGATAAATGGTCAGAATGCCTCCATTTTTTCTCTGTTTTGCCTAGGTTATGCTGAGCATTTGGGCAGAGCCAAGATGGCAGCTGGAAAGCAAGGACTAGTGTGAGCTCCCTGCCAAGGCCCTCCAAAAACCTATTAAAAAATGGCTCTGAGCCAGGAGAACGTTGTGCACAGCCACAGATATATGGATTCCGTGAGGACCAACCCTGACATACTGCGCTCTTCTCAGCAACCTAAGGTGCAAGGACAACTCCAGGGGACTCACGATGGAGAATGTTATCTTCATCCAGAGAAAGAACTGTGAAGTTTGAATGCAGATCGAGGTACACTACATGCTCGCCTTTTTTGCTTCTCTTTTGTTTTTGTTTTTGGGTTGGTTTTTTTTTTTGGTTCTGTTTCTTCTTTCTCATGATTCATTCCATTGGTCATAATTCTTCTCCACAACTTGACTAGTGCATAAATTAATTCAATGCGAAGTTATACATGATAGTTATATGAGATTCCATGCCGTCTTGGGGAGGGAGGGGAGAAAATCTGGACCTCAAAACTATGTAGAACCGTGTGTGGTAAACTAAAAATAAATAAATAAATTTATTTTAAAAAAAAAATGGCTCTGAACCAATTCTAGAACTGCAGAACCCACAAAACAGCAGAAGGAAGCAGGGCTCCAGCCCAGGACAGCCTGGATGGTAGCTAGGTGAGATCTTTCGCGCACGGACTGGGAGCAGAGCAGAGTCCAGCGTGGGCCATGCAGACCAACCAGACCAGGAGCCGGGCGGAGCGGGACCTAGCACCCTGAATCAGTGAACTGTGGCAGTTGCCAGACTTCTCAACCCACAAACACCAAAGACAACAGAGACGAACTGCAGAACCCACAAAATAGCAGAGGGAAGCAGGGCTCTAGTCCAGGACAGCCTGGATGGTCTCTGGGTAAGGTCTATCCCACACAGAGCTGGGAGCGGAGCACAGCCCAGCGGAGCGCAGCCCAGCATGGGCCACGCGGACAAACCAGACCAGAAGCCAGGCGGAGTGTGCCCTAGCGCCCTGAATCAGTGAGCTGTAGCAGTTACCAGACTTCTCAACCCACAAACACCATAGACAACAGAGTAGGTTAGTGGGAAAAGCTGCAGGGGGGAGGGGGGGAGTTCATGGTTTAGCCACCGCCCCGGGGGGCAGCGGAGGTGGGGCAGCTACAGAACTACAGCTGCTTCTGGCCCCAGGCCCACCTGGTAGGAGGAATTAAGTGGTGGATCAGAGCAAGAGTGAAGAGCCTGCTGAAGATCTAAGTCCAGTCCAGGTTGGGGGTTCTTGGGGAAGGAGAAGTGCTCGTGTGGCAGAGCTGGCGCATCCCCTCAAGCTTGGAACATAGAACTCTTTACCCTACAAGCAGTCATACCCCACTGAAAAACTCAAGGGTCAAGTAAGTTGGCTGGGAACATGGCCAGGCAACAAAAACGCACCCAGATTCAGTCTCAGACTTTGGAATCTTTCTTTGGTGACAAAGAAGACCAAAACATACAGCCAGAAGAAGTCAACAAAGTGCAAGAGCCTACAACAAAAGCCTCCAAGAAAAACATGAACTGGTCTCAGGCCATGGAAGAGCTCAAAAAGGAGATGGAAAAGCAAGTTAGAGAAGTAGAGGAAAAATTGGGAAGAGAAATGAGAAGGATGCGAGAAAACCATGAAAAACAAGTCAATGACTTGCTAAAGGAGACCCAAAAAAATACTGAAAAATATACTGAAGAAAACAACACCTTAAAAAATAGACTAATTCAAATGGCAAAAGAGCTCCAAAAAGCCAATGAGAAGAATGCTTTGAAAGGCAGAATTAGCCAAATGGAAAAGGAGGTCCAAAAGACCACTGAAGAAAATACTACCTTAAAAATGAGACTGGAGCAAGTAGAAGCTAGTGACTTTATGAGAAATCAAGATATTATAAAACAGAACCAAAGGAATGAAAAAATGGAAGACAATGTGAAATCTATCACTGGAAAAACCACTGACCTGGAATATAGATCCAGGAGAGATCATTTAAAAATTATTGGACTACCTGAAAGCCATGATCAAAAAAAGAGCCTAGATATCATCTTTCGAGAAATTATCAAGGAGAACTGCCCTGATATTCTAGAGCCACAGGGCAAAATAGAAATTGAAAAAATCCACAGATCACCTCCTCAAATATGCTGAGCATTGCCAATATCTATGTTCTGGATAATACAAAGCATTATGGGCATTCAACTAATAATGGCATTATTTCTGACAAAAATATGTCCTACTCTTCCAGAAAACTCTAGGGGTATTATTTTTGGCTATCTAGTTTATCAGTTCAGAAATGAAGGTGGTTTATACTACTAGGTCTGTATTTCAAAGAGATCAAAGAAAAGGAAAAATTAACTACATGTGCAAAAAACATTTACAGCAGCTCTTTTTGTGGTGGCAAAGAATTGGAAATTGAGGGAATGCCCATCAATTGGGGAATGGCTGAACAAGTCATGGCATATGAATTATTATGAAATACTATTGTGTTATACACAATGAACAAGCTGATTTCAGAAAAACCTAAAAAGACTTATATGAACAGAAGCAAAATGAAGTAAGCAGAAGCACAACACTGTACTCAGTAACAGCAATATTGTAAGGATGATCAATTGTGACTTAACCAGCCACTCTGATCAAAACATTGATCCAAGACAATTCCAAAGGCCCATGATGGAAAGTGCTATCCCACCTCCAGAGAGAGAACTGATGAACTCTGAATGCAGGCTAAAGCATACTTTAAAAAAAAACTTTCTTTGTTTGTGTTTTCTTTTGCAACATGGCTAATATGAAAATATTTTATATGACTTTAAAAATATAAGCAATATCATATTGCTTGCCTTCTCAAGGGGTGGGGAAGGAAGAAAATTTGGAACTCAAAAATTTTTAAATGAATGTTACAAAATTTTATATGTAATTAAGAAATATTTAACTAGCTAAATAACAATGTTTAAAAAAAAAAGAAGTAATTCAAAGATGTGACCTTCCCTTAACTGCATCTATAAAATTAAATTCCTAAGCTTCTTCCTTAAACATCCATTCAGCACACTTTTGTGTGGCTTCCTTACCATCTGAAGAGGGAATACTTACCACTTCTAAACCTGTTTCTTTGAAAAAGACAGATACTATCACTAGTTATTCAGACATGGAAAAATAAACATTTTTAGAAAGTTTCTGCTCTCTATGCCACAATGAAGCATCTGTAATATATAAACACAAAGAGAAAAAAGCTATTTACATCAGCTCTATGTAGTTCCAATGGGTACTTTGTACTATAAATGTCAGAGGATCAGTAAATCTTAATATTACAAGGGATCTCAGAAGTCAGCTAATGAAATTCAGACTACCCTTTCCAAGCTGCTGTGGTTATTCAATTAGCTGGCTGATCTCTGAATTTGGAGACTAGATTTAAACTCTTCTAGTGGTGGGGAATTGACTGTTTACTTATATTCCACTGTTAAAGGAGGCATAAATATTTAGTAAGAGCTTGCTATGATCAAAGTACTGTGCTCAATACAACATCATCTCTGACTTCAAAGAGCTTTATTATCATCTAATAATTTGGATGTTTCCACTTATATTTAACAGAAATCATCAATCCTCTACAGTTTATTTATTGATTCTCATGCTGTCCCCTAAGTGGAATAAATTCTAATATTATTTCTTTCCAAGTCTGCAGGTGACAGCTGGGTACTTTTATGGTCTAGATAGCAGCAAAACTATATTCTTTATTTTGTAAGTTAAAAAGGTCATTAATTTTGGCAAACATCAAGATAACCCAAGTTTACCAGCTACAGAAAGTGGTTTCCAATTCTCTGTGCTATATGAGCTTAACATTTTCCAAATATTCCCAATGAAGTTCTAAGAATTAATACTCTTTTTGGAAGAAAAATTTAAAGGTTTTTATTAAATTTAAAGAGACATGTATGTAACTAAGGGGAAGAAATGTTATCAAATAGAGCTTTGCATGTTCTACCTAGTTCTTATAAGAGTTGCATTAAATTTCCAAGACTGCGCCATTATTGATGTCTACTGTTAGAATTAATACTCAGGGCAGCTAGGTGACATAGTGGATGGCGCGCTGGAAAACTTGGCCTCAGGTCCAGCCTAGGACACTTGCTAGCTGTGTGATCCTGGGCAGGTCACTTCTTCCTGTCTGCCACAGTCACCTCATCTGTGGAGTGGAGTGGGCTGGAGAAAGAAATGTATTTTTTTTTAATTAAAAAAAAAAAAAGGAATTGATACTAAACACTTTTTTTAACACGGCCATACTTCCTCCCTGCAGTGGTTCAGAAGTTGTTGCTCTCTTGAAAATGACAAGTCACCCTCCCCCAACTCCAGGCACTCTGGGGATGGGCCATCTCTTTTACAAGTTTTTTAGTGGTCACTGTCACCACTGCCATCCTTAAAATTTCTTTTGCCTAAAATAAAATAATTCTTTCCAGTTTGCAAAGGGACAATAGAAAGAATCCTTTTGGTTTTTGGCCCTTTCCATAAATCAGGGGTGGGGAACTTATGGCCTCAAGGCCACATGTGGCCCTCTCGATCCTCAAGTGCAGCCCTTTGACCCAATCCAAACTTCACAGAACAAATCTCCTTAATAAAAGGATTTGTTTTGTAAGACTTGGACTCAGTCAAAAGGCCACACCCAAGGACCTAGAAGGGCACATGTGGCCACAGGTTCCCCACCCCTGCAGCTTAAATCATTATCTTGTTTGGACAGGAATACCAGTAGCCCTACCTAACAGAGATCCCACCCTGGCCCAGCCTGGGAAAGTATTCTTTCATCCTAGATAAGTGAATGCTTCTTGACACATTGCTCTGGCAAACCAGAGACTACTCTTTACAAATTGTTAGCTACAGTCATTCCATTCAGGGTAGTACATCTAATAATTAAGGATAAAGAACAAGTTGAAGAGCTGCAAAATAGTGGTTAAACTGCCAATTAACATTCCAAAGGAAAATAAGGCTGTATATTGCTTGGAACCCAAATAGTACATTCTGTTTTGGTTTAGCAAAAGTCCATCATTACTGTTCATATTTTTCCTCTCATAAATTAAAAGCAGCAGCCTGAGTTTAAGAAAAAAATGATCTATGATGAGATGACTGAGCCCTAAAGATGTCCTCTTAAAATAAACAACAGCTGCCATTTATATAGAACTGTCAAACATTTATTAAGCAACTACTATGTGCCAAGCACTGTGCTAGGTTCTGGGAATACAAAGACGAAAGTCCCTGCCCTCATGTACCTTACATTCTATTAGGGAAGATAACAACACACATGCATAAGAGTATGTTAAATACAATTTGGGGGCAGGGCCAGAAGAGAGGCGATAGCCACTTGGGTTAAGAGATGATAGGAAAGGCCACATAAAGGAACTGAAATAAGGGATCTTAGAGGTAGAGGTGGGACCAATTAGGAGGCTACTGAAATAATTCAAGTAAGATGTCCTAACTAGAAATGGCAGCCATATAAGTAGAAAAGGAGAAAGATGTGATGTTGTGAAGGCAGAATCAAATTAACAAAGATTTGGCAATTGGATGTATGAGGTGAGAGAGGGTGAGAGAGAGAATATACTGAGATCCTGAACCTTGGTGACTAGAAGGATAGTGGTACCTTTCACAGAAATAAGTTCAGAAAAGGAGTAAAGTTTGAAGAGAAAATGAGTTATGCTTTGGATATGCTAATTGTGAGGTGCCTATGGGACATCTCCAATAGGCTCATTTGTGACCGGAACTTAAGGAGACTATAATTTGATACACAAATCTAGGAGTCATTTGCATAGAGATGATAAAAATTCATGGGAGCTTATGAGATCACTAAGTAAGAGAGTCTAGAGAGAGAAGAGCCAGGACAGTCTTGGGGCACACCCACAGGAAGGGGGTACAACATGAATGAGGATCTCCATTAAAGCAGAATCAAGAAAGAGCAGTATTATGAAAACCCAGAGAGTTCTTAGCCCTTCTAAGGAACTTTAGTTCATTTTAGGAGGTTCCCAAAATACTTTACATTCATGATCTCTTGATTCTCACAATTAACAGTATTAGGAAAGGACTCCTGGCATTGTACACTTTATAGCTATAGAAACCAAGACACAGAGAGACTGACTAACTGACTTGCTACATCACCTAACTCGTAAATCTTTGAGGTGGGAAACCAATGAGGGAAATTCCTAACTCCAAGTCTAAAATTCCTTGCTTCTCATTTCTCCACTGCTTGCAAACAGCTTAGTTTTCAGCTCTTCTAATACATCTACCCTTGGCGACTCAATTTTCTGGGGTCGTCACCCCCTTCATACGGTCACAGCTCTAGACAAGGAAGGGGCCTCGGAAGCCATCCATCTTAGTTCCACTCTCCTTTTACAGATGAGGAAACTGAGATCCAGGGGAGTTAGGTGACTTGCCCAAGGCCACAAAGGTAGGATTCAGAGAGGAGATGGGAACTACGGCCCTTTAAACCTAGGGCTAGCACTTCTTCTATTATATCATGCAACCTGCCCTTGAGCAGAGTATCCATCCATTCCTTCTATTTCTCTCAGAAGAAACCTCAAGTGGGTTTTCAAATCAAGTCTCACTTGCACAGGGAAGAAAAGAAGTGCCGACATACAAATAAAAAACAGGTGATGGGTGTTTGGAGGAAGTGCCCTGGTCTTTTTAATGGAGAAAGTCTTCAGGGAAATCCTAAAGTTACAGATTAACAATAAGATCTTGTTTCCCAGTTAGCAAAAGCACTTTGTTAGAGGATAAAAAGGTCACCTAGTAGCTATGGCTCCAAATCGGCTGGCTTTAAAAGTAATGATTAATTATCTAAGTAGGGCTTAAGAAAAGTATTGACATCATCTTTAAGTATTAGGTTTCATTCAGCTACGAAGTCTTGCCCTGCCAAATGTCACTGTTAGTTGGACTACTCTTCTAAGAAAAGGCACACAATTACTTCCAGCAGCACGAACAAGGGTGAAACAGTGGGAAATGGGAGTAAAGATTATAACCTATGAGAAGAAAAAGACAGGAACAGGAACAACAGAAACAGGAACTGTTTAAGAATACATACCTGTCTGGAACAATTTTATGAAGCCAGTCCTAAGGCAGTCAACTGTCTGATACTTTCCCCTCCATTTCAGGCTTATGGTTAAAGCTCTAAGTAATATAATATTACATGGAATAATCTCATAAAAACATCAGGTTCTAAAGCTAAGTGTCTTCTGTACAAAGGTCGTGAAATTAAGGGATCTTGCCATTCCACTCTTTGATCTGTTTACATTGGTTGTTTTC
The DNA here is from genome assembly GCF_011100635.1 of Trichosurus vulpecula. NCBI lineage: Eukaryota > Metazoa > Chordata > Mammalia > Diprotodontia > Phalangeridae > Trichosurus > Trichosurus vulpecula. Next base: position 14,526,083 of record NC_050581.1, read on the forward strand.
TTCAATTAAATCAATTCAATACACATTTATTAAGCACCTACTTAGTGTAAAGTATGGTGCTAGGCCTTGGGAATACAAACACAAGAAAGTGAAAGAGGCCCTGCCCTGAAGAAGTTAAATTCTAACCTCCTATCTCAAGCTATGTCTCTTGGACAAATCTCTACACACCTGTGAGCTTATCTCTTCCTCTGTAAAATAGAAATAATAATCCTTGTTCTGCTTTCCCCACAGGGATGTTATGAGGAAAGCACTTTAGACCAGCAAAAAATTAATATCATTGACAACAATAATAGCTAACATTTATACAATGTGCCATGCATTGTACTAAGTGCTTTACTATTATTATCTCATTTGAGCTTCACAATAACCCTGGGAGGTAGGTGCTATTATTATCCCATTTTACAGATGAGTAAACTGAGTCAAAGAACAATTAAGTGGTCACACAGCTAGTAATTGTCCGAGGCTGGATTTTTAATTCAAGAGAGGTTATGGGTCTTGTGAGTAGTTTCCGTGACCAAAAAACAAACAAAAAAACCCCAAGAAAAATAAGGTGTTTTTCCCCTCTTTTTATAACCCTGAGAAATTCCCTCCCCCATTACCAACACTTTCCTCTCTCAGCTCCAACATCATGTTTATTAAGCTGATCACTATAATGATAACTTATAAAACCAAACTATTTAATAGTTTAAAAAAAAAAACCTACAAAAATAACTGGGTAGGTTGGGTTGTTGTTGTCATCTGGCCTTCATTCTCAAAGGGGACCAAGACATCAATCAGGGAGGTGATGCCATGACATGCAAGTGAACTGGATTTAAGTGAGGGAGGGCTGTGCAAAGTCACAACCACAACTTTCTCTTCTAGAGGCATCTGGTTACAGTGGTAAGATATAGATCAGGCTGACTGGAGATGGCCCTGGATGCAGTGGGAGAACTAGCTAGGCCTTTTTAATCCTAAACAGGTCTCAGTTTGACTAAGGCAACACACATCAAGGCTAGGTTAAGAAATAAGATACAGAATGGCCTCTTTTACCTAGGTAGGTTGGGATAGTGGAAACAAATAAAAAACCTCCTCCTTTAGTTCAACTGAAAATATCACGAAAGAATACTTCCTTCAATCTAAAACACTTTCCAGACTTTTTCCTTTAGGAAAGTGGGTAGAGACTGAAGAACAATAAGGTTCCAGGAAACGGATTATGACTGGATAACAAACTTCGGACAAAAAGTAACTCCAGTCTAATTAAGATCGTGACTTTCTCCATCCCTAGGAGGGTATAATGGCCCACTTAGGGAAAGTGCCTTCTTCTCTGTTCAAAAAGGACCAAGAGATTGATGGCAAGGAGGAAAAAGTCCTTTCCATCCTAGAAGAGCAGGTAAAGGAAGGAAGTAGTTGTAACTGAAGATTAAGTAACTTGTTTTAGAATGTTGTTCCAAACCCATATTTTAACATGTGACCTTTTCTTTGTTGGAGATTCCTAAAAGGTTACCTCAAATTTTCTTGGGGTAAAGAGATGTCAGAATGTGGGACTACGTCAACTTGGACATTATACTCTAAACTATAAATGCTTCAATTTGATGTTAAATTAATTTTAAAAGTTTCTGTCAGACTTGTGCCTAAAATGCAAAGTAGAATATTAACATTTTTCTTCACCAAGCCTTTTGACTATATATATTTAGTTAGATCTGGGACTCTAACCCTGCTCTTCCTACCCTAAAACATATCACTTCCCTTCTACGTCAAATGGTTTTATTATAGGGATTAAGGGCAAATCCATCTTTCAAATGAGATGTAAAGTTTATTATGTGTAATCTTAATGTAAGTAAAGGTCTTATATATCACTTATTCATGAGTCGCTATTGTAGTAACTATCTGAGACTATTTTTACACGGTACATTTTCATCCCTTATCTTAAAGTCTTTTAAAATAAGAAGTTATAGATGCCTATGGAAAGTAGCAAAGAGCGAAGCTGTTTCACAGAGCCATTTTTACATAAAATAAGTTACTTGATTTACTTAGAAAGGAGCTTGGATTAAGCCTCCTATCCCAAATTTTAAGACATTATTCTTCCTACAACTCCATCTTCATCTATTTTTATTTTAAATTAAAATCAGTCTTCTTCATTCCTGTTTTGACTATTAGGTGTGATGGGAAGAAGAGAAGATTCTTAAAAGAATGTACATATTCTAGTAGAGAGTAAAAAGATTTCTCTCTACAAGCATCTCAAAATCAGCAAATACTTTTTGCTAACAATACTAATGTCTTCGCAGAAGACAAGTTGATAAATATTTAATTCGCTGCAAAGAACTGTCAGTTTTTAAAAAACCTTTTACACAGATATTTCGCATAAAACAATGCTTATAAAACTAGCAGAATACTCATAAACAGGTCCCACCCAGACTAAACGCTCAGAAAGGGCACATGATCAAGTGTCTTCGTAAACATCAAAACCTTCCCTTTAGCAGCTCAAAGAATCCAGCTCAATCTTATAACTAAATTCAGGGGTAGGGAACCCGCGGCGTCGAGGTTACAGATGACCCTCTAGGTCCTCAAGTGCGGCCCTCTGACTGCATCCAAACAATCAAAGGATTTGTTCTGCGAAGTATGGACTCAGTCAAAAGGCAAGGCGGCACCCAAGGATCTAGGTGGCCACATGCGGACTCGAGGCCGCAGGTTTCCCCATCCCTGAAATGCCATACTGCCCAGTTGATCTAGCTTTGGGTTACCCAAATAGTTGCAACAGTGCACATGAATCTAGCTAGGGTAAAATTACAGAGTAAGGGAGGGGGCAGGGAAGAAACATTTCCTAGGGAAGTTACCTCCTACTTATGGAAAGAACACGGGGGATCAACGAGAGATACAATTCTTAAAACGGACCTAGGACACAAAAACCATGTGAATAATTTTTTAAAGAGGAAAATAACGGCCACCCCAGGAAAGGTAGGGCAGTCCCATGCAGAATTCAGGGAGCAAAGGGGTTGGGGTCCGCCGCTGAAGGGTGCAGCGGGAAGGAGGTGCGCAGAGCTCCTCTCTGGGAGATCCCTGGGAGTGGGGGAGAAACCTCCCACCCCCATTTCTTCTTTCCGCCACCCCATCCCTCCATTCCTTCCGAGTCTGGCAGATTTCTTAAGGAGGAAGAGGCGCAGGGAGCTGGAGAGTTAAAGAGCCGGTCTCGGAGAGCTTCCAGGTGGGAGCCCCGGGCGTTCACGCCCGAACCGGACCGCGGCTTGCTCCCCCGGTGGGGGGCACCTGGGAGGATGGAACCTTAGGGATGCAGGGGGCCGGCCGAGGGGAACACGAGGACCCCGGGACCGCAGAGGTCTCGGGGGGAGAAAGGAAACACTCAGGAACCTCGGGAGGGAATGGAGAAGGGACACGGTGCGGGGCGGGGAGAGGGGAGACAGGAGCACACCTGGAGGGGGATTGGGGCAGGGGGCGGGGAAGGGGGCCTAAGGCCGCTGCATCACGGTAAGGACGAGTGAGGCGTAGCTGGCTCACTCACCTGCAGCCACCTCTCGCCAGCCAGTCAGTGCGCCCGAGATCCAAGCCGGTGCAGGTCGTTCCCCCTGCCCCTCCCGGCTTCGCGTCACTTCCGCCCCCGGAGCCCCGCCCTTCAGAAAAAGAGGGAATACGCGGTGGGCCACGCGCGCCCGGCAGGTCTGCGGCGCTGCTTAGCAACGCGGCACCTTTGTGGCTCCGGCGCGACGCCCTCACCACCACCCCACGCTCCCAGCCTGGTTCTCGGGGCGCTGCTGTGGGCGTGGCCTCGCCTCTACCCCCGCCCCCCCGGGGGTGGGTCCAGGGCCAAAGCCGGGGCGGTTTCCCCACTATTTGTAGCTACTGCCCGGGTCAACCGGAGGAGCACGGGCTGGGGCCACGGGAGGGGCAGCGGGAGAAGGTCGTGGCCCCTTTCCTGGAACCTGCGCCTGCCGCGACCGCAAACACCGGGGAAAGGGCACTGAATTTGGAGTCAGAGCACCTGGGATCCAACGCTTACCACCTTTGTCACTATGGGCAAATCTCCTCCCTGCTCTGCATCCCAATCTCCTCCACTATCCAGGAAGGGGGTTGCATGAAATGATTCCCAGTCAGGGCATTTTCCCACCCTCTTGAGACATGCCAAGGTCTGGGCCCAAGAGAGGGAGAATGATGTAGTGAGCGCTGACCTTGGAGTCAGGACGGCTGCACTCTCTTTGCACTTGTGACCTTGGGCACTCCCTGTGGTGTGGATACAATCCGTGCCCTCAGGGTTAAAAAGAATATCGAGAGTTGCTTTCCCAGTACTTTGCGAAGACCCTCCTGAGAATCCTCTAACTTGAGGGCCCCCAAAGTCCTTTTCCGGCCCCCCCCCCTTACCTTGAAATACCATAAAACTTCTTAACCTGTACCAAAAGAATTGTTTTTGTCTCCTTCATCTGTGTTCTCCCGACCTTAAAACTGTGTCCCCCTGCCCTGTCCTTAAATCATAAAGAATTCCCTATGTCTTCTCCCTCATCTTACGTCATGAAATCCTTTCTTGTCCTGTCTTTAATCGTTAACCCCCATAAAGACCTCTAAAACTACATCATCATTCTGAAACTTCTATATAAGCATAACTCCCCCAAATAATCGGGATCTCACTTGCTTTATTGCTAATTGCTTTATTACCTTTCACATAATAAAGCTCCCATTGGCTAAGGAGAAAGTCTAAGTGAACTCTTTCACACTGGAACAGTTCTCTGGAATCTGACCTCAACCCTTTCCCCTTCTCTCAGCCTCATTTTTATCTTTGTAAAATGAGAGGGTTGAAAAAAGCACTGGATTAGGGGGTCCGAGGACCTGGGTTCAATTCCAAACTCTTCTACTTAAGTAGGTCTTCCTGCCAGGTGAAGCCCTTTATTCACTATGCTGTGTGTGGAGTGTCCTCATGTGTCAAATAATGGTTTGGACTAGGTGACCTCTGAGCTCCCAGCCCTTGGTTCTGACCGTAATTCTGTCTTGGTTCATGGCAATGGAAAATCAAGGAAATAAAAGAGACTTCTCTCTCTCTCCTGATTTTGAGGGTATCAAAGGCTAAAACAAGTAGAATTTTTAAGGATATTGTCGAGGCTGTTCCCCAAAACAGTTCCATGTTATCCTACCGGGGGCGGGGAACCTGCAGCCATTCCCCACCCATGGTAGGATGACCACAGGTTCCCCACCCTTGTCCTGGACTCTATTTTTCTCAGGCCTGGATTAGTGAAATTCAGTCATTTTTTCAGTAATCTGACTCTTTGTGACTCCATTTGGGGTTTTCTTGGTATAGATACTGGAGTAGTTTGTCATTTTCTTCTCCAGTTCATTTTACAGATGAGGAAACTGAGGCAAACAGGGTTGAGTGACTTGCTCAGGGTCACATATGAACCAGTGGTGGGATTCAAATGAATTAACAACCAGTTCTCCTGGAAACAGAGCCAAGGCACCACTGATGTGTGGCATGCAGCATGGTTCCCCCCCCCCCCCCACCAGAACCAGTTGGGCAAACTCAACCTAAAATTAGGTATAGGTTCTACCCAACCATTGGGAATCTGCTTAATCCCATAACTGATTTGAACTCAGGAAAATGAGTCTTCCTGACTCCAAGCCTGGTGCTCTATCTGCTGTGCCACCTAGGTACTCTAATTAATGAAATAGTCTTTTAATAAAAAACTAACATTTTCCAGCTTTTCTCCCCATTCTAATCTATCCTGCACCCAAAGACCAGGATAATTTGCCTAAGAACTATGTTCTAACTTCTTTTCTGTAACATTTCTAGTTCTCAAACACACATCCTTAGATGGACTGGCAGATGAAGCGCATTCACAGAAGGCTGACTGGGTTGGTTCTATAGGAACTACTGTATTTTAGGCTTATCTTTTTTTATTTAGAATTGAACCACTGCTATGCAGAAGATATTAGGAACGACCACAAGTATACAAGATACCTTTGGGTTTTAGGGAAGGGGAAATTTAGACATAAATCATTTGGCAATTCTACTGACTTCCTACTTCATCAGCATACACAAATATCTAAAGCGAGGAAAGATTTCTCAGAATACCCGTATAGCTATCCTTGTACTGCAGCTCCCCACTGCACAAAAGGCTCATTTGGGTCAGTTTCTCTACTGCAAAACCAATTCTGCCCAAAAGCAATAGGGTTGTGGCCAGCATTCCATCTGCGAAGACTAGGTTCAACTATGGCTATCGGGTCACTGCAGTATTGTTTTATGTGGGCTCTTACGTCTGAGCAACAGCAGACTTCTCTAAATGAGAGATTACATGGTAATTCAGTGTTTGCATGTGGGTAGAGGAAAAGGAGCGCGACGGATGATCTCTTAAAAAGTGAAGCCTCCTCAAAGGTTAATAATTTCTTGTGCCCCCTGTGACTATGAAAATATACTCTCTCTTACAAAAACAACACCTGCAGCTAGCCAACCTTGTGAAAATGTTTTTCAGCACAGCCTGTATTGTACTGGACCCTCCCCCAGTCACCTGGACCCTGTTTTTGAGCAAAAAACAGAAATAAATTATAGAAAGACTCCCTCATCCCTTGTCTCCTGGCAGAAATCTGTAGTTTTTTGTTTTTTTTTTACCAAACTATGTACCCTATTTCCTTATACGGCAAGCAAACAGCAAAACTTCTGTTGCTGGGTAGATTTCCTTGAACAGATTGTACATCCTGAAGCCCAGCCAATGGGATGAAGGGACAGGAGGTGGGGGGGGAGGGTTGTGTTAGGGATAAAAAGCCGAGGGTACAGCTCCTCATTAGTGAGACAAGGAGCTGTACCCTTTCTTGTGAGAAAGTGATAAACTCCTTTCCGCCTTCAAGGTATCTAAATCTTTGTCTTGATTTTTTGAGTAGTGGTCTCTGTCCCACACAGGAGGAACCTCATATATAAGACTTTATGTGTCTATAGGTCATTTATCGGAGAATGTTCTTTTCGGATGCTGTGTTTCTCCAAATCCAGAGGTGGGGGAAGAGAGGCAGCATCTTCCTTTAAAATTGGTTTCCAATTTTCTCTTTCTGTATAACAAAAATTCCCTCTTTGAGGTTTTGGGGATGCTCCCTCTTCAAGGTTGAGGGGCCTCCAGTGGTGATTGGTAGGGAGACCAAGGATTATCTATTACTTCTGCTTCCAGATCTGTGCTTGGGAGCTATGACCACAGTGATGGGCACAGTTAATTAGCTATATGGATATGTTTCCCCTTCTATTTGCGATTGGTTAAAAGGGGGAATGTGGAAGATTATTTCTGTAATCCCAGGTGCCGTGGTTGGGAAGGTTGGGACCAGACAGACATTTATCTGTGAAGTTATATTTGTTTCCCAAACAGAAGATTGATTTGAGGGGCAAAAACAAAAGAAATGAGAATTAATTAAAACTACATTAAGTTAATCTCCAGTTTTCCCAGCAATTTTTTGTCAAATAACGAGTTTTTCCTAGGACATTTGTGTTGGGGTTTATCAAATATATTTTTAATTTTTCCTTGTCTAGGGTTCTATTGATCTACTCTTTCATTTTTAAACTAGTACTAAGTGGTTCAAAGATTGATGTTGATATTATTTGTTTTGACATCACCATAATTTCCCCCTGTGACTCTCCTCCTCTCACTCTCAGAGAGTCATCCCATATAACAAATATTTTTAAGGACAAAAATAAAAAAATAAAAGATAAGGAAATCAGCATAACTATCAATACCTCAAAAAAGCCTGAAAATACATACAATGTACCACCTACTGGACCTCCTACTTCTGCAAAGGTGAGGTGGAGATATCTTCTCATCATTTTTGATATTTTGTGGATGGTTTTTCCATTTACATTGTTATTTTCACGGTATATGTTATTTCCTTGATTCTGCTTACTTCCATCCTCATCAATTCACCTAGATCTTTCTCTGCTTCTCAATCTTTTTCATTATTTCATACAGCATGGTAATACTGTATTTCATTACATTCAAAAACCCCACTTTGTTCAGCCATTCTCTAATCACTGGACATCTACTTTGTTTCCAATCCGTTGCCCTCACAAAAAGTACTGCTTTAAATATTCTTTATATGGGGACTTTCCTATTATCAATAGCCTCCTTGGGATATTATAGTCACTTTGATCTCTTTAATTGCATAATTCCAAATTGTTTTCCAAAATGGTTAGACATATTCCTAGTTCCACAAACAGTGCATTGGTGTGCATATCTTCCCCCAGCCCTTCCAACGTTTACTATTCCCATTTTCAGACCTCTTTGCCAATTTGCAGGGTATGAGGTAAAATTTCAGCATTGTTTTGATTGGTATTTCTTTTATTTTTAGTGATTTAGACCGAGCACTACTAGATCCAAATATGAATAATACTACCCTGAAGTAATTGCATTATTTGAATTTGCACTGCATGTTTCCATTAGGCTTCAATTAATTACCATTACTAACTTAGAATAGTGCTAATAGGAAGCTATTTCAGGGAATTCATTATTCATTACTAATCAGGTTCTAGCTGCATAATCTCATATTTTTTTTTGAGTACTGCCTTTTCATATCCTTGGGCCATTTATCTACTTGCGAATGGCTTTTGGTCTTTTATGTATATAAACACATATACATGTGTACATATACATGTACATGCTTTGACATCAAACTTTTATCAGAGAAAAAAAACCCTACAGAAATGATAAATAAAATGAAAAGCTGATTCTCTGAAAAAAACAATTAAACTAATAAACCTTTAGCCAATTTGGTTAGATTACCCATTTATGTTAAAAAGAAATAAATAAAACCCTTCCAAGTATAGGCATAGAGGGGCTTTTTCTAATATCATAAAAGTACCTGCCTAAAGCCAAAAGCAAGGGTTATACATACTGAGGTACACTAAAAGTTTCCCCATAAATACGGAAGTAAAGCAAGGATGCCTACTCTCCCCACTATTATTCAATGGAGCCTGCAGGAGAGAGTGTGCTGAGCAGGGATTTAGGATTTGTGAGTGATCTTTTTATAGGAGAGCCCTAGCATTGAGGGGAATCACAAAGTATGCACTGGCTTGCTGCTGTAATATTTTGTTGTAACCTCCTTGTTACTATAGTGAGGTGGGCTTATTGGTTTTGGAATGTTGTTGCCACCATATCGAATAGGGGGCATTGGTCCTTGGGTCTGATCCTTTGGAGTCTAAATAAATGTTATACGTCCTCTGCCTTCTACCTAGAGAATTCATGTGATTCCGAACCATTCAGGCATGCTCGTGGTCCTCTTTGAGGTCATGGATTTTGCCTTAATGATATAAGGATGGTTTCAGAAAAACCTGGAAGAACATATATGAACTGATGCAAAGTGAAGTCAAAAGAATTACTAGAACATTATACACATTACAGTAATGTTGTAGTATGATCAACTATGAATGACTTGGTTATTCTCAGCAATACAGTGATGTGAGATAGTTCTGAAAGATTCATGATGAAAAATGCTATCCACCTTCAGAGGAAGAACTGAAGGAGTCTGAATGCAGATTGAAGCATGTGTTTTTTTAGATATATATTGTTTATTTTATTTTTAGTTTACAACGCTCAGTTCCACAAGCTTTTGAGTTCCAAAATTTCCGCCCACGCCCTTCAAGATGGCATGTGATTTGATATAGGTTCTACATATACCTTCATATTAAACTTATTTTCCCAATACTCGAGCTGTAAAGAAGAATTATAACCAATGAAATGAATCATGAGAAAGATCAAACAAAACCAAAAATAAAATAAAATAAGATAAAAAGAAGGAGCAAATAGTATGCTTCAATCTGCATTCAGACTCCGTAATTCTTTCTCTGGATGTGGATAGTCTTTTCCATAATGAGTCGTTTGGAGCTGTCTTAGAACCTTGAAGCATATGTTTTAAAATTTTCTTTTCTTTTTTTTGGTCTGTCTTTTCTTTCACAACATGACCAATATGGAAATATGCTTTGCATGACAGCACATATATAACCTATATCAAATTGCTTGCCTTCTCAGTGAGGGTGGAGGGGAGGGAGAGAGAGAATTTGAAACTCAAAATTTTGAAAAACGAATGTTAAAAATGTTTTACATGTAATTGGAAAAAAAATTGAAAAAATACTACGTGATCCTAGCTTACTATACTTAACTTGCTAAAGTAAATTAAGCATGTTACTATGTACCAGGTACTGAGTTAAGTAAATACTGGGGATACAAAGTGTGGAAAATATTATACTATTTTATATCATTTTCTAATTTTAACCAGACCCAGAGCCTGAATTAATGAGTAACTGGATGAAGATCCAGGACCTGGGCTTCTTTGTTTTCTCTAAAAGTATGCTCAGGTAATAAATACCCTTACCTCTGTCAACAAGGCCAGATCATTAAGGACATTACCCTAACCCCAAGAGAGATTACCTTGCTTAATATTCTACAGGTATATACTATGTTATGGAATGTAATGAGACACAGAGACGCTGGGCTGTAGTTTCAACTGACTCTTGTCAACATCCTTTACAACTCTATTCCATTAAGGAAAATCCTCTTCTTGTATCATGGTTAAACATACATGAGGGTCATAAAAATGAGGTCATACAGGCTTGCTAGCTCTGCTAAAATAACGTATATAAGTTTTCTCATTGCTTTGTTCAGGCAGCCAGAGTTTATACTCTGACTCCTTGTACGTACAAGTAAGCTAGCTCCGCTATGCTTTAAGGGAAAATAATAAACAACATGTATTTTTCTATCACCAAATTTTCAGGTTTAACAAAAGAAAGGCAAAAACAGCCCCAGATTTTAAAGAGCTCACAGTCTAATTAAGGAGACAACATACAAATTGTTGTACCAACAATTATATGTATCAACAAGGTAGGGATAGGATAAATTGGAGATAATCTTGGAGGGAAAGCACCAAGAATGAGGAGGACAATGACAGATGTTTAGAAGAGATTTTGATTTTAGCCGAGACTTAAAGGAAGCCAGGGAAATCTGGTGAGAGAGATAAAAGAGGGATCATTTCAGGCATAGAGGACACATAATGAAAAGGCACACAGAATGGAGCATATCTTGTGGGAGGAACATGAAAGAGGACAGTGTCACTGGATTCCAAAGTACATATAGAGGCTGGAAAGACAGAATGGGGGCCATGTTAGGAAGGTCTTTAAAAGCCAAAGAGAAGATTTTATATTTGATCCTGGAGGTAATTGTCGTTCGTCCTTCATTCTCGAAGAGGACCATGGCATTAGAAAGGTAATGCCATGACTTGTGAGTGAATTGGATTTAAGTGAGGGAGGGCTGGGAAAAGTCCCCAGCCTCACTTTCTCCTTGGGTGCCTTCTGGGTCCAGTGGCAAGATAAATCAGGATGACTGGAAATGGCCCTGGATGTTGTGGGAAGAGACCTTGGCTTTTTTTAAGCTAAGGTCTTTCCCAGGTTGCAGTTTGACTGAGGCAACTCCCATTTAGTGCTTAAGGCTAGGTAAGAAATGAAGCAAAGAATAGCCTCTTTTACCTAGTCAAAAAAAAAATCAATCTGAGAGGGGAAGACCTTCAGGGTTTCTGGCCAAAACAGAAACAATTGCTCTTTACATTTACTTTGAGCCGATCAGGGACTAAACAATGACCACTAAGTGGGGCTTGGACTGGAACCTATTGTTGGCCAGTCAATGAGAGCCAGAATGAATTGGGTTTAAGGAATGGTCCTTAAGAAAGAAATCTACCCATAAACCCCAAGATATCTTGTGAGGTTTCAGCAGTCAAAATTTATATTCCTTTGGGCAGAGCACCCAAAGGTAAAGGTATGATACCCTATGTGGACAGAGGGAGAAGAAGGAGGAAAGGAAAGGGAAAAGCAAAAGGAAGGAAAGTAAAGGATGTGAGAAACGTGGTTTTGGCGATCACTGGACTTCCTAGGCAGGGCCAAAGTCCTGAAGAAGAACCCTGTGATAATCCCTAGGGAAGGCTGTACAGACCACAGGACTCCCAGAAGAAGACCAAGTGGTAGCCATCCCTTAATCTGTGGGGATCACAGGGCCTCCTAGGGGTCAGATCCTAAGGAAGACCCAAGTGATGGCCCCTTAGGACCTTAGGACGGCAGTAAGATCACAAGGCTCCCGAGACAGGGCCGGAAGTCCCATGTGATGTCCCCTTAAGAAGGCCATGCAGACCCCAGGGTTCCCCAAGGGAATCCAGAGTGGTAGCCCTCTTAACACCGCAGTGGGGATCACAGGACACCCCAAGACAAGATCCAGGAGTAAGCCTGGCGAGCTTCCGCTGCCTGTTGCTTCCCTTCACTTGACCTTAGGAAAATCCATGTGATTTGCCCATTCACACCCAAAGAACTCAGGACCAGAGTGGGCAGAGGAAGGCATTTTATTACGCTCCCCGAGAGAGCGGGTGTAGTGCTCGCGGGAACACTCACACTGATACAGCTGCAGGAGCAGGGGTAACCATTCCCTCCACTCCTGCTAGTCATGGTTAGCCTACAATCTTTGTTTTTTACATAGTTTTCCTAGGTTATATAGTTTATATAAATAGGATAATAAGGATACAGAAGCAAAAGTGAAATTAATTAGATTTTCCTTGTCTTAGTTTAGGATTGAACTATATTCTTTTACTTCCCCTATTTTCCCTCTTTAACATATGCAAATTACGCAAATCAGTAGGCCTGGATTCTTGACCAAGACCAGACCCTAGATAAGCTTGAACAGGTTCAAGTGGGTTTGGCCTCTCTAATTCCCCAGACTGCCTTCTCAAAAAGTATGCACATGCGTACAAGCCTCTGACCTCTCACCTGACTGACCTTGAGGCCTGGTCTCTGCTAAAGCTGGGGTGGGGGAGGGCAGGGAAGCACACTTTTAGTTCTGTGGAAACAAAACTCCTCCTCCCATTTCTTACAAGGAGGATCTGCATCGCCCAGCTGGAACTGGTCAGTTGGGTCCCTAGCAGGGCAGCCCATACTACTCACAGGCTGTTGTTTGTCCTTTGTTCTGGAAGAGAACCATGGCATTAGGAAGGTGATGCTATGAATTGCAAGTGAATTATTAGATTTAAGTGAGGGAATGATGGAGTTTAGATTGTGGGAGCACCCTTGAACTGCCCTTGAATCTTCCCACCAGATGAAGCATTTGCCTAAGGCCATAAGCCTTTCATTATTGCTAGGCCCAAATCTCTAGGCTAGATTAGGCCCTCCATTGTCTGGCTAGTTTCCACACTTGATCCTATCAAAGTGTTAATCTGTTACCCTTACACTAGCCTAGTCCTACATTGTCTGTTATCTGCAGGTAGCCTTCAGCTACCTCCCAACCCTTAATGCCATTCTCTTGGTTCCTGGAGTCTGCCTCATCCTAGTCCCATCAAGCTCCTCCTTAGACTCCTCCTCAAGACCTTCCCTAAACCCCTCCTCTCATCACCCCAGGACCACCCTAGATCCCTCCCACAGTCTTTGTGTATATAAGTTTCATCTTGCCCCTCCATGAAGGTGCTCGGATTCCATCTAGCTAAGATGAAATCTGGTCCACTTGTGAAAACAAGTGTCACAAATGGTGAGATTTGTTAAGACAACCCAATATGGAGAATCTGTAATAAACTTTGTTTCTCTTTGGCTGTGAGAAGACTTGAGTCGAATTCATTTGAGCAGGACCTGGCATGTTGGTGTTTTGGGATCTCCAGCACCCCTAAAAACATACAGTTCTTTGACCTTATCAGGAGGGCTGTGCAAAAAGTCACTAACCTCACTTTCTTCTCTGGGGTCATCTGGGTCCAGTGGCAACATATAAATCAGGACAACTGGTGAGGGTCTCCTCCTGGAGATTATAGGGAGCCATTACTAAAAGACTGAGCTCAAATACTACCTTTTGCAGGAGGCTATCATCTTGAAGATTATCCTGTTTTTATGTACCTGAGGTCTATACGCATACTTCTTATCTCTTTCTTAAAATGTAAGCTCCCAGAGGGAAATTTTGCTTTTACTTTTGATGATCATTTAATATCATTTTTTGTAACTTCAGTAAGAGCCAGAGCCTGAATTGATTAACCAGAAGAAGAGACTGAACTGATTAACCAGCTGAACCTAAGCTTCTTTGTTCTCTGAGTAAACTCTTCTTATGTCAACGAGGCCAGATGGGGCTGATTTAAGAGCATTCTTTCGCCTGCCTATTAGCCATTAAGGATGAGACCCTTAACCCGAGAAACTATCTTGCTTAATATTTTATGGGCATATACTATGTTATGGAGTGTTAATGGTAAATTAAACACAGAAACGCTGGGTTGTAGTTTCAACTGACACTCGTCAACTCTTATCTTATTGTGTTTACAACCTATTCAATTTAGAAAAGTCCTTTTTCTTGTGTCATGTTTAAACATACATGGAGATCATAAAATTGAAGTAACGTGGGCATGCTGAGTTGGGACTAAAAAAATGTATTTAAGCCTTCTCATTCTTTGTTCAGGCAGTCAGACTTTGTCTGGCCCCATACATGTATGTATCCACTAGCTTTAAGGGAATAAATTAATAAGTAATATAAAATTTTCTATCACCTAGCCTGTTGTCTCCTTTAACCAAATTTTCAGGTCAACACTTTGTATCACCAGCACCTAGCACAAAGCCTAGAACCTAGTAAGAGCTTAAAAAAAACATTTATTAATCAACTGATTAATTGACCCTGGACAAATCAATTAATATCACTTCCTCCTTAACTGGCTTCTTACCTCATTATTCAGTCTAAACTCCTCCCACCAAAGCTATCAATCAATGATCTCTTCATTACCAGACCTGGTATTTTTCCTCAGTCTTCATTCTTTTAGAGCTCTCTTAGGGACATCTAGGTGGCACAGTAACTAGAATGTAGGGTTTGGAATCAGGAGGACCTGAGACTGAATGCTCCCTCAGACACTTGCTAAGTGTATGACTCGTGGCAAATGGCCTAATCTTTATGTGCCTCTGTTTCATCATCTGTAAAACGGGGATAATAACAGCTGCTTTTGAGGATTGGCGTGAGGACCAAGGGAGGAGAGAAGAAAACAAATATTTGTTAAGTGTGTACTATCCACCAGGCACTGTGCTAATTGCTATATAACTGTCATCTCATTTGATCTTTACAATAGCCCTGTGAGGTAGGTGTTATTATCCTTCATTTTACAATTCAGGAAACTGAGGCAGAGGTTAAATGTGAAAGTGAAGCTGGATTTGGATTCAAATCTTCCCGACTCTAGGCCCAGTACTCTGTGCACTATGACACTACTCAGCTACCCCTGTGCTACCTAGCTGGCAGCTATATAAAGTGCACTGTATATGCTAGCCATTGTCATTATTCCTACATCCTTGATACTCGCTGCTCCCTTCTGGTTCTCCTACCTGTCTCCTTGCTCCTTCTTGGTCCCTCTCGCATCATGGTGGATATCCTGCAAGGTTCTGTCCTGGGCCCTCTTCTCTTCTTCCTTTTTACTATCGTACTTGGTGATCTCACCAGTGTCTATGGATTAACTCGTCATTTCTATGCAGGTGATTCTCAGATCTATTATTGTGTGGGATGGATTTTACGAATCCAAGAATTAAAAACAGAGGCATCTCAAGGTGAAAGTAGAAAGGAAAATTTATTACGATCCCGCGGGGAAAGGGCAACCTGGACATCAAAAGGACTGGGGGTCCTCTCAGTGTCAGAGTGCGCTGGACACAGAGAATTGGGGTGTTTATATAGGTCCCTAACCACAATTCCCCCTCCCAACCTCCTTCCTCTCAGCTTGCAGACGTAAGCTTTGAGGGTACAATCTGGACGTGATAAATCTATCCCAGGGACAATAGCAAGGAACAAACAGTATGGTTATTTTTGACAAGCAGGTGACGAACATGAACTTCCCACCATTCTTATTTCATTCTACTATCAACCTCAAGGTAGTAAATCTGTCTTAATGACAATGACAATGACGATTGAACAAACAGTTCGGTTATCGGTAACAGGCAGGAATTAGTTGTTGGTTACCTCATCTTCACATCTGTGGCAAACTAGCCTTTCCCATCACCCTTACATCTGTGACGGATATCCCCAGCACCCTTACACCTTGTCTCCCATCATTCATACCTGACTGGTCTTACACGTCTACATTGCACCTGGCTTTCCGGCTTTTCATTCATTTTTCTGCTGAGCTGAGGGTCCCTTATCTTGGGGTCAGTACACAGGGGGTGAGCATCCTGTGTCCTATCCTTACTTTCAGAGGATTTTATGGTTGCTGACTTATTCACCTCAACCCTTCTTTCTTTCAGGCCTCTCGCCATTAGGTAAAGACACAGGGTGTCCTGTTCTTAACCTCGGGGGCCTTATGGTCACTAGCTAAGCTTGTGGAGGGGAAAACATCTAAGTAGAGAAATGGCTTTACAGAAAGGAAAATATCTAAGTAGAGAAATGGGACTCACTATCCTACTTATTTCTATTTATCTAATTTGTTCCCTTTTATGAGAGGTCTTCACTCGTCCCACACATTATGATCTATCTCGCCTCTCTCTGAATCTTCAGTTTCACCATGTCCAGCTGCCTACTGGGCATCTCGAACTGGATGGATCTCTTAGGGACATCTAGGCGGCACAGAAACTAGATTTCAGGACAAACATCTTAAACTCAATAGGGACGAAACAACTTTGTGTTGTCCCCCAAGCCTTCCCCCTTCCTAACTGCCCTCCCAGTCACTCAGGCTCAAAACCTAGCTGTCATCCTTGACTCTTCACACGCTCTTCACTCCTCACATCCAATCTGTTGCCAAGTTCTGTGATTTTGCCTTTCTAACGTCTCTCATATAGGTCAATCACTCAATAAACCTTTATTAAGTGCCTACTATATACTAAGTTCTGGGGATACACAAAGGCAAAAAATACATGTTCATGCCCTCAAGGAGCTCACAATCCAATGGAGGAGATAGCAAACAAAAAAATATGTACAGGCATGCTATATATAGGATAAAAAGGAAATAAATAACAGAAGGAAGGAACTAGAATTAAGATGGGTTGGGAAAAGTTTCTGGTGGAAGCCTGTGATACATCCAAACCCTGTTGCAGAGAACACTATTCCATTGGGCTGGCTACATTATTTGAATGTCAAAGGTATATTTTATGGAGAACTCACACAAAGCAGGCAGCTCACTTGGTGGTCAGAAGAAGTGATACAAGGATACTCCCACGGTCTCCCTGAGGAACTTTGACAGGTGATACAATGTCAAAGGATCATCCATCATAGCTTACCACATCAAAGAAGGCACTGTGCTCTTGAAGAGAAATGTAAGATATGCAAAATTTAGAGACATCTCCACTCCAAATGTTTGTATGAATTATTTGTGCCTAATCTGTGGCATAGACTTTCAAGCTCATATTGGTCTGATTAGCCACAGTTGGACATACTGTACCTTGACTCAAACATAGTGATGTCATTTTAGTTCTCTTCAAGAGAGCAAAGGTCAACAATCAATAGATCACTGCCACCATTTTGCTGTTGGCCTTCATCATCTCACATTAAGACAATTGCAATGGCTATCCAGTTGTTTTCTCCACCTCTGATTTATACACAGCAGTCAAACTGATCTTCTTAAAGCCCAGGTCTTGTTATGCCCTGCCCCCTCTCTCCAGTTTCTCCATCTTGCCCCAGCTCACCCCACTGTTTTTACGCCCATCTTCATGGACCCCACTGTTTGTGTTCCCTTCTCCACGGAAATAATCCTTCCTCAGCTTGTCCCACTGTTTGTGTCCCCATCTCCTCAGAAATCTAATTGTGTTCTTTCCCTTTAAATACTCTATCCCTACCCCTACTTGGGGCTGTTCTATTTGAGTAATTACTCCCAACAGTCTCGCGCTTGAATAAATCCACATCCAAATTTATATCTGGGTCTCACTTGCTTTTTTTCGGCACAACAGTCTGACCATGTCATCCCTCTACTCAAAGGTGGATGGACACAGCTATGGGCTTACACAGACCAGGTTCAAAGTGAAGAGGATTTCTCTTTATGATTTTTGCTCCCATCCAGTATTTCCCATGGAAACATCAGGATTTGGCTTGTCTGTTGAAACTGTCCCATACAAGTACCTGATCTACCAAAACACTGAATATAAGACAAGTTTCATTAACATCAACAAAAAATGCAAAGCACTCTTTAAGCTCATAAGTAATCAAGACCATTTGGGAGACAGTGGAGCAGAGCAGTGTGCAATTGGTAGTTACGACAATCTGATTTCAAATCTTGTCCCTGCCATTTACCAGCTTCCTGATGTTGGTCCAGGCACTTAACCTCAGACTCACCTCTTAGAAGAGGGGAGGGTCTCTTCTAGCTCTATGATGTCATGAGCTCACCTCTGTTAGTCTCCACTTTCCTGAGAAACTGGCTCTTCCAGATTTATAGCCCTATTTTGAGGGAGCAGTCCTACAAAAGGAAAGCATTTGGCACTGCCCTCTTATACAGTACATACTAGAGTGGCAAAAAATTCAAAAATAAATAAAGCTTTCTGCTTTTAACCTGTGTGAACTTTTTGGTATTTTTGGAGTTAACGGGGTTGCAAAACTCCTGTGACTCTTTGGTCATTGATTTGTTACCAGAGTTGACACTCTATTTGACATTGAGAGAAATGATTTTTAAATAACCACTTGTTAATATTGGGGAGATCCAGGATTTTTTTCCCTTCCTATTTCCTCATTCTCTACTAGGTCAAATCAGCCTCTGAAGAGTAGGGCTGATAATGAAGTTGGATTTAACATTCTCCTGCATCTTATTCAGACCCTACTCAACTGGGGAAGCCCACCATGTTCCACTCATGTGGGGGTGGGTGGGACAGGTGTGAGTGGGTGGGTATGGGGTGTGGGAGTATCCCTTTATAAGTATCCCTTATCCTTTGTCTAGATGTATTAAAAATGATTGCTTGGTTGTTGTCCTTCATTCTCCAAGAAGACCAAAATGACATCGCTACGCTAGAGTCAAGTTTCAATATGTCTAACTGTGGCTGATCAGACCAATATGAGCTCAGAATGCTCTACCAAAGGTCGGGCACAAATAGTCCATGTGAACATTTGGGCAGCTAAGTGGTACAGTGAATAGAGCATGGGCCCTGGAGTCAGGAGGACCTGAGTTCAAATCTGGCTTCACACACATGAACTTACTATGGGTCCAGTGGTTAAGGTGATAGACTGCTAATCCATTGTGCTCTACACATGTGGATTTGAATCCCATCCTTGTTCCATTCCTCTTACTCATGAGGAGTATGGCTTTGGGGTGTAGGGTGTGTTCAGAGAAGGCTAGTACCTCTGGTGTGATGGCTGCCAAGCCCTTTTCAGGCTTGCTTTCCACCTTTGGTGTCTACCTGTCCCACCCAATTCTCACTCTCACCTGTGGATTAAAAACAGCACCTACTTCACAGGGTTGTTATGAGGCTCAAATAAGATAACAGTTGTAAAAAGCACTTAGCACAGTGTTTGGCACCTACTAGGTGCTATATAAATGTTACCCTTCATTTCCCCCCTCCTCCATCAACCTGCGCAAACTTCCCTTGGCCTCAGCATTTTGCAAACTAGGGTTTATATAAAGTGCTATATTATAAATGGTATTTTAAAAATTATACCATTGGTTTCCTTCAAGTACTCCCTACAGCAGCCAAACTGCTCTACTTGCAGAAAGTTTCCCTTACAGGACATCCCTTCTGATACCTCCATGGTTTTACACAGGGCACTAGTCCTCCAGGCCTGCAGTACTCCCTCTCCTCACCCAGGCTGAGCTCAAGTGAGACTTCCTAAGAGTGCTTTCCTTTCCTAATTACCTCCAGTTGTTAATTCTCCCTCCTTAATGTTACTTTGTACTTTTTGATATTTGCTTATTTGTCTGTGTACTGTTATTTCCCTCCTGGGAAAGTGTAAGCTCCGTGAGGGCTGGTACTGTTCCAGTTTTGTCTTTATAGCCACACTGCGAAACAAAACTGTTGGGCACATAGTAGGGCATCAAGCAATGCTTGTTAAATTGAATTGATTCTTTTAAAAAAAAATTTAAATAATTTAATAAACTTATTTATTTTTAGTTTACAACATTCAGTTCCATAAGCTTTTGAGTTCCAAATTTTCCACCCCCCCTTCCCCTTCACCCTCCCCAAGACAGCCTGCAATCTGATATAGGCTCTACATATACATTCACATTAAACATTTTTTCACATTAGTCATGTTGCAAAGAATCATCATAACCAATGGAATGAACCATGAGAAAGAAGAAACAAAACAAAAAAGAGAGAGCAAATAGTATGTTTCAGTGTGCATTCAGACTTCATAATTCTTTCTTTGGATGTGGATAGCATTTTCCATCATAAGCCTTTTGGAGTTGTCTTAGATCCTTGCATTGCTGAGAAGATCCAGGTTTATCAAAATCAGTCATCTCAGACTGTGGCTGTAACTGTGTACAATGTTCTCCTGGTTCTGCTCCCCTCACTCAGCAACAGTTCATATATGTCTTTCCAGGTCTTTCTGAAGTGCTCCTGCTGATCATTTCTTATAGCACAATAGTATTCCATTCATTAATATACCACGACTTGTTCAGCCATTGCCCAACCGATGGGTACCCCCACCATTTCCAGTTCTTTGCTTCCACAAAAAGAGCTGCTATAAATATTTTTGTATATGTGGGTCCTTTTCCCGTTTGTATGATCTTGTTGGGATACAGCCCTAGAAGTGGAATTGCTGGGTCAAAGGGTATGCGCATTTTTTATAGCCCTTTGGGCATAGTTCCAAATTGCTCTCCAGAATGGTTGGATCAGTTCATAACTCCAACAATGCATTAATGTTCCCATTTTCCCACATCTCCAGCATTTATAATTTTCCTGTTTTGTCATCTTAGCCAATCTGCTAGGTGTGAAGTGCTACCTCAGAGATGTTTTGATTTGCATGTCTCTAATCAATAGTGCCTTAGAACATTTTTTTCATACAATTATAGATATCTTTAATTTCTTCCTCTGAAAATTGCCTGTTCATATCCTTTGACCATTTATCGATTGGGGAATGACTTGTGTTCTTATAAATTTGACTCAGTTCTCTGTATATTTTAGAAATGAGGCCTTTATCAAAGACGCTGGCTGAAAATTCTTTCCTAGATTTCTGCTTCCCTTCTAATCTTGGTTGCATTGACTGTGTACAAAAAATTTTTAATTTAATGTAATCAAAATTATCCATTTTGTATTTTGTAATGTTCTCTATCTCTTGTTTGGATTATAAATTGATCTGTTCTCCATAAATCTGACAGGTAAACTATTCCTTGCTCTCCCAGTTTGCTTACAGTTATCAGCCTTTATATCCAAATCTTGTACCCATTTGGACTCTATTTTGTTATAGGGTGTAAGTTATTGGTCTGTGCCTAGTTTCTGTGATACTATTTTCCAATTTTCCCAGCAGTTTTTGTCAAATAGTGAGTTCTTATCCAATTCTTTATTTTTTTTAAACCCGTTAAGTACAGAATGCAGTATGAAAAAAACTAGCCCCCAGAAGACGTAAAAGGTCGAGTTGCGTCAAAGAAATTCGAGCACTTTCCCCTTACCATCGCCCAGTGAAACTAGAGCGTGAAACGTCCCACCCAATCCATTAACCCCACCTCAGCCGAACTACAACACCCAGAAGCCATTGTGTCCCGGTGCATACGCACTTCCTCCCAACATCCCCAGCGGCAGGGAAGGAGCAAGCAGGAGAGAAGTAGAGCTCTCGAGGCCGACGCGACCCGTCCCGACCTCGCAGCAGCGGAAGGCCGCCACTGCGGCTGGCGCCGTGAGAGGAACCTCCGGCCAGGTCCCCAGCGGCTCCTTTCCTTCTCTGTCGGCCCGCCGCAGCCAACCATGTCGGCCCAGGCGCAGATGCGGGCTCTGCTGGATCAGCTCATGGGCACGGCCCGGGACGGTGAGTAGGGAGCGGCCGAGGAGCTTGCGGGTGGGAATGGCGGGCGGTAAGGGCGGGGAGCGGAGAGGGAGGGGGATGGGGAGCGGCCTGGAGGGAGGTGGCGGGGCCTGGGCAGCCCGGGCGGCCCGAGGTGAGGCGGGGTGGGGGCGGCCTGCTCGGCCCTGCGCGTGCGCCCCAGGTGACCCAGGATCCCTCTCTTGTCTCCCCCGCCCGCCCCGGCGAGGCGCTCAGGCCTTTTGTGCATCCGCCTCTGGCCTCCCAGCGTCGGCCGGCCCAGCTCGGAGGCCCAGGTCCTGAGCCCCTTTGTCTCCCGTGCAGATCCTGCCTCCTGGAGGCCGATGCCGCGAGCGCTCGGGCATCTTACTTACCGGATTCTCCCCCATGCCCCGGCACGCATGCATACGCACTCCTTCCTGGGCCTGCGGAGGCCCAGCTTGGGCCTTTTTGTGGCTCACTCCCTTTCTTTCCACTCAAGACTAAGAGGCCGCGGAGCGCTGGCTCCCTCCACGCACGTCTCTTCCTCTGGAGGCTCTGGCGGTCCTTTTTGCCCTTCTGAAATTTGAATCCTCCTTCGTGGCTTCTTCTGGCCCCCCCCCACCTGAGCGAAACTTAAAGGGTGTCAGTAGTTGCTGGCTCAGAGTAACCGATTTGTATTTATATTTGGTGGTTTACAACCCCCCCTCAACGCTAACCAGCTAATACTGCCCGCTTTTGACCGTCTTTTCTTTGCCCCAGGGCCGACTTTTACTTCCTCCTCTCCTGCACACATACCCTTGCTTGTTGGCCTAGAAACAGCCACCTTAGGAGAAAATAGGGAATTTAGCGAAGGGCCTGAGTTTCTTGATCTCAGACAGTATGTTTTCCAAGCCATGTGGCAGTATTTTTCCTGGGCTTCCTCTGGGAAGAAGTTCTATCAGAGAGGGAGCCTAATATACAGATAATATATCTAAGTGCCATTTTTATTCTGTTTCATTGCAAGGGAAATGGTAAGGTCGGCTTTTCTAATATGGGGGTTTGTGCAAAGTGACTTTACCACGTTAAGCCTTCACATGAGAAACCTAGTGTTTAGTCAACTCCTTACAGATATAGGTAGGTTTGTACTATAGATAGGAAAGCAAAATTCTAATTGTCTCAGGAAAAAAGGCTGCAAAACAAACAAAAAAACCAAAACAAAGCTATATTCCAGTTGTGGTTTGTGTTTTCTTTTCTATGGAAATAATGAAGTTGTAAATTCACACTGGCACATTTTCAGGGCTGTGCAGATTCTTTGCACTTTATTTCATAGATGAATAAGTGCTTTTTAGCTTACTTTGTATATTGAGTTGCTTTTGAATTGCTTCCCATATTTTTATTTCATACAAACTGAACAATTGTGGCCCCTCTATTTTATTTATAAAGGTTCAGTGTATCTTTGCCTGCCTACATCAATCTGCAAGGGAGTTGCAGAAAAGCCTCATGTTCATCGAGCCGTGAGTCACAACCAATTTTTAAAGCTGTTATAACAAAAAAGTGTTTGCTTTTTTCACAAGTAACTTTAAAAGCGTAGTTTAGAAAGAAAACATTTTCAATAAAAAAGACACTACATTAATCCTGGATGCTTGCAAATCCTAAAATATAGTCCTACTTTAGTATTACACAGATCTGTGTCATATACACAGATTAGCTTTAAAATTGTCACATTCCATTGCCACTTTGCCTTTACTTTTATGTATCATTCCCCTGACTTCCTTACTGCAGGTGTGGGCAAGAAAACTTTTCCTTTAAAACTTTTCAACAGCGGGCATAAAATTCTGCAGCTGAGGTCTTGAAGAATGCAGATGGGTACAGTATGTGTTGGAGCTCGCAGTGTGTATTGACTAACCTAGTTTCTTTCTGCCTTTCTCATATTGTCTTGTTAAAAGTGACTCCCAAATGCCAAAATATTTTTAAGGGTGGGAAAAAGGGAACCAGGGAGATGCCTAGATCATAGGGTTCTACAATGACATTTGAATACTTTTCCTGGACTCTGGACAAAAAAACACTGCCTACTCAGTTGTCCACATGAAGAAAATAGATGAATAAGTACCTGTTGCTGGTGGAAATTTGGAGGTGTAAGTGTCATAGTCTTTGATTCATGGCCCACTGAGAAATGTGGGTTTTGGTATCTCCATCCCTATCTGCTCTCCTTGAGTAGGGTCCAGGTAAACTTTTGATAATTGTTAAAGCCTTTTAATTGTGGCCTTTTGTCTATTTTGCATAATGAGCAGGTCAGACATCATTTGGTAAGATCCCATACTCTGTCATGATGTACTTAAGTCTATAAATACATCAGTAGTCCAGTTTCCAATTACGTTTCTAGACCCTGTTTTTCAATGAATTTGATGGGGAGTACGCAAAATTGATAGTCGGCAAATCCAGGTGAATTGTTGCAGCAGATATCCATGCATGGTTAATATGATAATACTGTCTTATTTAAAACCAAACATGAATTTCAGGAGACGAAACCAGACAGAGGGTGAAGTTTACAGATGATCGTGTCTGCAAGAGCCATCTCCTGGATTGCTGTCCTCATGACATTCTGGCTGGAACGGTACGTGCTTTTTCATAATACAATAAAGTAAAGGAAGAATTGTTGCTGTCTTAGTGAAGCTGTTCAGCTGGTGCTTTATTTTACATAGCCTAGTAGAAATTTCCTGATGCCCTTCAAATTATACAGTATTAAGAGATGTCTTTGGGTATAATAGAATTATTGTGTGTCTTACTACTATAAAATTATTTACATAAAATTATTAGACTTCAGAAAGCCAGTCATGCTGATTACTAAGAAAATATTGTTATTTCCTGAAATATCCATATGTAGATTTGTATATTAACTGCTCCTATTTAGGCAAACAGATTCTAGACCCTCTCTGACTCTTACCAATCACACTCTTCAGTGTTGCCAATAATCTAGATTTATGGCTGTCTTTTTATTTTTTTTTTAAAGCTAATAGGTGTTATTTCTTAAGCTTTTTTATTTTTGGAGAACTTTTTAATCACTTAGTGTCTGGTTTCCTTTTTGCAAATTTATATCATGTTACTATTTTTAGAAAAGCAGTATGTGAAAGTCAGTAAATATGGATTTTTCTCCCATCTTACATTTTATTTTTCTTTTCATTTATTTATTTATTTTGGGGGGCATTCAGGGTTAAGTCACTTGCCCAGGATCACACAGAGCTAGTAACTGTCTGAGATGGAATCTGAACCCAGGTTCTCCTAACTCCAGGGCTGATCTGCTGTCTGTTGCACCACCTCGTTGCCCCCCATTTTATTTTGCTTTTAACTTTCTCCACTGAAGTCTGACCCTCATGTCTCCTGTGAAGTTGATCCTTGAGGATTGTCTGTGGGAGGCAATCTCTAGTAGGCCTTACCAGAAAGACTGAGTATAAGTCTAGGAGTTGACTCTTAAGTCTTTAGGCCGAGGACCAACCTGCTTAGCTAATAGATGAGATTCTTGTTACTAGGTTAACTATCAAGTATTGAATTTTTTTCAACCACAGAAACTCATGAAAACTAAGGTTTTTTTCTAGAGGGGTGCATTGCAAGCCGTGTTGGTGGAGAGACTCAGAGATGTGTTGGGGCCAGCTCATACTGGCTCTTCAGAGCTAATTGTTAAATTTTCCATAGGAGCATTTATATCTTGTACATTGGCAATTGGCTACAAATCAAGGCTTAATTGTTTGGTTTGCTGATTGTCTAGACTTAAAAGTAATGGTGAAAATGCTAATGTTGTAAATTAATGTGTTCTGCTTGCATTATTTTTTGAAAGCTGCTTGTAAACATTTACCAACATACCCCCAGGAAGCATCTTTGAGATACTGAAATAAATACAGATTTTGAGTAGAAAGAAAAGCAGCAGGTCTGTGCCACTTTTGTTTCGTACACATTTCCAAGATCAGTTAGGATTAAAAAGTCTGAAGGGTACAACTTTGCCTGTAGTGAAGAACACAGAAATGTAGAATGTAAATTCCTTGAGAGCAGGGACTTTTTTTTTTTCTTCTTATATCCCTACTAACGCAAGGCTTTGTACATAGCTCTGCAAATACTAGTGGATTCCAGAAACTTCATGGTTTCCTTAGATGTAACGTTCCTTCCACAAACAATTTTGAGGGCTGTATAGCATATATTCACTAAAGTGCTCATTTTGGCATTGGGCATGAACCTAGATTTTTAAAGGCTATGCCAGTGGAGTAGGAGCTCTGGCATATCCTACATAGCTTGAAAAGTTTTTGGCTTGTACAATACTATTTTATTATAAGCTTTCTCTTGTGTTTTTCCATGTGTGCTATACTTATCTCACCACTAGAACAATTTTAAGATAATTAGAAGAGATTTAATTTTTAAATAATACTTAATATAGCATCATTAGAAATGGGTATTGAATATTAATTGTTGGATTGTATGTCTTTCATCTTAGAGAACCATCTCAATGGGCTACTATTCCCTGCTATCAAACTGGGAAATACTAGCTAGATTCAGAAAGGTTTATCACCTAGTTGGCTGTAGAGTGATGCATTTTTAAGCCACAGTAATTCCTGAAGACCATTTACTAAGGTATAGAGGGGTTGCTATCTGTGTTAGTGGAGGACACCAAAACTATAGATCCTTAAAAGTATTGAAGGATGATGTGCATGTTCTAAGAGATAATTTTCTCTGTGATGAATCATTACTTTGTCTATTATTAACTTGAGGAAAGAGCCAGAAGAGCAGTCAGTTTCATCTTTGGTATTACAAAAGCTGGTAATTTGACTACCATAGCTTATCGCTACAGTTTGACAAGGTATTTTTGATAATGCTATAGCTATTTATATACCAGACCTTTGTGGCTCAATAGTAATCATCATTTTCTCCATTCATAAACATTCTGATTGGAAAGCAGTAATGGGAATGATCTTGGATTATATCCTGTAGTTGTGCATGAAAGGGAGCCATTTTAACCTTGTTTTGAATAACTGTTGAAATCTCATTCTTCACTTAACCACAATTGCCCTGCCTTCCCCCCTTCAAAAAAAAAATCACATTCTTTTTGATCACTGAGTGTGACATTTTTTCAGTCATGGAATATGTATTGTGAAATTAATATTTCAGTACCCACTTGTAGTAATGCTGTATTAATTAAACATCTTCTAATTATCTTTAAATAGTTCTAGTGGTGAGATAAGTATAGCCCACTTAGAAAAATATTAAGAAAAAGTTCATAGTAAGGTAATAGCTAGTGTTGTTTAGGAGAAAGTGTGCTATGTTTGAGTCCTAGCTCCCATGTTTATTAGTGCTGTGATTCTGAGCAGGTCATTTCTCCATGCTGGGTTTGGTTTCCTCTAAGATCTAGGTTAAAACTAGGGCCACTGAACTTGTTTTTTAAAAAAACTTAATATTTTGATAGCTACTTTAATATTTTATAATTTTAAGTAATTTGTGCATTTAAAAACATTCTGAGAAGACGACTTTACTAGACTGCCAGAGAGGTCTATGACATAAAAAAGGTTAAGAGCTTATGCTCTGAAATCTCTTACAGCTCCAGCATTCTTCTGTGCTTAGGTGGCTACTATAGGCTTCTAGTTTTCCCTGGCCTTTTTAATAATCTTTCTTTCGGTGCTGTGTCTCTAACTGGGGAATAAAACCTGGCAGAATTTTCTAATGCGCAGAGATGGTGAGGTGGAATAGAAATGGAGAGTTCTCTTCTTGGGGTCCATGTGTTAAGGAAATGGAATTGAGTATGAAATTAAGAAGTGAGCTAGTGGCAAGTTTTGAAGTGGAATTAAATAGAGGTAAGTGACTGAAATAGTCTTTCAATACACTTTTTTTCAGTAGTTTCAGGGTAGACATAAGGGAGTGGGATGATGAGCAAAGTTGTGTCATATTAAGAACTTGATTAAACTTGATTTTATAACTCATTAGTGTTGGGAATCAAAACACTCCTGGTTTTTGGTCATTGATCTGCTACTTGTTAGTTGCATTATCTCTGACGAGTTAGCCTCTCCAAGTCTATTTCCTTAACAGTAAAATAGTGTTAATCTTTCTTGAGGGTGTGGTTGTGAGCAAAGTGCTTTAGAAACAGGAGCTGCTGTTGTGATTTAATAGCACTTATGAATTCAGTGACAAAAGCAGTGTTCCAGGTAGGAGTGCTTTTAGTTACAGTAGTGTTAGGGTGATTAGTTCTATCTAGTTTTCTCAGCTAGCAACAACAGATAATGTTGCAAAAGGAAAGAGTAGAAGTAAAAGTATCACAGAACTACTGTTATTGGTGCAGTTGAAGTAGTTTTCAAATCTCTCATTTGAGGGCAAAAAGAATAAGACATAGTGTTACATTGAGTTAAGATTTATTGTCTCAAAGGTTTCTTGAAATGGTTGCCCTTTGAGTTTTCTGGTATGGCATTTGTATGGCTGCTACTATTTTGAAATTTTTAACTTCCTGATTTCAATGCCTATTTCTTTGTCAGTTTTCATTGCTTATTCTTTGCAAACAACAATGCTTGCTATTCATTTCTTAAAAGCAATATTTACTTCTGACTAGTATAATAATTAAATGGCTTTTCACTTATATTTACTTTATTTCAGATATGAAAACTACATTAAGGGAAGGTTGTCAGCCTGAGAGAGGCCAGACTTGGCTGTGACTTAATGGAATTCCCTGCACTGTTGTCTTAGCATTTGAATTTCCTATATCCTCTTCATTTCCCCTAGTATACGGTAGTTTTATGTCATGGAAATGGTGCTTCTGGTGATTCACTGTTTTCTGTGATAAGAATTTGATGCCTATGTACAGGAGTAATTTTAATTTAGGTATAAGTTAGAATTGTCATTGATACACTAGATCATGGGACATTGTAGGAGAACTTAGTATTTGCCTTTTGTGATGCTATTAGCAAATATATGGAATGTACCTTAAACAGCTTTACTTTCCCCATAATAGTGTCCTAAAAGCTCACATTTTTATAACACTTTACAATTTACAAAGCACTTTTCTCACTACAACCATTGGAGGGAGATGTAGTACCTGTGTTGTCCCCATTTTGTAGATAAACAAATTGAAATATCTGAGAGGTGAAATTAGTTGCCTGTTCACTTGAGCTAGGCCTTGACTCCGGGGCTGATAGTGTGTTTTATGTTCCTTGCACTCTGCCAAGTTGCATTTTGAAAGGAGGGATAAAGGTGGGAGGGACTGATTATCCGTAGTTTTATTCGTCATCCTCCAAGTGGTTTATGTTTTCTGCTTATGCGACATCTTGGATTAATGAGTTCCCTGTTAACACTATCTTTGTTATTTTCTGTAAAGAATTCCTTCCTTTTTTATTTGTCTTAAAACCACCTATCTCAGTTCTGAGCGTTTCCCTTCCTAGATTTCATTATACCAAAGCTAGATTCAAGACAACTAACATTTGTTGAATTACTACTACTTGTAAAGCCCTATGTGATTTTGTATACTCTATCATAAACATACACTTCATGATTTTTATAGACTTCAAAGTAATAGCTTTAATAAATACTTTCTGAAGCAAGAATTCTTAACTTGGCGGTCACTCCACTTAGTGCATGAATAAATTTCATCCATGGCTTAAATTTTTAAAAATAATATTTTATATTTTGATATTTAAAAATATTGTGATGTTTTGATAAATAATATTTATTATTTCAGTATATTTGCTTTCTTTTGTAGTTTTATATTTTATTTTATTCATTTAAAAACATTTCTGAGAAGAGGTCCATAAGCTTCATCAGACTGCCAAAGGAATCCATGATAAAAAAGTTAAGAACTGTTGTTGTTAAAGGCTTGCCTGTCTGAAGGAAGGAGGGAGGGCAAATAGCTGAATGAATTTGAGTTTGAAGAAATTCTGGGTACCACTTGTAGATAAGATTTAGCCCCAAAATACTAGATATTATGAAAACCATTTTTTTTATAATAAAAGTAAACTCTGTAGCACAGAGTTTTGGTCATTGATCTGCTATATGAATGTAGAATATTTTTGTTCTTAGAGAAGGCCTTAAATTGCTGTAGTCTTCATTTCAAAGATAAGTGTACAATTCTCTAAGTAGTATTGATTGGAGAGAATTACTTGAAGACTTATTGACAGTTATAAGTATTGTTAAAGTGGATCCCATTGAAGGAGACATCCCTAAAGCTTGTGTTATATACTCTTTGTATTACTCTTCTTACTCAGGGGATAGTAGATGGTGGAAAAGGCAATAAAGCAGGAATTCTTGCTCTCAGGTCTAGTGGACAGTGGGGCAGGGGATTATGAACTTGCTTGGGGAAAAATTTTGTTTTTATTTTCACTGATCTGTGATTGAAATTTATTGCTTCCATTGATTATGAATGTAGGCAACAAACTTTAGCAGTGTTAGGCTTCTTCTGATGGGGGGGGCAAGGTGGCTAGCAGCTGCAGTGTTGGGGGTTGGTCTGGTCAATGACACAATTAAGAACTCTTGCTCTAGGGAGATTAGATAGGGCAGGTGATTTGGATACCAGGAGTAGGCTATATTGCATCACGTCTCCAAGAGCTTCAGAGCCACAGGTAATGGAA
Organism: Trichosurus vulpecula; assembly: GCF_011100635.1. Classification (NCBI taxonomy): domain Eukaryota; kingdom Metazoa; phylum Chordata; class Mammalia; order Diprotodontia; family Phalangeridae; genus Trichosurus; species Trichosurus vulpecula. Next base: position 14,556,462 of record NC_050581.1, read on the forward strand.
CCAATGGTATGTGTTGGGTCAAGAGTCTAGTCCTTGAGAGGACTAATGAAAGAGCAAAATGGCACCCTAGTCTCATAGGAAGTGGGATATAGTATGAAGCAAATTATCAAGGCAGGGACTCAGCACAAGGGAATCAGATAAGAATTCAGTTATTGAGACTGAAGTACAAAGCAGGAAGTTTGATCTTCATAGTTTAAGAGCCCAGTTGTTAGAACTTTGGTACAAGTTGAGAGTATGACCTAGCAGCATAGCTGTGGTATATTGAGGTCTGGACTAAGGAAACTCACATTGTTCTGTGCTCTCTTACTCTTTGCAATGTGGTGTTAGATAAAGTATTTAACAAAAACTCTGAATTTCTTCTGATAAAAATGAGGGGGTTGGATTACATGATGTCTAGTCTAAAGTCCCTTCGAATGTTAGCAGTAAGCATGGCTAAAGCCAGATTTTTTTTTTTTTTTTGGGGATTTTTTAAAGGTGTTTTATTTAATTTTAGTTTACCACACACGGTTCTACATAGTTTTGAGTTCCAGTTTTTCTCCCCTCCCTCCCCCCTCCCTCCCCAAGACGGCATGAAGTCTCATATAACTGTCATGTATAACTTCGCATTGAATTAATTTATGCTCTAGTCAAGTCGTGGAGAAGAATTTTGACCAATGGAATGAATCAAGAGAAAGAAGAAACAGAACCAAAAAAAAAAAAAACAAAACAAACAAAAAAAAAAACCCAAAAACAAAAGAGAAGCAGAAAAGGCGAGCATGTAGTGTGCCTCAGTCTGTATTCAAACTTCGCAGTTCTTTCTCTGAATGAAGATAGCATTCTCCATCGTGAGTCCCCTGGAGTTGTCCTTGCCCCTTTAGGTTGCTGAAAGAAGCGCAGTATGTCAGGGTTGGTCCTCACGGAATCCACATATCTGTGGCTGTGCACAACGTTCTCCTGGCTCTGCTCCGCTCACTCAGCATTATGTTGTGTAGGTTTTTCCAGGTTGTTATGAAGTCTGCATCATCCCCATTTCTTATGGCACAATAGTATTCCATCACCTTCATATACCACATAAAGCCAGATTTATAAAATGATTTTTAAACTTAAGTGTGCTTTGGGGAAAACTTACTGCATTTCCATGTTTTATCTTTTTATCCATCATGATTGAAATGTAGTCTGATCAGTCTGTAGTTTGTTCCTTTACATATATTCGATTATTTCTTGGTTCTACTTGAGCTGAATAGTTAGCTGTCATGTCTTAAGAATAAAAATTCTTAGGGGTTCCTTCTTAAGTAATTGGCTATTAGTTATTGTACTTGGTAGCTCTTTTAAAATAGACTGCTGAGTAGACTCAAGTGTCTGAAAATCCTCTTACCTCCTTTTATTTTAACTAATAACCATGGTTATTTAGGAAAAAAGCAGGAAGAATTGTTAGGTGGGGCAAATATTGCCCTTTTTTGTGTATACATTCTTCTTAAAATCCACTTTTGCAATAAGAAGCTTGAATCAAGTTAAGAAATTGTAATTTTTAATGTTGCCTAAGTAGTCTCAGAAAAACTTAGGGCAAGAATAACCAGGTTTATTCCTATATTTAGAATTGAGTTTAGGAAAAATTAACATGTTATTTTCAGGTGGTCATCCCTAGAAGCTGGCCTTGTGTGTTTCAGGATGATTTTTTGGTGGGAGGCTTAAATGACTTTTCCTTACTTTTCAAAGTGCTGCTAATTTATTCACAGTGAAGGTTTGGACCACATTATTGGAGGACTTCAACAAACAAGTTGATACTGTCTAAACTCCCAGCTCCTCGAACTCCTCAGCTCTTACGACATAACTCCTTCACTGTGCCTCAGCCACATGCAGAGACACACTCTGAAATTCTATTCTTCCTCCTCTTTTTGACCGGTGTTCCTTCTGCTCCTCAGTATTCCTCAGACTGTTGGCGCTGCTCAGTCTTCACTTTTTTTTTTTAAGTCTGAACTCTACAGTTAACCATTTGAGTACCTGGTCTTGCTCTGGTGTCTGTCTCTCCATCCGTCCATCCTTCGCCACCCGCCTTTTCTCATTGTCAATCATGTCTTACCAAACTCTAACCCTGGAAAACTCCCACCATCTATTTTCTCTGTTGCTGCTCACATGCTACCCAACTCAGCTGGAGGAAGTCATGCTGTGGCCACTACAAGTTTATGTTCTTGACTGGGTCTCACTGCAGCTGAGTAGTCAGTGGCTGTTCAAATTTCTCTCCCCAGGTCTTTCATACCCTTCTCCTTCCTTCCTTTCAGCTAAAGACCTCAAATGAGGTCTGAAAAGTATAGGCCATTTACAATAGTTCCTTGTTTTTCCCTTCTGTACAGCTAATGATTCTTTGCATCATCCTTTGTTCTTTAGTCTCTGAAGAAGTGGCCTTTCTCACCAAGGTCACTCTGTCTACACATGCCTTTGATTCCATCCTTTCCTATCTCTTCTGGGAAATTGCCTCCACAATTATATCCTCACTCATTCTTCAGTCTCTCCATATCTACTGGTTCTTTCCCTTCCCTGCTGCTGATAGCTCACCTCAGTCCTTAAAAAAATCTTCGACTCTACCATCCCCTCAAGCTATTTTTCTGTCTTTCCTGTCTTAGACATTCAGATTCCTAGAAAAAGCACTCTACCTTGTCTACTTTTCCTCTTGTTTGCTTTGGAAACCCTTTATAGTCTAGCTTCTGATATCATTCACGTGACCACAACATTATACTTGTCAAATCCAATAACCATATTTCAGTCATCATCCTTTTTGATCTGCTGTAGGACAGCAGCCAGTTAGTGCAGTGAATAGAACAGTGGCTCTTGGAGTCAGGAGTTCACATTCAGCCTCAGACAATTATTAGTTGTTTTACCTTGGTTCTTCGGTTTCCTCATCTATTGAGTGGGTAATTAAACTTTCAAGTACTATGTAAATGCTAGCTATTACTATTTAACGCTATTGACCACACTCTCATCCTGAGTACTGTATCCTCTTGGTGTCTCGGGACACTGCACCATGCCATTTCTCCTTCTAGCTGTCTGCTCTTTTTCAGTCTTTGATTTCCATCCGGTATCCCCTAACAATTGGTTTACTTCCAGATTCTCTCTGTGACCTTGTCGGTTCCCATGGGTTCTAATTACCATCTCTGTGCAGTTGATTCTCAGACTTCTATATCCAACCCTAGCCTCTCTTCTCTGCTTAAGTCCTGCATCATCTAAGGGACATTCAAAGTGGTTGTCTTATAGGCAGCTCAGATTCAGCATGTCCAAAACAGAACTCGTTTTTAACCTCAAACCGCCCTCTTTTTGATCTTCTGCTTTCCTTGAACTTGGCTTCCTTGACTCCTTACTCTTCACCCACATTCCAATCAGTTGCCAAATCTTGCTGATTCTCCCTCCGTATGTCTCACCTCTCTCCCACAGCCACCACAGTAGGCCCTTGAACTATTGCTATTGCTTTCTACTTGGTCTCCCCATCCAAATTTCTCCTCTAATTCACCCTCCCATGTGGCTGCCAGAGTTATTTTCTTAAAGTTTAGGTCAGCCCATGTCATTCCCCTGCTCAAACTCTAGCAGCTCCCTAATACTTTGAGGATAAAATATAAACCCTCATTGGCATTTAAAATCCTTTACAAACTTGGCCTCAAACCTATCCCTCCAGCCTATATACATTATTTCTCTTCACACCTTCTGTGGTACAGTCAAATTGGCCTTCTTATCATACTTTTCTACTGGCTGTCCCCCATGCTTGAAATACTCCCTCTTTTTTTTTTTTTAAGGTTCTTTCTTCAAAGCACAGCACAAGCACCTTCCACAAGAAGTTTCCTCTTCCTCTTTCCCTTCCCCACAAGCTGCTAGTGCCTTTCTCTCAAATTATTTTGTATGTGTATCTATATGCTCCCTTTGCAGATAGAATGTAAGCTTCTTTAGCCAGGGACTGTTTTGTATTTATATCCACAATTCATAAACGTTTTGTCTTGATTAATTGATTGACCTCACTCCCTCCCTTTTGACATTAGCACATGGAATAATCCAAATGGGGCTTGATATTACTGAGATTTTTGTGCAAGAATGGGAGAAGAGTCCCTAGCAGGCCCATTTAATATTCTCTTGAAGCTTTACCTGCTTGCTTTCCAAGCTGGCTGGAATATTACTCTTTTTCCCTCTACTTCCCCCTCACTTGTGCTGTCTTGTTCTCCTGCTATACACACATAACTCCCAAGATTCTGCAGAAATCAAAAGTACCTGCTAATCATGAAAAAACTGAAGCTGTTGCCTGCCGTGGATAATCTTCGTTCCAGAGAACAGAGGAAGAAACTCACGACTCTCATCTTGCTACAAAGGGGAGAGGGGATTATGAGTGCACAGACTTGCATATGCTCTCAGATACAGTTGCTTTGTCAGTGTTCTCTTTTTTTCAAGGGGAGGGAGCTAGATCATTATCAGGAGATGAGTTTTTTTTTTAAGAGGCGTTTATTTTTTTTTAATGGCAAAAGAAAAGGGGAAAAAAACCTCTCCAGTTCAAGTAGTGTACCCAGAGGCAAATATCATAGAGGGAGACTGTGGTACGATAAATAGTGCTGGAGCTAATAACTGATACGTATATATTTTAAAGTTCATAATTTACATACGTTCTTTCATTTTAACCTCACAATAACCTTATAAAGTTGGTACTACTGGTATTATCTCCATTCTATGCAAGAAGAAACTGAAGCTTAGAAAGACTTCAGTGACTTAACGTATGGCTGGACAGCTAGTTAAGAGTCAGAGATGGAACTTAAACCAACTTTTCTTGGATAGTGTAGCACTTGATTCACTCATCCACTGCCTCTGTCATTTACTATCTGTGTGCCTTTGGGCAAATTGAAACAGGTGACCTTCATGATTTTACAGTTATTGGAAGAGATAAGGCCATTTCTCCAATTGCAAGAACTCTGAGGTTCAGAGACTAGAAGTGTAGATGACAGGGTAAGTGGGAATGAGAAGTTGGCTTTTTTGACATCTTTCTCATTTCTCCAGATCATTTCTCATTGCCTAGTTTCCTAGAAGTCCAGAGACCAGAGCCTAGGTGCTCCAACTTGGGCACCTGATAGCTATTGTGAAATGTTTAGGGAGCATCAGGATTAAAGGGAAGGAATTTGACTGTAACAGCTTTAGCCATTTCCTCATAAGAATGGTAGCTTGCACATGCTACCTAGCTTCTACTTTCTCCTTCAGTGCTACTGCAACCTTCTAATGTTTCCAAATGGCAAAGTATCACATAGATGTTGTCTTCAGTTGTCACAATAACCCTGCAAGGTAGGAAAAGGGGGAGACATCAGTGTGTTTTTTCTTTGAAGGGCTGCTGTGTAGACAAGTAATCCGCTCAAATTTATTTTTTGACTTCGTGTGATATAGTAGAAGAAGTGGAATTTGGAGGCAAGACACTTGAGTTCAAATCATGCTTCAGACACATACTAGTTATGTGACAAGCAAGTCAGTCTCTGAAAGCCTCAGTTAAATCATCTTTAAAATGAGAGTTAAAGATCTAGAGCTAGAGGGGGCCTTAAGGCCCATCTAGTCCAACCTCATTTTAAAAATGAGAAAACTGAAGCCTAGGGAGGTTGTGACTTTTATTTTTCAATTAAAATATTTATTCATCATCTTTCCTACCCCTCCCAATTTAAAAAAACAAAATTTTTGTAAATAGGCATAGTCATGCAAACAGAGTGTCTGTATTGGCTGGGATTTGTGATTTGCCCATGATTACACATCTAGTAAGCCTCACCTGTACCACTTCATAGGGCTGTGAGGAAAGCACTTTAAAGTGTTACAAAAATGTCAGGAATTATTCACAAAGTCCTCAGAATTTCTGAGACCCAATTTGATACAGTCATTGAACCCAAATCCCATATACTATCTTTGCTTCTACCTTTTCTGCCGCTATAACTTGTGCACTTATCATCCTCAGTAGTAATTGTTACAATTAGGAAGCTTTAGGACTAACTCTGAGTATTGTCTTTGTTTATCTGTATGAAAACTTAGAAAGTTGATCAGACTCTCGTCATCCTGACGGGCCTTTTTGTCTGCTGTGTAGGCCTCACAGAACGCATAAGGCAGATTTTGATTGATCAGAAGTGAAAACTTCCTAATACCAAGAGCTGTCTGAAAGTAGAATGGGCTGTTTTAACCTATAGTGAGCTCCCCATCACTAGAATCTTCTGGCAGAGACTAGATGACCACTTGGCAGGGGTGTTGTAAAAGGGATTGATGCTTTGGATTGTAATTGAACTGAGTGTCTTCTGAGGACTTTTCCATTGCTGTGGAATCCTCATTGCTTTCCCCTTTTATTACAATACTTCCTACCATGTGAATTTTTTGATGTACCGGCCATTTGGTGGATGACAGAATGAATTTGTTGTGACAGATGGCAGAATAAAATTGGCAAAGGTAAGCTAATTATGCTAATAGTTTTCATTGTCATAATCCCTTACTATCATGGGACTAACAGCAACCTGGCTCTGTTCAGCTGTTATTAATGTAATATTTTAAAACTTCATCAAGCCTGGAGTATTAAGAGAAACAAAGCTTTTCAGTAGTAACCTTTTTCTTAATTTTCTAAGGTTGGCTTTGGAGTTTAAAAGCTTTGATAAATCAGACGAATAATGAAATACGCCAGTTGCGTTCTACAGCAGGAAAAGTTTCATGCATTGATATGTTGCTTTTCTTTTTTTCCTCCACAGCGCATGGACTTAGGAGAATGTACAAAAATTCATGACTTGGCCCTACGAGCAGATTATGAAATAGCGAGTAAAGAGAGAGACCTGTTTTTTGAGCTGGATGTAAGTCTTTATTTTGTATACATTAATCCAACTACATTGTGAGTACTTAAATTCCAAGCTGGCATTTTTTCTCTTTATAGCTTGTTGCTGAAATTGCTCTCCTGGCATATTCTTCCCACATACATTCAGATATGCTGGAATGTAATGTACTGGAAATATGGGATTTCCATAGATGGCATGAGAACTGGATGTTATGGAAAAAAGTCATTTAAGTTTTATATAGTTGAGGATTTGTTTGAAAATTTTACATTTTTGCTATAGATTCATTCCATTTTGCATTTCTACTCTTCCTTACATACATGAACAATGATAGGTAGAGAAACTGGTGTTGGGAAAGACTAGGACAGAGGGAGATCACATTTATAAGGCAAATAGAGAAGAGCTGAGCTAATGTGAGAGCTTAATAAAAGATTCAGTTGGAGCCAGTGATTTTTAAAAAATGGACTTCAGCAGCAATTTGGAAAGCTGTGAAGCCATGTGTTGGTTATCAAGGTTTGAGGGGGAAATGGACAGTTTTCAAAGCCTTACCTTAAGGCTTTAAAGAAAATAGTGATTTGGGGGGTAAGAAAGGGAGGGTTGGGACTGTTTTCACTGTCAAATTTATAGCTAAAATGGATTTGATTTTTATATAAGTCGTTAATTAGGTAATGCTTAACTGTATTGACTGATCTCAATTATATACTTTTTAGAAATATACAAGTTATTTAACATTTTTAAAGTTTCTTATAACTTCTGCAAAAGAGAATAAAGCCAGGGGAAAATTTTTTTTTCCCTAAAACCTAACACAAGTGGAAACCTGAAGACTTAAATGCATAAGAAATAGTTGCAAGGTACTTTGATTTAGGAATTAAGAACAATAGGTAATTCTGAAAAATAAGACAGTTGGGAAGTACATCTTTTAAAATTATAAATCCAATTTATAAATGAGAAATTTATAAAAAACATTCTTAAGAGCTGGAAAGGATCTTGGGATTTATCTCACACTTCATAGAATCATAGTTCTAGAGTTGGAATAGACCTCAGAGAACATCTAGTCCAACCCCTCCCCCTTTTCAGTTTACGGATGACAGGCTGAGGTCCAGAAAAGTTGAGGCATTTTATGAAATAGCAACACAAGAAAAGTAGCAATAAAGTATTTTTACCCCTGTGAAACTGAGGCATATGCTTTTATAATTGCATGTGTACACTACGAGAAGCGAGGACTCAATATAATGCGTACTTGTGTACTGTGAAACACAAGCATTTGTCATTAACAAATTTCCCTTTATTTTGAAACTTTTTTGGACCATTTTTCCCACCTCCCACCCAGGCTTGTATTTTGGAGAAGTTGACTTCTTGACTTCTCACTCTTAAATACCTGATCATCCAAGTCTTTTTGATTGCTGCTTCCACAACTTCCCTCGTATCTCTCCCCTTCTCTCCATTCACATAGCTACCATCCTAGTTTAGACCCTCATTGCCTCTCCCCTGAACTATTCCACTAATTTCCTATGTGGTCTCCCTTATTGAACCTCTCCTCCACATAGCTGCCAGACTAATTTTTCTAAAGCACAGGTCTGATTATGTCTCTCAAAAATACTTTTAGGATCAAATAAAAACTGACATTTAAAGCCTTAACAACTTGACACCAGCCAACGTAACTGTCTAGACTTATACGTTATTCTCCTTCATAAACTCTGTGGTTCAGTGAGACTGACTTTTGCTGTTCCTCGGACAAGGCATTTAATCTTTCGTGTCTGTAACTTTTAATAGACTATTATCATGGCTGGAATGTACTCTCTGCTCACTTGAGTTGTACAGTTCTTGCTTCTTCACAACTCAGCTTAAGTACTGCCTTTACAGGACACTTCTCCTTATATCCTTTCTGTTCTTCCACCGCTAATTCCCTCTTTCCATAAACTACCTTGTATTTAATTTTTATTTATTCTGGTTATACTTGTATATTTTCTCCCCTGATAGAATGTAAGCTTCTTGAGTGCAGGGAATTGCATCCGCTAGGTCTAGAAGAGCTCTCAGCACATAGCTATTTAACAGATGCTTGTTTGATTTCATAGTGGGACATATAGGGAATATCTGTTGCCAGGGCACTGTCATTGCCCAGTTCTACTGGTCTTGAGTCTTCTCTACCAGAACTGTAATCTCTCCTATATGCAGTCTCTAACAGGTGTTGCTCTCGGCTGACCACTTGTTGTTGACTTGACTTGACAAAAGTATGAATTAAAGTGGTGTGGTAAAGTGGAAAGAGTCCTTGATTTGGTCAGGGGACCTTGCTGGGATTGCAAAGTTAGAAGTCTTAGGAGGAAGTGACCTTGCATTTTAGAATTTGTGATCATGAAGGAAAACGAAGCTATACGAATTGTGACATACACCTTAGAATTTTAGAGAGAAGATAGAGGTTTCAGAGAGAAAACATGGGGTCCTTTAACCTAAAATTTTACAGAGAAATTCAGCCCAGGAGGAATGGGTAGCTCCCAAGAGTAAAATCCTGAAGACACAAAAGCAAAACAGTTCTGGTGAATAGGAAAAAGGAAAGTTGTCTAACTAAATAAAGAGATTGATGTGGATGCACTTGGAATTTATCAGCGTAGGTTTTAGAAAGATAGGTACAGAATATAGAAGCAAGGACACAAAATGATGTATGAATGCAAAAGCACATAAAGGTGTACAAATAGTGTCAGGAATGGTGACACTGTTAATGAACTTAGTCTGGTGAGGAAAGCTAAGGACAATAGTTAGTGGTTAGTAGCTGTTGTAGGAAAAACAGGAAGATCACCAAAAGGATGGGAAAATACCCTTGCTCAGAGCAGATGTGACCATGGTAGGGGTGAATGGTGAGAATGCAAGGTTACGTACGTCTTATATTACTTTTGATTTGTCTCCCACTGGGGTGATTTTTAGATTGCAAAGGACAGAACAAAAATAGCTTGTTAGAGAACCAAGGTGAAGTTCTAATGTTGAAGAACATCTGGCCCATATGAACTGTGTACAACCTAGGGTATTGAAAGAACTGTCAGGAATTCAGAGCCACTGTCTCTACCATGAAGCATAGGAGAGGTGCTGTAGTAATGGAGAAAGGAAAATGTCCCAATTTCTGTGTTAATGAATATCTAGAAATGGAAGCGGCAATCAGAAAGAGTCAGGTTACTAGAATGGTAGATCAAGGGAATGGTGTAGAAATAGCATACTTTCAATTTTAGTAAAAGCATTTGATAAGGTGTCATACCATTTTTGTGGAAAAGACAAGTGGGTCAGGTAAGACATGAAGAAATGTGGAGTAGGTAAAATATAATTAGGTGGATTCAGACCTGGTTGGCCAAGCATCCTTAATGGTTTGATGTTGTCTTGGAAGAAGATCTTGAATGAAATGACTAGTAGGGACCTGTGTTTAACTCTTCTGTTTGTCAGTGGTTTAGATGAGGGCATAGATTACCTGCTTATCAAGTTTGTAGGTAATGTAACATTGGAAGTGATAATTAATGTACTACATGATAGAGTGCTGTTTCAAAAAGATCCTGACAAGCTACTAGATCCAGTAAGATGAAATGAAATAGGGATTTGAGTCTTAAGCTTGGTCGGGTTCAAAAAAATTAACTTTATAAGTATCAGACAAGAGGTTAACATTAAAAAAAGAAACACTAAAACTAATGGAAATGAAAAAAATTATTTTGCTATTAGTATTCTTGAGTAACTAAATGTAACAATAAGTATGTGTTTGAAGATTCACATATTTTAATTATATAAAATACAGCTATTTTCTTTCCCTTTTAAAATCCACGGTAGAATTTTATTTTGAATTACATTCAATAATTCATATGTTAAATGACATTTTGTACCGTAACATAATTTTATTCAACAAAGTGACTAAGGTCCATTAATGGTCTACTGAGTGTCTCTGACCTCTCACCAGAATCCCAGAAGTCAGTCATAGCTTACATCTTGAGAATGAAGTATCCCAGAGCTGTAGATTGCCCTAGTCTCTTGTGAATTTAACCCCTGGCCAAATGTCTAATAATCTGTACTTCTGAGATTGGAATCAGCAAGGATCTTTTTACTTGGTTACATACAAAAGTAGTGTATTGGTCATTTTAAAGGTTTTAGATTATTCTTGAAAAGCTGGACCTTATTTTCTTTCTATATAACATGAAGATACTGGACTAAGTGATCTCTAAGTTACTTCCCAGTTCTAAAGTTCTTTGAATCTATGTTAGAAAGCTGTTTTGTGATCCCATTTGAGGTAGTACAAAGTTGGGTGGGGTATTTAACCACTTTAAAAGAGACTGGGGAATCTTTTTGAGGTGATCATAGGGCTATATAAGCCAATTTGTATATTGAAATAAGTATTTTCCTTGAATCCATTGGATTCAAGGAAAATACTTATTTCCAGCACCATTATTAATTCACATTTTTGGGGTGAGGGGTGATTTGGTGCTTCACAAATACTAAATATTTTTCATTCTGTTTGGCTATCTACATTAACTGCATTTTAAAAATATACCACTCTTCCCTTACCCAGAGAGCGATTCCTATAACAGAATAAAAAAGAGGGAAAATCAGCTGTCACAATTAATGAACACATCAAACAAATCTGACAGGATATGCACTCATGTTAGTTAAGGTTCATTTTCTTACCTTTTCAGGACTAATATTAATCATAATTCAAGTTCATATAAGTTTCCATCCTTCTCTGTATTCCTCATTTTAATTGTTTCTCAGGGCATTTTAATATTCCTTTATATCGTATACCACAATTTGTTTAGCTATTCTCCAAACAATGAGTATCTATTTTGTTTTCATTTGTTTTCTAAAAACGCTGCTGTAAGTGTCTTATGGGGTCTTTTGTCTTTGACCTCCTTGGGTCAAAGGGCTTAGTAGTGGGATCTCTGAGTCAAAGTGTATAGACATTTTGTTCACTTTTTGCACATGACTACAAGTGCTATGCCGAAACATCACATGTGTGCTTTTCTTTTCATAGTCCTCCTCCACACCCATCCCCAACATTGATTTCCTGTCTTTATCATTGACAAGTTACTGGGTATGAGTAAAAATTTTACCACAGGGTTGTTTTGATTTGCAATTCTGTTATTGGGGAGCTGCAGTTCTTTGGAGAACTCTTTGCACTTGTGCCTTGAATTGGTCCTATTTTTTTTAAAGTTAGTTGCTTTGATGCCTTTGTTTTTATATCACATAAGTGTTCTCTTCATGCAGGTCAACATAAAAACTAAAATATTGGATTAGCTCGGTTCTTGTTTATTCACAGCCTAACGAAAACAGTCCCCAAATATCCAGGATTAACCTTTTGAGATTGTTTACCTCCCAGTGATTTGATACGTGAGGTAGACATAATGAGAGCTTCAGGGGACCTTTGAGATTATAGTTTTCTCATTTAATTCCTAACAACTATAGCTGTTGAAAAAGTGCAGTGGAGGGGCAGCTAGGTGGCGCAGTGAGGAGAGCACCACCCCTGGAGTCAAGAGGACCTGAGTTCAAATGTGGCCTCAGACACTTGACACATGTACTAGCTGTGTGACCTTGGGAAAGTCACTTAATCCCAATTGCCCTGCCTTCCCCCCTCCAAAAAAGAAAAGAAAAGAAAAAGTGAAGTGGGTTGCAGGAGGTAGTGGGTTTTCTGTCACTGGAGGTCTTCAAGCAAAGGCTGGATGACCACTTGTCAGGTATGTTGTAGAGCAGATTTTTGTTCAGATATAGGTTGGAGAAATAGGTCTCTGAGGTCCCTTCCAGTTTTGAGATTTTGCGATTCTTGGACTTAAGTTTCAAATCCCAACTCTCACTTTACCATTACCTCCCATTTTACCTTTACTTAACCTTTTGGATCCTCATTTTCCTCATCAGTAGTGTGACCTTAATAATCTCTAAGACCTCTGTCAGCTCTAAATATGTGATCCTATGAATCTTTTATTGCCTCTAAATGTCCTAACCGAATGTATTTAAAGGAGAGAGAAAATTGCTTACTAATATAATAAAATTTCAGTTTTCTAACCCATTTATCTTTTGATTAAATTGCACCGCTACTTAAAATAGGTCCCAATGAGTTTAGGTTCCCCATTCAATCTTGCTTAGCTAATATGTCAGGTCCTAGACTTCTGTTCCGGGCAGATTTTTAATTGATTAAAATTACTGTACATCCTTCTCAACTGGTTTCTTTGGGCCTTATCATTATATACTTTCTAGGTCTCTTCCCAACACTTCCCTTCAAAACACACACACACACACACACACACACACACACACACACACACACACACAGAGTATCTCTCTGTCTCTCTGTCCCTCTCTCTCTCCCTCCCTCCCTCCCTCCCTCTCCCTCTTTCCCTCCCTCACCTACCGTCATCCCATCCCACATATGTAATAACATGGATCATCAAAGATGACTCAATATTTTAATTCTGGACTACAGTCTGCATTATGAAATGTTATTTCATAAGCTTTGATTTCTTAATTATGGTGTGTTTTTGTGCTTCTCTTGCATTAATATAGGTCAAACATTAAAAAGACTTATTCCTCCTGCATTTTTTCAAACATGAGGATATCAATAGCTTTTTTTTTTTAAATGAAAACTTGATTTATCAGTTTATAGCACATGATTCAGTCTTTGGAAGAGGGGGAGTTAGTAGAGGAGTGTATTTTTTTTTTTGGTTTTTTGTTGTTTTTGTTTTGTTTTGTGGGGAAGGCAGGGCAGTTGGGATTAAGTGACTTCCCCAAGGTCACACAGCTAGTACATGTGTCAAGCGTCTGAGGTTGGATTTGAACTCAGGTCCTCCTGACTCCAGGGATGGTGCTCTCCTCACTGTGCCACCTAGCTGTCCCCGGAGTGTATCTTTTTTAAAGCCTTCTGCTAGTGGTCACTCTTTTTTTTTTTTGCTCTTAGATATCCATGTTTTTTATTTATGCTTCTCAGGTACAATATAATCTCTGTTCTATACTGGAAGATTATTTTGATTGATAGAAGTCTATACCAAATTGCAGAATGCCCAGTCCACTGTCTGCGTTTGTTTCATTTCCTTCAGTACTACAGTAGTGAAGGCAGAGTATTAGGTTTGATGCTTGTATGGGTCACTTATTTTCTTTTTTAGTTTATTTATTTTTAGTTTTCTACATTTACTTTGATAAGTTTTAAATTTTTCCCCCTGTGCAAGACAGCCTGTAATCTGATATAGGCTCTACATATACATTTTTATTAAACATATTTTCACATTAGTCATGTTGTATAGAAGAATTATAATGAATGGGAGAAACCATGAGAAAGAGGCAAAACAAACAAAGAAAATAATCTGCTTTGGTCTGCATTCAGGTTCCATACTTTCTTTCTCTGGATGTGGATGGCATTTTCTATCATGAGTCCTTTGGAATTGTTTTAGGTCCTTGCATTGCTGAGAAGGGCGAAGTCTATCTCAGACTGTGGCTATTACTGTGTACAATGTTCTTCTGGTTCTGCTCACTTCACTCATCATCAGTTCATATAAATCTTTCCAGGTTTTTTGGAAGTCCACCTGTTCATCATTTCTTATAGCACAATAGTATTCCATCACATTCATATACCACAACTTCTTCAGCCATTTCCCAATTGGTGGGCATCCTCTCAATTCCCAGTTCTTGACCACCACAAAGAGAACTACTATAAATATTTTGTACATGTGGGTCCTTTTCCCATTTTTATTATCTCTTTTGGATGCAGCCCCAAAAGCGGTATTACTGGTCAAAGGGTATGCATATTTTTATAGCCCTTTGGGCATAGTTCCAAATTGCCCTCCAGAATGGTTGGATCAGCTCATGGCTCCACCAACAATGAATTAGCGTTCCAACTTTCCCACATCTTCAACATTTATCATTTTCCTATTTAGTCGTGTTAGCCAATCTGCTAGGTGTGATGTGGTACCTCAGAGTTGTTTTGATTTGTTTTTCTGTGATCAGTACTGATCATTCTTTTGATGAAAGAATGAGGAAAATTAACATCACATGAAGTTACCTTCTTTGGTTGCAAAGAATCTCTTTTCTGATTTAAAAAAAAATAGAAGTAATTTTTCCCCTTTTGGGTCTTTGTTCTTACTTTTTTTTTTTTGCTGCCTAGTTTGTACCTGCATAGGATCAAGTGTCTATACAAAAGAAAAGGCTTTCCTTTCATAGGTACCCGCTCTCTTGTGTTATTTGATATTTTTTTTCCCCGTGGGGCTAACCCTAAACTTGTAGGAGTTGTAAATTCTGCAGAAACCAAGATGTGGCTTACCCATGTCTTTCTGGAGACCTGTCTGTTTTATGTTGTGCTTTTTTCCCCTCCCAGTTTCCTTGCTAAAGATATTCTGGGACTTTAGTGGATAGACATTTTCACATAGAAGACATAAATGTTTCTACTTGTCAAACTACAAGTTGTGGATCAAAAATGGTTAGAAAGAAACCTACTTTCTCTGATTAAAAACAAAACTATTGCTTATTTTGTTTTCAGTAGGCATCAAGCTCACATTTCAAATAGGTAATATATAACTTTCCATAAATATTCTGATATATTGCCTACAAATTGACTTTAGTTTTTTTCCTCCTGTTAATAGGCTTTATACCGTGAGGTGAATGAAACCTATTTGTGTTATGTTCTTGAATATTTCAAGCAAATGAAATTATGTAAAGTTTTGTTACCATATAAACAGCTGTTAACTTACCTTTCCATGTATTTACATTTAGTCCCCCAATTAAAATTGTTCATAGAGTGTTCCAGGTAAATAAATATTTGTTGACTAGGTACTAATAATATTAACAAAGCTGTATCATGTTGAACCAATTATCAGCTTTATTTATGCTACACATAAAGCATGAACTTGTTTCTGCTCTTTCGGAATTGTTAGAAGAATGATTACTTAGGCTTTCCTTCATATCTCTATACATTACCTTGGAAAAAGTTCTGACCATATCCCTCCATTGCTTAATAAATCCAAGGGTTTTCCTGTTAGCTGCAAGACCAAATGAAGACTCATCTCCTCTTAGAATTTCTAATTTTCCTTAATCTTCAGCCCAAGCACTTTTTTCTACATGAAACCTTTCCTGATCCTCTCTCCCCATTCCTTCCAGTTGCTAATATCTTCCCCAACAAATTATCTTGAATATCTTTTCCAAATTTCTCTCCCTCTCTTGGTACATTATCTTTTGAATGTAAACTCCTTTGGGATTTCACTGGTTATCTCCAGCATTTAGCACACCTGACACATAGTAGAGACTTAATGAATGCTTATTGTCTGATAGTAAGCACTTAATGAAGGACTCTAATATTTATCATATGTAAAATATAACACTTGTCTTTATAATTCTGTTCCTTCTGCTGTTTCCCTTCAAAATTACATATATCAAAATGGGAGCAGATTTATAAGCCTAATGAAGTAGCTAATTTGTTGGAGAAAATACATTGAATATACTGAAAGTAAGCTGCAATATCTAGCTACCTTACAAAATGATGTCAGTTTTTAAAATAAAGTCACACTCTTGTTTTATCCTCTTCTGTTTAAGGCAAAATGAACTAACATATACTTCTTAATTCCATTCTTACAGTTCAAAAATTTTGCTTGAATGGTGATTCGACAAAGCACATTTCTATCATCTTAATCCATATTTATTGCCCAATCAGAATTCTGGTACCTTTTATCTACCAACCTTCAGGACACTCCCATTCCTTAATGAGTTCATACTGATATTCCTTCACATATCCTAATCTCACTTTCTCATCTTACTCATTTCTCATGACCTCCACTCTACCTTAATCACACATAAAAATGGCCATATAATTGATTTTGCCATTCACCCATAAGTGCACCACTTCCCTCTTCATGAACCCTGAAATTCCTTTGTTAGATCACAGTCTGTTGGCATTCCTCCTCTCCCTCTGCCTTGCCATCCACAGCACTGTTCATCTCCACAGTGACCTCGGGTCCCTCCATCCTTCAGGTTACTTCTAGGCTATCACCCCTCCATTGGCTACACTCCTTCCTTCCTTGTCTTGGTGAATCATTCAAACTCTACTTTGTCATCTCTAGTCTCTTGACCCCTTATATGCTGATCTTTATCAGCCAAACCTCAGCCTTGACCAACCCTGCCTTTGCTCATGCTGCTAAACAAGGCTGGAGAAAATCACAAAACAGTGCTGATTGGGTTCACCACTAAAAATAGATCTTATACGACCTTAACTGAGCCCTTGGTGCTGCCTGGCAGTCCTTTTACACCTCCCTAGTTAACTCACTGTTTCACCACAGCAATTTTTTCAGACCTTTTCATCCTTCCTATCTTCTATAGCTCCTTTCCTTCCACCCTCTCAGTTGAGAACTTTACCAGAAAAATTGAGACCATTCAAGCCAGAGGTTCCCAAAGTGGGCAGTACCGCCCCTTGAGGGGTGCTGGAATAATTGGTGGGGGCGCGGTAGTAGCCTCTAGTGCCATTGGGAAGCATTGAATAAAAATAAGGGGGTGGTGGAAGCATAAGGGAACTTTGAAAAACTGTTGGTACATATTTGATCTGTTATGTAACAGAGTTAAAGTTATAGTGATTATGTTACTCTCCAAATAAACTCACAAAGTGCAAGTTATAACTGATCAGTGGTCGAGTCTTAATAAGCAAGGTTTTACTAAGCAAGTGTCGGCAGGTGAGTATGTCACGCATTGTCAGGAAGTCCAGCATGCATTGGCAGGAATATGTGCATGCAGTGTGTGTGCAATGACTTGTTTACAATGTGATACTATACGGTTACGTGACTCAATATGTCATCAAAATTTCAATGCAGGAAAAATCCCACAAATTGACAACAAATTATTAAATTTAAGATGTCATTTAAAAATACATACATAATTTATATTTTTTTTAAATGATGCAAATTTTTAAAAAAAGTTAAAGTAGATTTCCAGGGTGGGGTACTGAGTAATTTTTTTTTTTTAATGGGGGCAGTAGGCCAAATAAGTTTGAGAACCTTGGATCTAGACTTCCATCTCTCCTCCTTATCTATTACCCAGATGCTTTCTGCCACTCTGTACTCCTTCACCCCTGTCTTACATAAAGAGATGGCCCTTTTCTTTGCTAAGGCTAACCCCTCTGCTTGCACAAGTGATCACATTCCACCCCTTCTCTAACCGTTGCTGCCACTGTCATCCTAAATCCTCCCTGGGCTCCTTCCTTCCTACAAACATTCCTGTGTCTTCCCCATCCTCAGAAAAACTTAGTGCCTCCATCCATCTCCACTGACTTTTATCTTGTGTCTCTCCTGCATTTTGTGGCTGAATTCCTTGAGAAAAATCAGTACCTCATCATCAGGTCATTTAACTTAATCAACAGTTTAATAATACTTTTATGTCGTTTAAGAGCATGTCTGGAGATTTTTAAAGTTGTCTCTTTGGTTTTGGTTTACATTATATACACCTAGTATTTTAATCTTTCTATTTCAGTTTTTGTTTAAGCAGTTAGCAAAAATATTCATATTACCTAAGGATATGTAACCTAGCTATATTAGGAAAATGAGTTCTAAACTGAATTTCTAGTAACAGATGTTATTCTGAGATTCTTCATATAGTGTGAATATGAGCCACTGAAAATTTTTCTTACTGGGGAGCTAACTCAACTGACTGTAGTTTTTTTAGTTGGGATCATAAGATTGATATAGGATCCCTTCCCTTTGTACTGTTGCCTAAAACATTCTGGAAAATAAATAACTATATTTAAAGATCTCCAGAGAAGGCCTCCCTATGACTTGTTTTTCTTCTATTTAGAAAAAAATCCTATTAGTAAGTTAATCTCTTTAACCTAAATCTCTTTTTTGTCCTAATTCTGACCTTGATAGAGTTAGAGAATAGCATATTTTCCCTTCTTTTTTCATAACTCTTTAAAAAGGCTATCTATACTTGGTGCCTCTACTTCCTTCTATAGTTATATTTGAATATTTAAATTTATCTTCACCTGCTCCAAAATAAAACTTTTTTTTTTAACTTTTTCTTAACAAGCTGAATTTGTAACATGTATCTAACATCCTTTGATCTTAATATTTAAAGTGGTGTTGCTATTAAAGACTTCAGAGAGCATGAAGTTTATCATCTGTTAGTATGGTCTATAACAGGGCTGTCCAAAAATTTACATAAATTCTTCAGTAAACGAAGCCGAGCTACTGCAGAGCTCTCACTAAAATGGCAAATCAAAATATATTGTCTATTGTTTCAATAAAAACCTAAGGTTGGACAGCCCTGAATTTTGAGTCAAAACAATGGAGGGTTCAAATTATCTCTGCCAATAGCTGACTTGGCAATCTTGGACAATTAATTTCATAATGGGATGATTGTTTCCTTGTCTGTAAAATGGGGAGATATTTGAGTGAGTGATCTCTGCAGACTCTTCCAACCCTAAATCTTTGATCATATGACAGAAGATTTATGTTTATAGTTTTCCTACTTAGGTTAACCATTCTCTTCTTCTTAGAGCCTATTATTGCATTTTAAACTATTTCTCCATTCAAATTTTATCCCTTTTTGAATAAAATTGTCCTATTCCTAGAATAAAATTTTCTCTTTGACTTTTTGGATGAAACACTTTCCCATCTCTGTCTTTACATATTATATTGTATATTACATACATCTTCTGTGAATCTCCAGCAAAGATCCTTTTTTAATTTTCTTTTTCAATCCTCTGTAGATCTCAGGGAACACTTCATTTTTCTTGAAAAATTTTCTAGTAAATTAATGTTTTTATAAAAATACCTGAATGCTTTTTCATTTGTAGAAAAAAAATTAATCGTCTCTCTGTATTTGTCCCTTCCTGAGTCCACCTTTTAAAAAGATTATGGAACAAATAAAAAATTAGTTTTCAAGAAAATACTCCTGAAATGCTTCTGTCAAATATTTGGGTAAGGTTGATGGGTTTTGTTTTATTTTTTTAGGAGATGGAGAACCGTGTATTATCTTGAAATTTTTCTCTTAAACCAGCTTCCAGCTGTAAGAAACGAGTTATACTTTGTAAGTTCTAAGTGCTGCAAGAAAACAGGTGATTGTAGCTCTCTCTTTATCTTAAATGCAGGCAATGGATCATCTAGAGTCCTTTATTGCAGAATGTGACAGGAGAACTGAACTTGCCAAGAAACGACTTGCTGAAACACAGGAAGAGATCAGCGCTGAGGTTTCTGCAAAGGTAGTATCATTTAATGAAATGTTTAAGTTCCTACATTTCTATTAATGAAGAGCTTTTAGAATCTTACGTCTTTAAGAAATTATCTAAATCTCAGCAGTCTGGAATGTGTAGCATTCATGAAGACTTCCACCTTCATAACTAACAACAATCAAGGTCCGTCAATGTTTCTCACTCACCGAAGTACATTGCAGAAGCAGCATTAATGACCAACTTGCCTTGTAAAAACTTGTTGACTGAAACAAAACAGTTTAACTATTTACTACCGTCTGTAAATTTAATGGGAAAGAAAAAATGAAGACCTAAAACTGGTTGGAATAAGTGAACTAGTAGGGATAACCCATTCTTACCAGATTTTAATCCCAACCAAATTCGTATTGTGGGTTCATCCCATTTTCACAGGCTAATGGAAAGAGGAGGAAAGATTTTCCATCTTCTGGGCACTTTTTACCCAGGAAATGACCTAGATCAAAGTACTCTTGCACCCAAGAAAACACCTTAGAACAGTTAGTTGATGATTGTCGAATTCATAGTTAAAAAAAAAAAAGGAAGATTAAAAACAACAACAAAAGCACGCTATAGAACAATTTAAGCTGTGTTGTGGCCTTCTACATATTAGGGTGATACTGAGGGTGTTTGGATGTTGGTTAGTGTGCTTGATATAAACTAACCAAAGAATAGACTAGCTTTAAGAAAGGCTTAGAAGCCAGGAAAAGAACAACCAAGATCCTAGAACCTTACATCATGTGTGGATGTGCCCTTTCAGGTTTGAACCAATTAGCCACTCAAGAAGAAAATAAATTACCCTTATATTCTGTTAGTAGTTTTATTGTTCTGAAGAGGGAAGAAGCAGGGTTCTTGAAAATTTGAGATTTGAAAAAAACAGGAGTCAGACTTTGCCAGGTTAGAAATCTTCAAGGCATTGTATTAAACTTCTTACTAGTTAAAATTGAAGGAATACTTTTGAGACTCAGAAATGTTTGAAGATGTACATTATCATATGTGTAAGGTAAAGGTAGAAAGGTGAATGTGAGTTTTCAGCAAATTGGAGATAGTTTTCATGGGGTTGCTTATTTTTTATGGATAGAGTTCATTGGAAGGGATGCTAGCAACTTACTTCACCCTCCCCTTTTTAAAACAGGTGAGAAAACTGAGGCCCAAGAACGGAAAGTTAATTGTCTTAAAAAAGAAAGGAAGTGTTACTTACACATTACTTATTAAAGAATCTTTAGCAGAAGTTTTTAAGTGGCATTCAGTGGCATTGCCAAGACCCAGTTCTCACGGTTACTTATTATTTATGTATATGTATGTGTATATATGTATGTATATAGGTACACACACACACAATTGATGCCCTTCATTTTTATATTACATTCATTTCTAAATATATCCTTCCTCTAACAGGAGAAGAGTCAAGAAAATGTACCTCCCTCCCCTCACTGCAGAGGTGGGGGACCATGGATGTGGAATATTGATCATGTTTTGAGAAGCAGTTAATTTGTTAGTTGGTTTGGCTGAATTGTTTTTTCCTTTTCTGATCTTTGTTGTACACGAGGATCATTCTGCAGTCATTCTGCAAAACCACACAGCATCTCAGCTGTTTCTGGTAATATGAGCTATATTCATATCCGTGGGCCCCTACCTCTGCAGTTAAGGAAGGAGAAATATTTCCTCAACTTTTCTCTGGGGCCCATCATGTGGAGTTCTGTTTCATTTTAGTCTTTGTTTTTTCATTGTTGTATTATGTATATTGTTTTCATGATCAGTTTCACTGTTTCTAATTTTATGTGTTTTCCCGTTTCTCTAAATTATTTATAATTATTCATTGTTTAGCTATTTTGCAATTGATGGGCACTTTGTCTTTGCTACCACAGAAAGTACCACAAGAAATAATATTTGTATGTAAGACTTTGCTTTGTGTTTTTGATCTCCTTTTGAGCATGCCTTTTAGATGGTTTCTCTGGATGAAAAGGGTATGAATGTTCTAGTTAATTTTGTCACAATTTCAAATTCCTTTCCCAAATTATTGCACTAATTCATACACAGTAGTGTATATCAGTATGCCTGTTTTCCTGCAGTAGTTTGGGGTTCTTTTTACCATACCACAGTCACCACTTGAAATTTTGCTGATTGAAAAATGATTAAAGAGTGCTACCAAGGTATTGCCTGGAAAAGCAGCTCTTATAAAACTAGTCAGTTGAACTTGTGGACCTATTTATTCATATGTTTACTAATCATTTCACAGTGGTTGGCTAATTGTAATTTAGAGGCATTATGCTGTAGTAGACAAAAAGTTGTCTTCAGATTCAGGACTATCTGGGGTTTTGTCCTAACTCATTCTTACAATGGGAAAGTCACTTGATAATCTCTTGGTACTTTCAGACATCTCATTCAGAATGTAATTTGCAGTTAAGTTTACAAGTCTGCATTGCCAAAGGAAGTTTTCTGTACCTATGAAATTAGAACTGAGGGTAAAAAAAAATTGGCATTTTCATGTTTTTAATTATTTCTCTTGCTAATCATACAAGACTGTATGTCTGTTATCTGAGGGTTAGCCTAACAAAATTCATTAACAGCTAGCCAAGGGGTGACTGAAATTTTGGTTACAGGAGTTCTTGAAGACCGCTTAATAAGTCTTAATTGAGTTGGATAGAGTTTAGTGGATGAAAGACTGGTGAAAAGTCAGATTCTTAAACGATTCAAGTATTTTAATTATATACCCAAATAAATATGTCCCTGATTGTTGCCATCCTAGGACTCCTTAGAGTCTCAGAGTAATCTAAAGAGGCATGAGGTAATTGTGATTTAGCCAGAGACTGACTGAATTTAGAGTTGGAAACTGTGTTCAAACTGTGGCTCTTCTGCTTAATTGCCTCATGTGACCCTTGAATATGTCCCTTTCAGTTGTAAATGCTGTGAGTCAGTTATCTGCATACTTTAAACCATTTTGGCTTTGCTAGAAATACAGGTTGCCTATGCTTTGTGTTTGGGGAAAGTCATGTTTAATGGCACTTTTCAACAGAAAAGAAGTGTTTCTAACAGTAAAGAATCCTTTTCAGCAGAAATTACCTATAATTTAATTTCTAACTTAAATTTCAGTTCTCCTTGTCTTTGCCATTATATCATCATTCTTTTCTAATGTTAGAGTTCTCTCTGAAGTAGAAACGGTTAAAATATGAGCATTGTGTGTAATGAAGCAAATTAATGGAGTACATACTTACACAATGTTAGAGCTGGAGGGAACATCAGAACTTATGTAATCTAGCTTAGACCTTAATGATCACCTAGCCATACAGGTAAAGAAACTAAAGCCCAGGGAGAATTCGCTTTCCCAAGATTACACAACTAGTTCGACTAGAGCCCTAAATTCATGATTCCCCAGTCATACATAAATTCTTTTTTGCTATACTGACTTTTTCTTTTTTGCATTAGTGATTTTTTATCTTGGATTAGGGGAAGAATTAAATGGTGCTGAGGTAAAAACTATACAATAGTAATGTGATGTTGACACGTTGAATAAAACCAATGTGTGTTTTCATTGTATGTTTTAATCCTGGGAAGATTACTTTTTATGACAGTTGACCAGTGAGAATTAGAATAAGGTTGAGCTATGATTGGAGGGGTTGGGGTTTACATGTAAAGCTGGCATTGTGAACAAAGACCGAATTGGGAATAGCAGAAAAACTGGAATGTGCTTTAAATTCAAAGCCTCAACAATTGATGTTTGTGTTAGGAAAGAAAAAGTTCCATTCTTAATATAAACCACAGTATAGCTCTTGGGATTGCTTCCATATGACCCCTGTTCCTTGAACACACATTTCTGAAACACAGTAGGAATGTTGCAAGAAGTTTTCAGACTTCAAAAAAAAAGTTTTCAGACTTGTGTCCATAATTCTTCTCTCCTCTAGGCAGAAAAAGTACATGAATTGAATGAAGAAATTGGCAAACTGCTTGCTAAAGCTGAACAGCTGGGAGCTGAAGGAAATGTGGATGAATCCCAGAAGATCCTTATGGAAGTGGAGAAAGTTCGAGCAAAGAAAAAAGAAGCTGAGGTTTGTTAGGAAGTTCTGATACTCTCGTAAGGGCTTCAGGGTAGATAACGTACCTATTTTTACCTGAGAGAAGCTCAAAGAAAAAACTTGCTCAGGAAAACATGACTAGTAAAAAGGTCAAGCTGAGATTCAAACACAAGTCTTCTGATTACTAGTTTGTACTTTCTATTGTACCATCCTACCATTGATGCAAGATACTCATTTCAATAGACTTTCAAGTAGTTTGACATGGCAAAAAAAAGCTAATGTCATTTTAGTCTACATTGTTAAATATATTATGTCCAGCATAAAGGCAACTAGTGTTCTCCCTTTCTTAAACTCTTATCTAGAATATTGTATATAGTTCTGGAAGGAAGCTTTATTTCAGGAAGGCCTTTCTTGAGCTGGAGTGAGTTATGTGTGTATGTGACAAGTACAAGAAGAATCACCATGTTTTAAGAGGTTGCACTGAAGGAACTAGAGCTGATTAGCCTAAAGAAAAGAGAGACTTGGGGGGATGGGGCAGGGAAATGTATTTTCAGATATTCAGAGGTCTTTTTGGCAAAAGAGGAATTCAGCTTGTTGTATTTAGCTGCAGAAGAAAGCACCAGGACCACTGAATAGAAATTATAGGCAGACAAATTTCAGTGTATTATTAGACATTCTTAATATAGTAATTTGAGGAATGAGTTATTTTGGGGGAGGTAATGAGTTTCTCATCATTGGGTGTCTTCAAACAAATTGTGTGAGTACTTGTTGGAGATCTGTCTCAAGTATTCTTGCTTTGATCATCATGGAGATCATCTCTGCCTAACTCATGTGAGTACATGATTTAGATATGGGAACTGCTCAGATGAGAAGATTCATGTTCTTCTGGAAAAGGATAAGCTCAGAGATTTCTGGAGGCACTTCCCCAGACTTCTCTCCCCAGCCATCCCAGAGCTTGGGCTGTGATTTCCTTCCAGCTTTTAAGAATATTTGAATTTGGGTTTAAGTACTGCATTGAGGGAGTGTCTTCATCAGGAGTTTATCACATCAGTGAAATCACAGGGCTGGTAAGAAAACAACAACAGTCATGAGCTTTGTGTTGTGGGTTTTTTGTTTTGTATTCTTTTTCCACCAGAAAGGTGAAGGCCTGGGTAACTGAAGTGTGGTTTATCAATATTCGGTGCCATATTTTGTTAGAATACACAGTGGGCGACATCAGTGTTCAAATATGAACTTGATTTCAGATGACTTTTTTTGGTTAGTATATATTATTAGTTGTCTTGAAGGGAAGTATCCAGAAGATATTCCCCCTTCTAAATTCCGTCTTTTGTGGAAGTTACTGACATATTCTCCTGGATGCTAAAATGTAAGGTGATAAAGCCATATGCCTTCTCTATTCAGTATACCACTTGGGTTTCAAGAGGCTCGGAATCCTTTACGGCACTATTTCTTTGACATTGTTCGTACTATAATTACTTTTAACTACTTCTCTTAATGTTCAGGGCCAGTGTTAGAAGTACCAACCTTTTTGTTTTCTTATTTGTTGTATAAAGCGCTTGTTTTTTGGAAATCTTTTAAAAAAAACAAACTGGTGTTGATACAGAATTTTATGCTTCCAAAGCCCTTCACTGTCATCTTGTTTGAGCTTCACACTCTGTACAGTTTTATGGAAGAATGTCTGGAAGTATTATTCCCATTTTATAGATGAGCAAACCAAGACCCTGAAAACCATTAGTCTTTCTATCTAGTGCTCTTTACGGTGCCTCAGCTTCAGATGTTTTTTGTCGTTTAATGATAGTCATTAAGGTTGACAGAAAGCTTTAGATAACTATAACTAGCTTAGTCTTATGGATGGTAAAGAAACCCAAGGTCACACAGTAAGTGGTTGAGCCAGGCCTTGAAATCCTGGTCTTGTTCCTAGCTACTTTGAGCATCTTCATTGTGCAAGTTGCAAATTCTGTATTATTGATTGATCTGCTTCCAGTCCAGTTTAGCAAATGTTTGCTGATTACCTACTTTGCTCTAGGTTCTGCAGGGGTGCAAAAATCTTTTTCTCTATATGTATCAATATATAAATACCAATGGTATCTTTATACCATGCTGTAGCAAATGCTTCCAGTCTTTGTGAGGTGAGGGTAATTTTGTCTTTGGAAAAAAAGACATCTTTGTTATTAATGTGTCTTAAGGAAACATGTTTTTGGTCTTTGCTAATCTTTTTCAAATGCTAGGAGAACCAACTACTGGAATTTCTGGGAAGTTTTGGGTTCTAATTTTTTTTTCTGGCAGAAATGACTTGAGGAAATTGATTGGTATGGAGTTGTTGATCATGTAGGTAGTATGGCTTGGTACCAGTACCTCTGCTGACCAGTTTGGGATACCTAAGTAGAGATATTATTTATCAGTGGATAATATAGATAGATGTCATTTCATATTTCTGTTTCTGAGGAACTTACATTGTAGTAGGGGAGATAAGACTGGTATGTAAAAATCCTTTAGACCATATAAAAACAAAGTGTCAGAGCCCTTCAGAGAAGAGAGAGATCACAATCACATTCATTTGGGAGCGTGAAGCATCTTTGCAAAGGAAATGACATTTGGGAGTAGCTTGTCTAGCGCTTTGTTTTAGAAAGATTATTCTTTATGTTTGGATTGTTATGCTGAGTAGGAAAATAGTGAGAATAGGAAGAGACCAGCCAGAGATTTCTATGATGGTGCAACACTAAGACCCCATGATTGTGATTCAAGTGAGAGATAATGACTACCTGAACTAGATCTTGGCAGTGGGAACAGGAGGGGAGAGAAACTGCAGGGGTAGATTCTGGTATTTTTGGCAGATTGTTGACCAGAAGGATGATGGTACAGCGAACAGAAGTTTGAATTTGGGAGGCAAAGATACTGAGTTCAGTTACGGATTGTTGACTTTGAAATGTTGGTAAAATATTGGATGAAGATGTCCAACTGAAAATTGAGAATGTGAAACTAGATCTCTGGAAGGAGAGTTTTCTTAGCCATCTTAATCAGTGTGGTATTTTAATATTTGAGAGTGAATGAGATGCTGAAGAAGAGGGTCCAGGACAAAACTTTAGGGAACATGTAGGTTTAAGCATGGGGAAAAATAGAAGAAACAGAAGTTGGAGGAGAGAGTTAAAGGAATTAAGAGGCGTTTGCTATATGCCAGGTTCTTTCCTTGGCGTTGGTGAGCAAGGCTAAAATGCCAGTGCTATCTCTCAACAGATTTATATTCTATGGGAAGAGATAACATGTATGTATATGTGTGTATGTAAAATATATACAAGGTAATTTTTTAAAAAAATTGGTAGAAGACATCAGAAGCTGGAGAGAATTGAGAAAGACTTAAGTAGGAGGTCAGACTATGAAGGAAATTGGGGTTCTAAGAGGCAGAGGGGAGGGGAGTGTGTGGACTAAGGCATGAGGGAAAAGTATTTGTAAAGCACAGAGGTAGAAGATGATGGAGTAGTGTGTGTGTGTGAGGAACAGCAAGAAGGCTTGGTTGGTTGCCTAGGAAGGGACAAGCCAGTTGAGGTTGGAAAGAGGTGGTCAGAAATTTCTTTGCCTGTGAGTAGTTGGCTATACTTCCAGCCAGTGTAAGATGGGAAGACCATCAGATTTGGCAATTAAGAAATTACTGGCAACAAGGTATGGGTAACACTGGAAGGTGACAGAAAAGTCCCTTGGCAATTAGGAGATTTTCTTTCAGTGTTAAGCTTGTGTGGTCATATTAGAAGCTAGATTGCAAGGAATAAAAGGAGTGGGTAGTTGGTATATAAGTAGTAAATATAAATTACTCTTAAAGTTTGTCAACAAAAAAGGAAAGAAAAGTGATAGGAACTTTCAGGAAATAGATTGTTTTTAGTATAGATTTAAGCTGAGTAAGTTTGCTGGCAAAAGGGAAGGAGCAAAGACAAGAGAAAATAGATAGAACCCATGTCACAGAAGGACTTCAGGTGAAAGGATTATCCTTAAAGAAAGGAAGGAAGGAGCAGCTAGGTGGCTGAGTGGATAGAGTACCATACTGCAGTGGATAGAGTTCCAGCCCTGGAATCAGGAGGACCTCAGTTCAAATTTGGCTTCAGACATTTGACACTCACTAGCTGTGTCACTTAACTCACTAGCAAATCACTTAACCCCAATTGCCTCCCCAGAAAAAAAAGAAAAGAAAGGAGGGTAGTTAAGGAACGATATAAGAAAAATTGCAACAACAGAACCCCTACTATACTACTGAGCAGAGTCAGGAACCAGCAGGTCCCTGAAGCAGTTTGGGCACAGGGGAAATCATTCGTCTTCACTGTTCACAAAATAGTTTGTAAAGTGTACAACAAGCTATACAGCACACACTTACGAAAGTGTTCTTACAGCTGTCTGATTTCAATAGAGCTCCCATCTAGGGCGCTATCCTTAACATTTGGTAGCATTAGGAGAGAAGCTAGCTCAGTGCAGCGTTCATCTATATTCACTCATTCAATAAAACTTTTCTCCTTTATACTTAAGATCTCCACTGCCACTCTGATTTTACTGAAACATTCTTCTCTATACTTGGAATTGATATTTGAAATCTGGGTGACTAGTTGGCTTACTACCAAGATGATTGTCTTCCAGAGAAGTCAAAGGAGATAAGAACCAGTAGGGTCGACTGAGTTGATTGATGAGAAGCTAGCTGAGCATTGGGGTCTCTGTCTCTAAAAAGTTTGTGTTGGAATTGGAAGGAACATTATCTAAGTGATGAAGAGTGGGTGGTATTGGCTTATGGAGAATAGGAAAGATTTGGGGCAGCTGCATAATTCTAGGGAATTAGCAGAAAGTTAAAGGGATTGCTCAGTAACAAGTGCTGACCTGGGTGAAATTAGATCTCCTGACTTAATTAAACAGTCTGTCAGCATAGCCTTCTCCAGAATCAACTAGCAGCAGCATAAAAAGCAGAATGCAGTTTGTAGAGAGCTGGAGATATGGAAGGTGAAATGAAGAGAGCACGTTATAATTACTAGAAGGTTTCAGACTAGATAGAGAAACAAGTGAGTTCAGAATGGGAGTGATGGCCAGAATAGCAATATATCAGGGGCCCAGAGATCAAGAGGCTTATGACAAAGGACAGTATCAAAAGAATGAGAGTGTTGGTAGAAGGCAAGAGAGGTGGGAATTTAAAGTTTGAGATCTCGAATCAATTTTTCCCCCTTTTGTTACTTAGGAAGAATATAGAAATTCCATGCCAGCATCCAGTTTCCAGCAGCAGAAACTTCGAGTCTGTGAGGTGTGTTCTGCATACCTTGGTCTCCATGATAATGATCGTCGTCTTGCAGATCACTTCGGGGGCAAATTACACTTGGGATTTATTCAGATTCGTGAGAAACTGGATCAGTTGAGGGTAAGTTGATTATATTATCTGTTAAGAGGAGGTCTTTTCTTTCCTTTCAGTTCCTTTGAGGTATGTTTGGCTTCATTGGAGCCAAGTCATAAGATTGAAACCTTATCTTTCAGACTTCTGTAACAGGATGCTTCAGATTCTATACTGAAGCAGTCAGCTTTTAACTTTCCTGGTTTTAAGTTAAACTTTTTCATGTTTTGATTTTTTAACTTTGAAGTTCCTTATGTTAAAGACAGGCTAAATACTTTTTAACAACTGGCATTTATGTAGTGTTTTACAACTTATCAAGGTACTTTTCATATGCTCTTATTTTATCTTTGAAGAGCAATCCTCCAAGGTAAGTAGTTCCTGTGTTATCTCCATTTTATAAGAATAGAGGCAGTAAGTAGAAGAACTAGGACCTTAATTAATGAAGGTCTTTCTGACTGCAAGATCAGTGTTTGGTTTTTTCCCCACTCTGCCACACTATCCTTATTCGATTTTTTTAGTACTTAAAATTTGTGGGGTTTTTACAAAAATTGTAATGTAATAAATACCTCAGCAACTGAGCATAAGGACTGTTCACTTGCAGTGTTGTAGGAGCACCTCTACAGTCTGTTAATGCTGGCATATCATGGCACCCCGGCTTCTTCCTAACTTTTCCTCCTATTTTTGGTTTCTAAGGCACAGAAATAGACTTTTTGGTCAGAGAATGCCTGTGAAGAGGCTGTTTCCCCTGCCTGTTGTCATGGTGACATATTGAGGCCACAGCCTTTGTGTCCCACTTCACCGGATCAACCGAGGCCTGACCGTTTCAGTCTGCTTGGAAAGTAGGACAGGAAGAAAATAAAGTTTTTACTCAAGTTAAAGCAAAGCTTTGGTTGATGAGTTTCTGGTAATGAATTCTCTCAGAATAAAACTGCTTACCTTTTTTGTGCCGGCTGGCAGCTTTATTTACTCATTAGATTGTTGTCCTAGCTCAGAATACTTCACAACCACACTTTAAACTGGCTTCTCTCTTTGCTTAAAAGCAGATAGTTTTTCATATGTGCTTCCCCTGGGAGCTTGTCTTTAGCATGTCATTGGTAAGATTTTGCAGGTGACTCAGCACCAGATATTTCAGAACATAGCTGTAAGAGGAAGGTATAGAATTAGGAAGTTGGGTTGATACAGGATTATTATCACTTGGTAGCAATGTCAGTCAGTGAGCATTGTTCATGTGCCTATGTGCCAGGCACTCTGCTAAGCACTGAAATACTATGAATTAGATGATTGGGAAAGTTTTTCTACTCCTGGAGTGTGATGAAATCTAGATGTACTTGTTCGATGGATTGATTTTTATCATCATGAATTTGTGAAATGTGCCTAGAGAAATAAATTGACTTCTGTATGACAGTTCCGTAGCAGAATGAAGAGCCTTAAATTCCTGAATTCTTGTAAAACCATTCTCTTGGTGGGTTTTTGTCTATAAAATTTCACAGTATATGAATCTTAGAAGTATCTCTGCTTTTAGAAAACAGTGGCAGAAAAACAGGAGAAAAGAAATCAAGATCGTTTGAGGAAGAGAGAAGAGCGAGAACGAGAAGAAAGGATGGGCCGAAGGTGAGTTTCAGCAGTCACACCTGAGAGAAATCAAATGGTGTGGAGGCTAGTTCAGAAGAACTTGTAGTTTTAACAGCTTCCCAGTAAACATGAATACGATTCTGTAAATTTAATATGACAATTTAATAAATTCCTACTAGACCGTAGGGATCCAAAGATGAAAACACTGTAGAGCTTGAAATCAAATGTGGAGGACACATTTTGCAGATAGGTAGGACATAAGGTAGAGTGAGATAAGAGCAGTGGAAAGATTTTTTCTGGTGAGCAGCTCACACAGGATCCAAGACTCAGAACTAGAAAGGACTGTAGAGGTTGAGTTCAATCCCGTCTTCGTTTTACTGATGATGAAAGGCCATAAAAAAAGTGACTTTCCCAAGGTCATGTAGCTAGTAGATAGTGGCAGATGGGATTTGAACATTAGGTCCTTTGATCCCAGATTTTGCCCTCTTTAAACTAGGATACAACAGTGGTAATGGCTGCCTTTCGGATCAGGAAGGGCTTTATGGAAGGAAGAGAAGACTTCTGACAGATGGAAATGAGGAAGGAGAGTAATCCAGTCTTGTGGAGTGGCCTGTGAATGTAATCTGGCAGGGGGGCAGGACAAATTGAGGGAACAGTTGACTAGAACTTAAAAGGCTTAAAGGGGAGTAATGGGAAAAAAGAGTGAAAGCTAACCTTATTTTGTAGTCATCCATGTTTATGTAGGAAACAGCAAATTTAAAGCAACAAAAAAGTGTTTGCCCACTCTTTGATTTCATCACTTATCTCATTTCTGCATGTTTTATCCCCAGAGGAAGAGGAAGAAATAAAAATTGTTCTGTAAACAAAGAAGATTTGTAAAGTCAAGATACAATTAGTGTGGTATCATTTAAGCTGCAATTGGTAGAGTTGAGTTTAAGTTTTGACTTCCAAACTCTTTGCCTTCCTTGCTCCCCTCCCCCCTCATTGAGGAGGCAAGCAATTTGATATAGGTTATACATGTGCAGTCATGCAAAACATTTCCATGTGTAATAACAATTTAGATTTGAAGATCTTTTCCACCCATTAATAGGCCATGTAACCTGTTTATGTCACATGTGGTGGGAGGAGCTTGCTGAGAGGAAAAGAAAAGTATGTTTGGTAGTAGTAAGGCTCCATACTGTGAGAGTAACATACCACTTGCTTCAGAGGGTAGTTGTGGGGAAAGCACTTTGTAAATCCAGAAGCATCACATAAAAAATATGAACTGTTCAGCTATTTAGTTCAATACAGTGGCTGTGGAAAATTAAATGCTTGCACCTTTTTTTCTGTTTTCAGGTCTGGATCAAGAACTAGAGATCGAAGAAGGTGGGTGTGTTGTATATGTATGGTGAGAAAGTATGATGAGATTTTCTTATTGGGAATGGGGGGAGGGAAGAAGCAGAGGGGATGGTAACTTAATAGGGGAACCAGTAATCTATCAATGAGCAGGAGGAATGGGAACTGAGGCCGACATAATAAGTAGGAAGACATGCTTTGTGCTGGCTCGTATTCTATTTCCCACTGCAAATAATAGAGTGAGATACCACACAAGTATGTTTTATCCTGAACTTTTTAGCCTTAAATTTTAACCAGCGTGTCTTCAGGAGTGCTTTATTAGAATACTGTGAAATATCATTAGAATATCATTAGATAATTAGGAAAAAAGGGACACCAGATATAAGTAAAAAAGACAAATAACAGGACAAATTGGCAGAATAAGGAGAAGTCACTAAAAGGTGGTGTTAAGGGATTAGATCATATCCCTCGGGCACTGTGAATCTGGCATTCACCAATGACATAGAATCCCAGATTTAGAGGGGACTTCAGAAGTCATCTAGACTAAAGAATCTGAGTATGAATTGCTTCTATAATATCTTTGTTGTTGTTCAGTCATTTCTGGCTCTTTGTGACCCCTTCTGGGGTTTTCTTGGCAAATATATTGGAGCAGTTTGCCATTTCCTTCTCAAGTTCATTTTATGGATGAGGAAACTGAGGCAAATGGGGGGAAGTGACTTGCCCAGAGTCATACAGCTAGTAAGTGTCAGAGGCTAGATTTGAGCTCAGGTCTTCCTGACTCTAGACCCCACTCTCTACCAACTGTTCCACAGTTATTTTTCAAACCTTGCAGTGACAGGAAACCCGCTACTTCCATAGGAAACCATTTCCTATACTTTGCTATAGCTTTGTTAGAAAGCTTTTTGATATCCTATTTCTTGCCTTCTCAATGAGTAGGAGAAGAGGTAGAGGGAAAGAATTTGGAACTGAAAATTTAAAAAAAAATTTTTTTAAGAAATTTTTTTGATATTTGTCTTAACTTTGATCATTGGTTCCATTAGATACTCTTTGTCAGCAAAGGTATATAAGAGAGGTGTAAATAACTTATCAGGTTGCTTAAAAAGCTATGGACCTGGAGATGTACTTAAGGCTATTCATTTTTAATATAAAACAGCTGAGGGATAGTGAAGACAGCACTAAATTAGAGATTGAGAAGAATTGACTTCAAACCTGACTGCCATTTATCAGTTGTGTGCCTTTGATCTCTGAGCTTCAGTTTCCCCATTTTGTATAATGAGGGAAATACCTGCTTTGCTTATTAACTCATTGAGTTGTGAGGCTCAAACGAAATTACTGTAAAGCACATGCTGTGTAAATGTGAGGTATTATTTATTCTTTTCAGAATCCATAGCTTTGGATTTTTGCCGCCTCTAACTAGGTCACGATCTCGGGACAGGCGACGAAGGCGGTCAAGGTCAGGCTCTCGTGAGAGGCGAAAGTCCCGGTCACGATCTCGGGACAGACATAGGCGCCACCGAAGCCGCTCACGTAGCCATAGCAGGGGTCATCGACGAGGTTCCAGAGACAGAAGTTCGAAACACAAGTAACTACTCTGACTCCTTCACGTAGCAGCAACCAGGAGTGAGCTCCTTCTCTTTGTGTTACCAGGGTCATTGGGTCCTAACAGTTTTTAGTCAGGAATTTTGACCTGGGGGTTTGATGAGGTTAACTGAAATAAAGACTCAGTATGCAAAAGACTTGAATTAATTCCTTGCCAGTTACCATGGAAGTGTTTGCCAGTGTGTGGGCGAGGGTGGAGATGGGGCTCAGAATGGGGTTTAAAGGGTGGGAGGATGGGCAGTGTTCCTGGAACATTGATTATGTGATTGCTAGGAGTCATATCTCTTGTGAGATATGACTGCCTGACTTCAAGCAGATCATCATCCCAGCAGCAGTGAGTGCATGTCATAGACCCAGAATTTAAGTTTTGAACAGAGGCCACTGTAGTCAAACATGAATTCATACTTGAACATAAATATCCTGACGTCAAATTAATGGGAATGTTCTACCTGATGTTGGTCGCTACAAAGGATGTAATCTATACTTGCCTTTTTGTTTTTGTGTCCCACTGCCTATGATTTGCTAATGGTTACCTATATAATCAGGAGGGAAACTGCCTTCCCACTGAAACGTTATCAACTTCCACTCATTGATTGGTGTTTCTCTTTCCTAGATCTAGAGATCAATCTTCAAGAGAGAAGTCCCAGGATAAAG
The DNA here is from genome assembly GCF_011100635.1 of Trichosurus vulpecula. NCBI lineage: Eukaryota > Metazoa > Chordata > Mammalia > Diprotodontia > Phalangeridae > Trichosurus > Trichosurus vulpecula. The sequence continues at coordinate 14,590,944 of NC_050581.1, forward strand.
AGAGGAGGGAAAAGAGCTTTGCTGAAAAATGGCATGAGGGTACAAATGGCAACGCTGGTTCAAAGAGATCAGAAGAAAGAGAAGCTGGCGAGATCTGAACTCACACTCTGTGTTGCATTGTAAATAGTCTGATAAACATTCTACACACAGCCTAAATTTACCATTTATATTTGCTGAATACAACTCATCTTTTGTAGTTTTAAATTTCTATTGTTTTGAAGATAGCTGTGAGTTTATAGAGATACAGAGTTACATACCGTTTACTGGAATTTTGTTTAGTAAGATATAAGAAAACATGATCTGATGGATTGTCTTCAGTATAGGCCAGTGACACCCATGTAACTTGTTGGTTGCCTCACCCCAATGAATTCAGCAGTTAGCCCCATGGTCAGAAATGTAATCATTTCCCCTTCCTCCTCCCCCCCTCCATGTACATCCTTTAGAGAACATTCACCTTGACCTTTCAGAGACTTGAATTATATAAGATTAGTTGATAAAACATTACTACCACTGGTGCTGAATTTGCTATTTTCTGTTAGATTTATACACAGAAGAATCAAGACTTTAAAATATTTGGCCACTTCATTTTGAGTTTCTGTTATTGGTGCTTCAAGTCCGGAATATTATTGTTTGTATTCCCCATTTGTACATCTTTGCTTCAGAAAGATAAGCAGAGCACCTTGTGTACCTTAAGGGTGGGGTGCACTAAATCACTTGAAATTATCTGATTTTAAAAGCCAGAGTCAGATTGACTATAAATTTGGTTCTTTTGTTCATGTTCTCTATTTTGTGGATCCCTCCTAGTTAAAACATAAATTCATAAAGCACCTATAAAGATTCTACATATGCTGAGTTGATTTTTGTATGGTACAGGTTGACCCCTTTAAAAAACATCATATAACTTTAGCACAGATCTCATAGAATTGTGTCTTTACCTGAATTCTACAGTGTGGTCTCTTTGTTTACCACTTATATTTGAGACAAAGATAAATCAATATGTAATCAAAATTATATATCCAGAAATTCTCATCAATAGGGGCACTGTTAAAAAGTTGGTGCTGTGAACACCTTGGCTTCTAGGGTTACCACGGTTCTTTTTTTGTTTTATTCTTTGAAATACTATGTGATTTCACGTAACTAATCTCTTCATCTGAATTGATTTCTTCTGTTTCTTGAGGCAGCCAAGTAGCTTTGACTGCAATCTCTTAAACTTTGTCCCACAGGCTAATTTGTTTTAATTTCATAAACCAGTTATTTACATTAGTACCAAATGAATATTTTCAAATTGGTGAACATGTTATTTGTAGATACTGCACAAATTTCCATTTTTGAGTTTTAAGTGGGAAGGAGAATTTTGAGGAGCTGAGCTTCTAATAAACTTTTTTCTTTTTAAAATAGGCCCTCCCACCTTAAGTTTCTGTGGATATACAGGGGCCATTCTGGGTCTGTTTGGTCTTATTGATTGATGCATGTTTAGCTATTGCAGGAATCTAGTTCTGTTTTTTCCAACAGCTATTATATTTTAATTATGGGTTATTTGTAGTCTCTACTTTGTTCAGGGTTCTCCTTTTCCATATGCTTCCTGTCCCCCATGGCCCTTCCCTCCTTCTTCTAACCCCCAATGAGAGGACAGGCCTATGGCCATGGTGTGTTTCTCTTTCTTGAACAAAATGGACCTAATGTCCCAAAGCTTCTGATAACTGATTCCACATTAAAAAGACGGTGGTAGAATGGAACCCACATTACATCGATTTGTTGTCGTGCAACAATTTGCAAATATCATGACAACTGGGATTTGTTTCTTTTGTGGCACCTTTGCTTATGAGGAGTTTTGGTCTAAGTATACAAATGTAAGTAAAATCCACTGTTCTCTTACCAGTCTAACTCACATTAAAGGTTTATGTTTATGTTGCTTGGAGTAGAACTTTGGGTAATTTCTTGTTTAGCTTTTTGTTTTAGCAGGAGAAATCCTTCGCTTTTATTTCTGCAAATGTGTAAATGAATTTGCTAAGTCTTGTATTCCAAGGGAACTATAATTTAGGGGATATTTACTGCATGCTCTGAAGAGCAGACTATCTTCAATTGCTGGTAAGATTACTTTCTTTAGGTCTTGTCCCAATGCTCAGTGATTCCATGGGGAATTAGATGATTTAGGAAGTTAAAATAATACAACAAGGAAGACAGGAGATTTGTGTTAAATCTTCATATGTTGTATTTAATGGTTCTGAGAATGCCTGGCCCCCCTGACTGTTCCACATTTTCCCAATAGTGAGACTACTCATTATTCACAGGATTAATTCCTTACAAATATCAAAAAATATATGGATATTAAAAGCCAGGAGTCCTAGCCCAGAGCTCTTTTCACATTTCTACCCTAAATAATAGAAGACTTTAACCAGGAAGGGGACCTAAGAGATCTTTAAATTCCAAGACCTTCAATTTGGAGATGAAATACTATTTTCCAGAGAAGGTATGTTAACTTCTCCAAGGTCACACAGTAAGCAGAGCTAGCATCTTTAACTCAGATACTCTGATTTTAAATGTAGCACACTTTCTAGTATGTCACAAATTTTTTTGGCCCATTTTTCAAGAATGGTACTTAAAAAATTGAATTGTTTAGTGCAGGTGTGGGAAACCTTGAGGCCACATGTGGCCTTCTAGATCTCGGGGTGCAGCTCTTCGACTGAATCCAAGTTTTATAGAATATATCCTTTTATTAAAGAGATTTGTTCTGTGGAGTTTGGATTTGGTCAGAGGGCTGCACTTGAGGACATAGAAGGTTGCATGTGGCCTTGAGGCTGCAGGTTCCCACCTCTGGTTTAGAACAATAAAAAAGAATTTAATTACAGAAACCTTTGTTAGGAGGGATTAAAGTTAGATTTTGTTGAAATGGGGAAAAGAAAGGGACTTCTTGGGTATGAAGACTGTCAAGGGAACAAATACATGATTATTGTTGTAATTTTTGAAAAGAATATGGGGTGGAGAAAACCTAAATGTTAGCTGGTTCTAAAATGATGTTGAAGAATTTAATGAGATTTTGAAGGTATATCCCAAGGCTCCTATGTGCCCTGTCAAGTTTTGAGCTGTATCTTTAGAAGCAGCCTTCAGTATGGATCCGGAAACTTGTACATTCAGGGAAAGGTTTTGCTTATCCCATGATTATCCATTTAGATATGAAAAGATTCCTGACCAAGCAGACTGTTCTCCTCTCACCCCTTGGAACTATGCCCATTCATTTGTTGGGGAATTAAATGGGAAATGTCAAAGCAGAATAAATCCTTTGGTACCCCCTAAGGACCAATACTGTGCTAGGTAGTGACAACACAAAGACAACGAAGAAGTCCTTGCCCTCGAGAGCTTTACATTCTCATGGAGAAAACAGTTTGCGGGTGTGTGAATATAAACAGAAGGCCTTTCTGGAGATGGGGGCGGGTAGAGGGGTACTCCCAGTGGGCAAACCATGTACTCGAGCTGAGGCTTAAAGGCTAAACCAAGGATTCCAAAAAGGTGAGGAAGGAAGGGAAGAGAATCTCAGGCATCCTTCAAGTTGATAGCCTCACCCCTGGAGATTGGAGCTTCATAAAGCCTTTTGTTAACTTTGTTAGGTAAGGAGTAGCTGTAAAGAAAGATAGTGTAAGTTCAATTTGTAAATATCTGTCATCTCACTGGGAGTTAGAGAAATAGGCACAGAATATTAGCTCCATTTTAGTTGGATACTTCGAGTTACTTAGGACTGCTGGGACTCCACTTTCCTCACCTGTAGAATGACTAGATGATTTATGTGATCCCGTCAAATTCTTTATATATCGGCAGTGATTGCCAAGTGCTGGCTGTGTGCTGGGCAGTAAGAAAAACGTTGCAGGCCTCTGTTCATCAAGTACAATAATATTTGGAGATCAGGAAAGGCCTCATAGACATTGGACTTTGAAGAAAACCAGAAAGGAGGACATGAGGGTGGTGTGTTGAGGCGCGTAGGAGGTGAGTGCTGTCATGCATGTATGATGTGCAGATCACAATCCCTTCATGCTTTGAGCTATAATAGGCAAAATTGTGGTCATTTGAAGGTCTCAGTAGGTTGCTCCCCTCTGTTTCTCATCAAACCCTTTTCATCCTAGTGGACCCTTCCAAACTGCTGTGCTCGCCATGCCACATACGAAGTCAGAGTTGAACTTACATGAATATGCTTCATTTTACAAAATTAAGCAATTAGCCTCCTCACTTGGTATCAACAAACATTGAGGATCTGCTGTGTTCCCAGTGCTAGGGGGAGCATATGTGGAATTGTCAGGTACAGTGTCTTCCCCTCAATAAGTTAAACCTCTTAGAAGTGCACACAAGTAATCTATGCAAAGTGGAATGTAATTAGGTTAGATATGCTGTGTTATGACTTTTTTTTTTTAAACTATTTACCAAGTCCTTTCCTTAAAATGTCTACATTATCAGTCCTGTTTCACAGATGAGGAAAATGAGACTTAGAGAAATGAAGCAGTGTGCCCCAGGTCATACAACCTTGTGTTGGAACAGAAAGTCAGGCCTGGCTTGTCCATTCTAGAACAAGGACAGTGCTACAGTGGAAAGGAATAGGTTTGTACCTTGTTTGAATCTTACGTGACCTTGGACATGTCATCCTGTCTGCAATTCACTTTTCTCTGTAAAAGGCTTAGAGTAGATGATATCTGACATTCCATTCCAGCCTCAAATAAGTGGTTTGATGTCAGACTTTTCCAGTATCGGACACTGTTAGAGGAATTCAGAGTGGGGCAAGATCATTGTATGTATGGTGCCTAGGAAATAGAGTTGGAACCGTGGATTAGAGTCAAGAAGCTCAGAGTTCAAACCCAGCCTCAGATGCCTTACTAGTTGTGTGACCCTGGGTAAGTCTCTGCCTCAGTTTTCTCAACTGCAAAATGGGGGTGATAATGGCACCTACCGATCAGGTTGGTTGTGAGGATCAAATGAGATATTTGTAAAATGGTGCTATAGAAATGTTTATTCCCTTTACTTCCCCAGGATATAGGGAAGTATGGTGGTTCAACTTTGATGATAAAGGTACCTGCCAGTGGATGCCGAGAAGTCAACCATGCAGCCTGATTGTCATGTAGGAACACTATGGCTTATTAGTGTCTTTCCTGAAATACGGTCCCTCGAATTGAATTCTGGTTGTGGGGTGACCAAAGCAGAAAATGATGAGACTATCGGCTCCTGTTTCTGGTTACTGCCTCTCTGTAGAACCTAAGATCACACTCACTTCTGCCATACTGTACACTGTTGACGCTGAAGTTTGCAGTTCACTATTCTTTAATCACGCTTCTCCCATCTTGTATTTGTGAAGTTGGTTTCCAAATCCAAGTGTGAGAAATGTCTTCAATGTCTTGATTAAAATGCTGAGGGCCTACTTATGATTTCTGTTTGGGGCTAGTTATCTAGTCAGTTCTGAATTTAGCTGACTACTGTGTGTTGTGTCTATTAAGTGTCTAGGAGCTTTAACACAAAGAAAAGCATTTAATGTAACACAACCTAGAAACAGATTTTAGAGCTGTGGAAGGGAATTTAGAGGTTGTCTAGTCTAATTTTGCAGATAAGGAAAACGAGCCTTAGTTTAAGTGAAACTCCCCAAACGATTTTTATTTTTCCTTGTATGACAGTCATTCTCTTTAGTGGAGAAAACAAAAGCAGGGTTAGATAGTTACCCTTTTGTTCCATTACCTATTAAAATTCCGTCTACTCCCAAACAGCTTCTTACTTAACACTCTTGTTTTTAGCATTCATAATCTCAGGTCATTCTGGGCTTTTGTACTCCTGTCTAATTTTACAGGCACGCCCTCTTGTATTCTCCATTACTTGCCTTTGCTTCAGTCTTACAGGTAGTGCCTTTAAAAAAATCTGTTGATTGATGAAACAGATTTTTTTTTGCTTGAGTCTTCATAATTTAATTATTGATAGCTATCCATCTCTCTTAGGCATTTGCAGAATGTTAGACTTTAGACTCCCAGCAATCCCTTCTTGAAACTTAAAATCTGGAAAAAAGGACGAACGTCAGATTAAGCCCAGTTTTCTTGTCCTATAGCACAGTCTAAGGATGTGGAGTCTTCTCCCAGGTTCCCATTTTACTGAAGCAGTCTGTCTTTTGTTGGTCAGATTCAGGTTCAGAAGAGCAGTTACTTCTACCACTTGTACAAAGCTGACTTGCCTTGACTTTCGCATGAAGGCATCCTTTGTGCCCACAGCGATCTTGCCCACCTTTAGACAATAGCTTTTATTGTTATCCATATTCAGGTTACACTTAGTCATTCTTGCCTTTTAAGATCTCTAAAGTGATTATAGATCTACTCCTGGAGGGGACCTTACAGGTTATCTAGTCCAGTTAAGTGACCAACCCAAGATCATGTGATTTGAACTCAAGTCCAGTGATTTCATATTGAGTGTTCTTTCCATTGCAACTTGTTCTTGCCTTAAGCTGTTCCTGATAGTGTTTCACTTTATCTTATGATGTGTTTGTCTATAATATTTTTCTGATTAACGCTTTTTTTTCCTTTTGCACATTACTTTTGATAGCTTTTTTTCTTGTGAGGATTTCTGGCATGTTTGGCACAAAGATTTTCTGTTTTTGAGAAGATTGATAATGAGGAGAGAGAGATTCCCTTGAGAACTCAACTCTACCACGTTTGTGGATTATCTTTGTCCCCTTCTGAGCCACTATAGAACTTGATAATTCTGCTGATCACATTCAGTTTTGCATATTATATATCCCCACCACTAGACTACAAGCTTCAACCCTGCACTGACACAGACACCTTTGATTCAGCTTCTCCTTCCACCAAATAAAGACAAGGGAAGAAAAAGACTTAGGTTCTCAGCTGAGCAATGGACTTCGCTCAATACATGTTTGAGTTAGATGAGGACAAGGATCAGAAGAACCTTCTCCAAACTTCAGAGGAAATCCTAAGAGTTTCTATCCCATGTGTGCAGCCATAGTAAAAGATTTGTCATTAAATGGCCTATCTCTGGGACTTCAAAGGTTTCAGGCATACATTGAAGTACGGTGGTTGATTCAAGCCCATTAAATTCTATGTTAAGCACTCCATCTGGTCAGCTAAGCTGTTCCAAATATGTTTGGATTCTAATATTTTTTGGCCAGACTTGGAGAATGAAAAATTATAGAGCATCATTTGCTTACCTGTAGCACTCCAGAAACAGAAGAATTCTAAGGCTGTTGGGTCATTGCTGATGCCAGATAATTTAAGGCACTTTTGCTCCTACAGTCACAAAATGTTAAAGCTTAAGAGGATACTGGAGATCATCTTGTCTAACCCCCTTGTTTTAAAGTGAAGAAGGGGTCCCAGAGAAGGATAAAATTTGACCAAATTTACAAAAGGAATTCATTCAGCAATTAACTATTTTTGTGTTTAGTTTCTAAAATCTTTTTCCAATTCCTCATCTTGAGGGAGATGACTCTGGGTTGTCTTATCAAAGGTGATTCTAGCAGAATGCAAACTTTGGTAGGTCCAAAAATGGAATTGTTTTGAACACGGATTAGTGATTAGTAGCCTGGCCAATTCAGAGGCTCAGTGACTTAATAACTATAATAAGACTTGAGGTAAGGGTGGGGGTTACAACATGGGTCTCTAGAGGAAGCACCCACACCTTTAAAATATCTGAAGCCTATGCAGCATGGTGGGGTAGATAAAAAGACATTTTAAGTAGTGTATTTTGTAGATGATAGGTGTTGAATGGATAGTAATTTTTCCTGGAGGACTTAGAAACTCTAATATTTGTTAAGTGATCTTTTAAAAGGAGATTGGGGAGTGGAAATTATGCTCCTTAGCTCTAATAACTCATTTTCTAGGGAAAGACATTAATTTGCTTAGTGTTTTCTCCATCTTACCAAATTGGAAGGGGGAGGAGATGTAGAGAAGTAGTACCTTGTACATAGGTGCTTAATGAATAGAGTCAAAATAGGTTTAAAAGCAGTGGAACCAGGGACTTAAAGACTTTAGTGGTTCAGATAAGATTGGACCAGAAAAGTTAGAACTAATAACTATGCTTTTTTGTAACCATTTGCCTAAACTTTATTTTGGTTACTTCCCTTACTCATCTAATAAAGTTCTCTTTCTTAAATTCTGTTTGGTCTCTGTTGGAGAGGGTGTATCAGGGTAGTTCTGAAGTGGAGGTTGGGGAGTTGCTGATGTCCAATCCCCAGTGCTGTGTGGGCAACGTTGCTCTTAGGAGCAGGTCTGGAATTTGACCTCAAAACTACCTTCTTTTCACCACCCCAGGTATTTCTCCAGTGTTGATATGCAGGCCTGTCACAAGGATGTGTACCATTGGACAGTCTTTCCTTGTAACGGGATATAGAGGTTTAGTCGTGAAGGGTCAGATTTGTAATTGTCCCCTCAAATCTGCAAGACACGTAAGCATGTTGGACCAGGACATTCCAATTGGTTCACAGCCTGAATCGCTGACTACATCTAGAGATACAGCAGCTGGGACCACACGCAGCCAAGGAAACATTGCATAGCTGACCAAGCCTCATTTGAGACATCTGGATGATCACTGCCTCTCTTGACACACTGTCCTGTGACTACAGGAGTACGGTAGTCCGATAGTGGTAAACCGAGACAGAAGACAGTACAAAGATTCCACTTGTTCCTTTACCAAGGGTTAGTAGAGCCCCTTCATCCCATCCCATATTCCCCAGCTATGTTCTTCTGCACCTATTTATTGCTAAATGTGGTCCTAATTGACTTTGCAGCAGCAGCTTATTTCCTTTCCTCCCTTGTCCTTACAAGGCAATGTAACAGAATAGATAAAGCACTAGGCTTGGGTTCAAGTCCTTCTTCAAGCTTATATACCAACTAGCTGGGTGAATCTAGCTAAGTCACAACTTTCTATTAAGCCTTTTTCCTCATCTGTGAAATGGGGATGACTGTAGCACCAGTAACGTAGGGTTGTGAAGATCAAAGGAATTTATGTATGTCAAGCACTTTATGAACCTTAAAACCTATACATGGGAGCTAGTGAAGTAATTAATAAGTCAGGGTAGGGTAGGGAGAGTTTGCTTTGGGTCATCCAGAAAGCTGGCTCACTGATGACAAAGGAGAAGCTACTGATATTCGACTTGTAAGGACATTGTACTCTTTCCCTGGCCCCAGAATGTCTCCAGGCCCACAAGGTTACTAGATTGGAGTTCCTTGAGATTCAGGACATATGTGTCACCAGCATGGCCATATAATAGGCATTCAGTAAAGTTCCAAGTGATTAAATGGGCAGCAGAGAGCAAAATTTAAGATGTCTTATTAAAGCTCTTTGGATTTGCAACAAAATGTTAAAATTGCCTGAATCATGTGATTCATTTATAGCCAATTAGATTCCATTTATTACTGCTGTAAGCGAATCCTTAGACATGGTGATCTATGGTGAACCCTCTGTTCTACCTTAAATGAGGAAACAAGATGAGAGATGTCTAGCTTGTTTCTTCTTCGCAGACATCAGTAATAATAGTGCCTATACATGAGGACTCATTCTGTGTTGCTGGTTCTTAATGGGGATGGAGTATAGGTGGCTCAGACTGGAGCATCTATTTGATTGGGACAACTCCTTTCTAACAGCAGGCTTGATGTCTTTGCTCCATTAAGATTGACATCTGACACAGCAACATACTATGCAGTTAGGGGTCAGTATGCACATCAGTCAGTATGGCATTACGTTTTAAACCATCAAGGCATTTTATAACTTGTCCTCAAGAGTTTATCACCTGGGAAACCTAATGGGATTAGGAACTTTCTGTTCCTCTCATATGATAGATGCATGTGAGCTGCACCTGTCATCTCATTCATTGAAATGTCTACTACGTGTATGTAGCATTGCACACTAGGCTATAAAGGGAGAACCCCAAGTACAAATGATACGCAGAGGCTAAAAAATCAACCCTTGAAGCAGCAAGAGCTGCTGTTCCTCTGACCCTCCTATTCTTTCCACTTCCTGTCACTGGCCTACACTCTCTCCCTTCATCATGTACCATGACCATCTAGGGCATCCCGAAAGAGGAAGGATACTACCTCCCACCCCCAAACAAACATTTTGAAAACAAGCTATTGTCAAAAGCTCTCCAGGATTCCATTTTGCCATGGAACAGTGCCCAACTTACACTCCAGTTCCCACAAGGGATTAAGAAAAGCGGACTTAGGATGGAAGATTATTTCCAGCTAAGAATTTTCTCTTTGGCTCCAGTCTTAGAAATAACCTCTAACATCATTTCTCCCTTGTGCTTGTTTCCTCTGTAAAAGTTTCAAATTCCCATCTAGTTCTGACACTACATTGTATGTCATAATATTCTTTGTTCCAAGGTGCCTCTCAGTACCACTACTCTATGTTCTAATGTTTTGTGGTGGGTTCTGTTAGTGCGGTGGTCTCAGGAGTGAAGAACGTGGATTTGACTTGTGATTTGATTGATATAAGGAGCTCCTGATGGGGAAGTTTTAAAAAAAATTTGAATTCATTTTTGGTTTTCAACATTCACTTTTATAAGATTTTGAGTTCCAAATTTCTCCCCTCTTCCCCTCCCCCTCCCCAAGGTGCAATCTGATTAGGTTATACATGTACAATCATGTTAAAATATTTCCACCTTAGTAATGTGAAAAATGAGTCGGAACAAAAACCATGAGAAAGAAAAAAACAGAAAAAATATGCTTTGATCTACATTCAGACTCCATAGTCCTTTCTCTGGGTGTGGATAGCATTTTCCAACATGAGGCTTTTGGAGTTGTTTTGGATCATTGTATTGCTGAAAAGAGTTAAATCTATCAAAGTTGGTCATTGAACGATGTTGCTGTTACTGTGTACAATGTTCTGGTTTTGCTCACTTCACTCAGCATCAGTTCATGTAAGTTTTTGCACGTTTTTCTGAAATCCACCTGCTCCTGAAGAGGAAATTTCTGGTCACAACGCAGATTAGCTGGCATCTGTACTGCAATCTTAATAGAGTTTCCAGGAGCATTGAAAAGTTAAATGACTTTTGTCCAGGGGTTACATAGAACATTAGGGGCTAAATTTGAATCCTCTTTCTCATTCAGAGTTCAGCTTTTTACCCAGTTATTCCCCATTGTGTCTCCTAGGATTCCATCTTCAGGTAGCTTACAATGATTGGTATTTTATAATTTGTTTTCTCTTAGCTCTGATACTCTGTTCTGTGAATAAAAGATGCTCTATGGAACAAGTATAGCCTAGGAAGGCATCCCCAAAGCTGGGAATAGAATAATTACTAAACAAGTGTGTGTTTTATCCTCAACAGTGAACAAACAGTACTGGGGAATGGGGACAGTACAGATCTCCTTCACTGGAACAAAGTCTAGTTGAGATAAGACGACAGTGCCAGGCAGCATTAGCTAAGAGCTAAATGAAGGATAAGCATTCTGAGGATTTTAGGAGTTCACTGAATTAATGTAGTCAGGGTCAGTTTCCTGAAGGAGGTTGGGTTTGAGGTCAACCTTGAAGGATGAAAAAATTTTTAAAGGAGGAAGGTAGGAATATGCATTGCCATGGAAGGAAACCCAAAAGTTGGATAGAAGTTCCCTGTGACCCCAGTTTCCTAAAAGTTACCTTAATTCTTGATATGGACTCCATGGTCAGAATTAGGGAGAGGGAGGTTTCTGGGGAAGAAAACACCATTCACCCTCTTGAAGAAGCATCTATGCTTCCTTCCTCTTATTCTAGATCCTCAAAAGCATCATCTTCCATTCTACCCTCCCCAAAAGAAACAACTAGACAAAGACTTGTCATAAAGTTCAACTATTTTATTTAACCATAATCACTGTGTGTGGAGATAGCACATGCTTCCCCCCACCCCTCCCGCTCAAGGAGCTCCCCCAGTAGTAGATCCTTTATAGGTGATCCCTCTTGAGGTGTTCAGTGGTAATTTCTGCTCAGGGCAGCGGCCACTACTCCCACCAGCTTCTGCCAGGCAGCTTGGGCCTCGAGAGTAAAGTCCTTGCCCAAGGTAGCTGCCAGGACGATGATCAAGATGTCTCCAAGGAGCTGGAAGGAAGAGAGAGCAGAGGATCAGGCCCGAGCTATTTCCATACAAGTGGGAGAAGGGTTCCATGCCTGAGGGAACCAGGGTGCAATGTGTCCCTGGGGGAACCTGAGGGCTGGGCTAAGTAAGCCCTGGAAAAATAAAGATGTGCCTGTACGGTAGTCAGGGTCTGGCTTGTGCTAAGTGAGTGGTTCATTTTAGTGGGGTGAAGCAAATCATGTACCCTCTTTGGTAGATTTCTAAGGCCCCTTCTGACTGGCACTCGTAGGAGTTTAAAACAACATTCCCAGGGAGTAAAAGGGGGTCTCTGTTTAAAGCTCCCTGAGAGAGGGAGAGATTGTTAGCCCAGAGACAAGTTGGGGTTGGAGGAGAGAAAAGGATAGGGTCAGTCTCTGAATACGTGAAGCCGGTCACAGGTAAAAGGAAATGAGGTTATGAAAGAAGGAGCTCCCTGTCCTTGGAGGTTTTCAAGTAGGGGGTTGGACTATATGCCCACTGAAGTACCTTCCAGTTTTTAGAATGTGTAAGCCTCTCCCTAAGCCCCAGAGAAATGGAAGAGGGGTGCTCACCCTGAAGTTCTGGGGGTCCACATGGAGCTTGTCTGAGTGCAGTAGACTCAGCTTGTCAAAGGTGGCCTTCACATTGTCCAGGTTCTTCACAGCCTCACCAAATGAGGTCAGCACCTTCTTGCCATGGGCTCTGACCCGGGGATTCCCCTCAATGGCTGTGGGGCTGGACAGGTTCCCAAAGTTGCTGAAGTACCTTTGGGTCCAGGGGTAGACGACTAATAGCCTGAAACCCAGAGAGATAAAGAGGATGGTCAGCCAAAGTTTTCCCAGGCCAATTCACATAAGGCCTCTAGCTGGTCTTCCTGTCCTCTACCACCACTCTACCCCACCCTTTTGGTCAGCAGAGAAAGCACTCATGACCTGGGTCCCCCAGCTAACTCTAGTTTAGCCCAACGCCCCCAGCCCAAGCCCTGGAACAGCCCAGGTCTCTTTTCCCACCTGCTAAGAGCAGCGGCCCCTGTTTGTTCGACGTCGACCTTGGCCCAGATGGCTGAAATGACCTGTTTCTCTTCTGCTGTCCAGTGCACCATGGTTGGTTGCAAAGGGGTGGTGACAGTCCTGAGTTGAGAGTGCAGGAGATAGAGATGAAAGCTGAGTGCTATGTCCACTGGCTCAAGGCCCTCCTTTTATCCCCTGGCCGTAGTCCTTGCCCCACCCAGCTCCTTTCCTATTGGTCAGCCCCAGGCGGGGGACTCTGAGGTTGTGTCCCAAGGCTCTTGGCTTGGGGGTTGGGAGCGGAGTGCCAAAGAGCTAAGCTGAGAGGCAGCTTTCTCTGCCTTAATCGGTCACCAGTTGCCCCTCAACCCCAACTGTTCTTCCTGCTTCTGCTGGGATCAAAGATTGTTCTCTCTCCTTTTTGATTCTAGTGAGTCCATCTAGCCCCAGGTAGTGCCAGAGAAAAGCTAGACCTCTAGGTTCAACCCACACACTTGCCCTCTGCCTTGGGACGGAAATCAGCTCTCTTCGGTTCCCTTCCCCTAATCAGCAGCAGCCCCCACCTCCCCTCCGCTATTCATCCCACTCATCTCCCTCACCTAACTCGGTTACAGCCTCCTAATTTTCCACTGAGCTCCTTCACCTCATTCACTTTCAACTTTCCACTCATCCCTCTTATTCCATCAAGCCTACACTCATCCTTTCCAGTACTTCCACCCCTGTTCACTCCCATTCAGTGAATTCAGCAACCTCACAATATACCCTTCTACCACCACCATTAGCCCCAATCAGTCAGACATCTGTCCCATCAGCCACTTTTCCCTAGAGCCCTGAGCCAGATCAATCCTATTCCTATCCCCATTAGATCCCTACAACTAGAATCCTTGGTATTCAGCTTTTTACTTCTCCCTCTCAATGATCCCTGAGCTGCCTGTGCAGATGCCAGACCTTCCTACCAGCATCTTAGGGACATAGAAGGACACACAATGGCTAGGCCTAGAGCTTAAAGTGACTTCCCCTGTGGGGAAGGAGAGTGGTTTGAGAGGGTTGATGAGAGTTGGCCTCCAGAGTTGAAGTGGGTTAGAAGGGTCTGTGGTGGCAAAGGCTAGAGGAAAGAGTCTCTCGAGGTCACATGGACTGAGCTCAGTATAGACACTGGACAGGGACTCCTAAGTTCATCTATGAGGAAATGGTTCTGATACTTCCTCAGAGGCTAGTCCCCTGTACTGATCTGTGTCCAGTCCAACATATTGATCCTTATGCCCAGCCCCATATTCTGGTCCATGTGTGGAAACCCTCTGCCTAGTCCCATGTCCTGATTCCTTTGGCTATAAATTATGCTGACCTGTCTTGCAACCGGAATACCTTTACCAAGGGTTTCACATCAGTGCTCTGTATGGAGGCTCTGGGCAAATCCTTTCTGAAGCTATAGGGCACTCTTCCCCTCCCTCTTGTCCTCACAGCTCCTAAGCCTCTGATGGATGCCATATTTCCTTTGAACTTTGTCTTACATGGGACCCAGCATAAGCCAGTAGCCAGTGGCCAATAGCAAAGGCAGGAGCTGGAAGACCAGACCAGGTACTAGTATTCAATCCAGTGACCCTGACCTACTGGCTGCTCCAAAAACAAGACACTCCTCTCAGCTCCTAGTGTTGTTGTTTTTTTTTTTTCCCTCTGGTTATGCCCCATGCCTGGAATGCCCTCCTTCCTCATCTCTGCCTCTTGTATTTGTTCAAGTCCCAACTAAAATTCCACCTTCTATGGGAGGCTTTTCCTAACCTCTCTTAGTTCTAGTACTTTCCCTCTGTTAATTATCTCCTATTTATAATTTTGTTTGTAAATATTTGTTGTCTCCCTCATTAGACTGTCAGCTCCTTGAGGGCAGGGATGACTGTTTTTTGCTTCTTTATCTATCCCCAGCACTTAGCACATAGTTCCTGGCACATAGCAGGTACAACTTAGGAGCCTGCTTACCCCAGGGCAGCTGACCAGAGTCTGTCCTCTAACCCCTGTCCCTACCAAGGGCTCTGGACTCCTGGTTCTGTCTAATAGTACCTTCTCACACCCTGTCATTTATTTTGTGTCTTAGCAGCTAGGTGGCACAATGG
Organism: Trichosurus vulpecula; assembly: GCF_011100635.1. Classification (NCBI taxonomy): domain Eukaryota; kingdom Metazoa; phylum Chordata; class Mammalia; order Diprotodontia; family Phalangeridae; genus Trichosurus; species Trichosurus vulpecula. The sequence continues at coordinate 14,606,087 of NC_050581.1, forward strand.
ACCGAGTCAGGAAGACTCATCTTTGTGAGTTCAAATCTTGCCTCAGATACTTTACTAGTTGTGTGACCTTGGGCAAGTCACTTAACCCTGTTTGCCTTGGTTTCCTCAATCTGTAAAATGAGCTGGAGAAGGAAATGGCAAACCGCTCCAGTATTTTTGCCAAGAAAACCCTAAATGGGGTCACAAAGAGTCAGACACAATGGAAAACCAACTGAACAATCTAAGAAAAAGGCCCTTATGAAAAAGTGAAACTACATCTCTGCTGAATTAAATTCTTGCACATGTGTACACAGGGCCTTCCCCTTAAAGAACACCTTTCCATCTGGCACCTGTCATAGCCTCCCTCACAGCAACCCTGGAGGAAGACCTGGTAAAGTTTTATCTCCTCTATTTTATAAATGAAAAAGCTGAGAAAAAAGCTGAGACAGGGACCAACTAGCCCAATTACTCACATATGGAGTAAATGGTACAGTTAGAGGTTTCTGTTACTTTATTCAGTCTTCCCTCCCCTCCATTGAGTGTCAACCTGTTCTTTAAAACCCAACTGGGATGCCATGCCTTCCACCAAGCTCTTCTCTCCTTGGCCCCAACACAGGTAGCATAGTCCTTGGTTCTGTATCACTCCGATGCGCTTGCCACATGATGTGCCTGATCTCTGCCTGTGGCTTGTTCTCTTTCTCTGGAAGCTCCTCAGAGTCAGGACCAGTCATTGAAAGTTAGCATCTTCCTTAGCATGAGAGGAAGCATCATATCACAACACTCTATCTTTGGCCTCTAGCCAAAGAGCCATCCTCTGAGTCTAAACTACCTAGGTTCAAGCCCCATCCCTGTGTGACCCTAGGCAAGTCACTTAACCTTACTGGGAGACAACTCTTGAAAGGCTCTAAGTTTCAAAGAAGGTGCCAACTTGCATTGCCAGAGGGATTTTCCTCATCTGAGAGTTCCCTAGATAAAAGAAATTACAACTCTATGTCTTCCCCCACACCTAGCAGTGTTCTGCACATAATGGTACTTTTTAGTATTTTTTGTTAATAATAGTCCTTATAATTATTACTTATTTTTTGAACTGAAATCTAGATCTCCTCATTCCCAACCCAGGTTTCTTTCTATCTCCCCTTATTGCTTCTCTAAGGGGAGTAAGAGTTCGGTCTCACCTCCCAAAGGCAGAGATGTGAGCAAAATCATCTAAGGCAGGGCAGCTAGGGTTTTCTCCCACATGCACACATGGAGGGAGCTCCCTTTCTATGTTGGGGGATTATGGTATGTTTTCCCCACACACATGGGTTGAGACTAGTGTCCAGTCTATATGATTCTTTGTTGATTTGGCCTTTGGTGAGGTTTGTGGGGAAAGATGGCCCTAATGAGAAGAATAATACCTGATTAGTTGAAGGCCCCTTCATACTAATAAATGTTTAATCCCTGGACATGCTTTTTATTGGGGTGCTGAGGTGGGGTGGGAGGGAACTGAAGAGCCTTGATCTGTCAAGTAACAACCCTGGTCAGAAGAAGCAATTTCTTGGGAAAAGCCTGGACTGTGACTCCAGGGTTCCCAGGGCCCCTTTAGGAATACATGCCTGTCAAGGACCATCCCAGCCACTGTGACCCAAAGCAGGCAGCTCCTAGTCTGTGTAAGTCTATGTGGGCATTCACCTCTCCCAAGCAGCAGCCTATGCCGCTATGAACTGAGGATCTGGACCTCTCTTCACTCCCCCCAGCTATTGCCATTATCCTTGATAGTGTGTGTGTGTGTTTGTCCCAGGTGGAAACATTCCCAGTTATTCCTTTAGGTGAGAGAAATGGGGCATTCTAGAAGATTTCAGCACCCCAGCATAGAGCATTGCATATGAGTCTGCTAAATATCAGTGAATGGATGAATATTGACCTTACCCAACTGTAATTAGCAACCTTTGAAGTCTTGAAATAAGAATGAATGAATAAGCAAATGAATGAACAACTTGAAGAGTAAAATGCCGACGAAGTAGAAATAAAAAGAAAGCCTGGACTGTGGCTCCAGGGTTCCCAGGGCCCCTTTAGGAATGAAATCCGCAGAAATACATGCCTGTCGAGGACCATCCCATCTGTGCTTCCTTCACTTCAAGGCTGATTATTCTGCCCAGGTCCCATTCTCAAAGCTCACATTTCTGTCATGGTCTAGAAATCATACAATGAGCTTTCCTCATAATGCCCCAGTGATAAAAGGAGCACACAAATTATCCCCATTTTACAGAAGAGGAGACAAAGTCAGAGAAATGCTCTTGGTCACACAGCTAGCTTCATAAGAGCTCTGGACATCCAGGCAGAAGACCTAAAAGTTTTGTCTGGGCTCCATTGCTAACTAGTAGTATAACTTCGGATAATCTACTTTTTTTTTCCAAGCCTCAGTTTTCTTCCCTGTAAAAGGGGTGTGTGTGGGGGGGGGGGTGGGGGGGGAGCACAGAAGTTGTCCTAGATGTCTAAAGTAGGTCCCTTTTGACTCTGACATTGTCTTCCTTTTCCCTTGGCATTGTACATTATTCAGAGGACAAGCAGTACCAGAACAATTCAATAGCTACCAGGGTGGAGGCCAGTCAGGGATGTCTTTTCAGAGCAAAAAAGTGGGGGGGGGGAGGCACAGCATTGGAGCATTTATTTGGTAACAGTATTTGACATAAGATAGTAGCACTTTACAAGTGAAAGTATAGACTTTTGACCTGGTTCAGCATTATTAGAAGGAAGGCTTGTAAGGCAATCCAGAATAATTTTTTAAAAAGTTTTCATTAATATTTTTTGGATTTTTTTACATTGCCGTAGTTTCTCCCGGTATCCTTTCCCCTCCGTCTCCCAGAGAGCCATCGTATATAACAAATAATACTTTTAAAAACAAAACAAGAAAAGAGAGTGGAAAAAAATCAACATAACATCAATACATCAGGAAATCTAAAAATATGTACGAAGTACACTTGTGGACCTCCTCCCTCTACAAAGGGGTGGGATGGGAGTGTCTTCCCATATTTCTTCTTTCAAGTTATGCTTGTCCTTTACAATATTCCACACTCACTTCTAATTTTTCTTGTGGTTCTTCTTATTTTTATGGTTGTAGCTAGTTTCTATGTTGTCTTCTTTGCTCTGCTTTCTTCATCCTGCATCATGTTCATGTAGGTCTTCCCGTGTTTCTCTGTATTCATCACGCATGTCATTTCTTGCAGCACAGTAATATTTCATTATATTCATATACCCCAATTTGTTTAGCCACTCCCCAAACATCTACTTTGTTACCAATCCTTCAGTATCACAAAAAAGTGCTGCTATAAATATTTGGGGGTTTGGGTGTATTTCCAGCTATGTTTGATCAACTTTTTCTAAATCATTCCTCAGACCTGGCAAACTTGGGGGAGGCAACTTTTTTGGACTGTTCTGAATTGGGACCAGGCTGATGGAGAGAGAGGACAAAAGCTGCCAATCCCTTCTGGGATCTTTAGCACACAAAAGTTGTCAGAAGATGACGACCCATGCCAGATCTCCAATACTGACCCCTGATGTCAGGGCCAGGTGACACAGGTGCTCTGGGCTTCAGAGAGATTAGACCTGGGGATCTTAGAGATGTAAAAGACCTTAGGGACCATCTAGTCCGACCCCCATACTTTACAAATTAGAAAGCTGAGGCCCATAGAGGCTTAATGGTTTGCCCAAGGTTGAAAAGGTGTTGTGTCAGAGGCAGGATTTGAACCCAGGTCATGGGTATTTCTAGGTGGGATATGAGGGCAGAAGTTCGGAAGTAGTCCTCAGGACATTGGGCATCGAGGAGTCGGGTCCTATCAAGAGGGGAATGAGGATAGGACTTTAGGGTCTGAGGGAGTTGGAGGGGGGTACTAGGCCTGGGGAGAATGGTGACCAGTTGTTGGGCCCTGGGCTCAAAACCCCCAAAAGGGGTTTAGAAGTTGGATAAGGGGCCTGTGGTAATGTGATAAGAGAGGGGAGGGGAGAGTTAAAGACTAAGTTAGGGTTGAGGCAGTGAGAGGGAGGCAGAGGTGTGACCAGCTGCCTCCCAATTTGGAGCCAAACCCAGAGCCTCCAGCTGGTTGTGGGGATAACACTTCCCTGTGGATGAGCCCACAAACCCTGCCCAAGCACCCCTCCACTCAGCCAGATGCAATAGATTGATTATTCTGCCCAGGTCCCATTCTCAAACCCTCCCCCTCTTCTGGCTTCCCCTTGAGCCTGGTCTAGGTCTTCCATTGTGGCCCTGAAACCTGCTGCCCACCCAGAGACCCCAGAGCACTTTTCCAGAATTGGCTGATGGCTACACAGTTTCTGAAGGGAAAGGGGAGGGGAGCTGGTATCTGTGCACTGGGCTGCCTTCCCGGGTTTGGGCTCAAAAGCACATTGCCTTAATACCCAAGAAAAGTGAGGACAGAGAGGGAGGTTGAGGGTGGGGTATAGAGTGGGTGACTGCATTCTGAGGCTGCAGGAAAACAATTTATGTACACAGTGATTCTAACAATGTAAACAGGGAGAACAACAATTACAGCAAAATTAAACCCAATGCTGTAGCTTGGAAAAGTGATGAGAAAATATGCAAAATATGTGAAAAAATTAAAATTACAGAGACAACAGTAAACAGAGGCAGGGGGTTTTGTGCTCTATGAAGTTGGGAAAGAGAAGAAACAATAGGGTGGGGTAGACAGCAGCACTTTAGCCCCCCAGACAATCCCAGACAGCTCGGGAAGTGGCTGCAATTTTGAACACAAATGCTCCCCACCCACCGACCCCAACTCAAAGGTACAGTGCACACAGCGAGGTTGCCACAGATTTCGCCTTTATTCAAAGAGTCACATCCATTAGAGCTGGGGGAGGGAGCTGGCGATGTGGAGCACCCAAGGGTCGAGCTCGGCCCGTCTCCTCCAACCAGCTTAACGGTACTTGGACGTTAACACCGAGGACACATAGCTCAGGAACTTGTCCAGAGAAGCGTGCACCTCAGGGTTGAAGTTACCCGGATGGTGCCTAGCCAGGGTCACTAGCAAACAGTGAGACAGGTACTGGGGAGAGAAAAGGCAGATCCAGGGTCAGGCCAGGTCAGATCTTTGTAGGTGCCCACTTCATGGATCTCACCAGTCCTGAATTCTGCACTGAACCCCACTGCCGCTGCCTTTTTACTGCAATCTCTCCCAGCCACAGCCTCTCCTACTGCACTCTGCAGAGCACTTGAGGACAGTTGAACCAAATTCGAGGATTTGAGAGTCCCCGACTTCTTCCTAGATCCCGCTTCCCGACCCCCCTTCCCCTACCCAGTGTCTCCACTTACTTTGAAGTTGATGGGATCTACCTTGAGTTTGTGGGCGTGGAGATCGCTCAGGGACAAGAGGGCCTCCGGCAAGTCATCCATGCGGCTGACAGCCAAAGTCAGTGCCTCTGCCACCTTCCTGCCATGAGTCCGAATCTGGGGGGAGCCGATGGAGAGGTCGAAGCGGGAAAAGTAGGTCTTGGTTGCAGGGAAAGAAAGAAAGGTCCTGCGAACCAAAAAAAGCGGGCAAGCTGGAATCTGTAGGGTCGAACCTGGGACTCGGGCACAGAATAGAGAGCCGGCTCAGGGAGGAGGGGATCACCAAGGGGTTCCGAGAGGAGGAGGCAATGCCAGGATGTCCACTGGATCCTGGAGGAAGAACGGGTCCAGAGGCTGGGGCGGGGGGCGTAGGGAAGGGGTCCTAGGAAATGGCTGACGCCGAGGGCATGGCTGGGTTTCGGACTCAGGGAAGTGGAGGATTCACGCGCTGGGCGTTCCCTCACCTCAGCAGGGCTTCGGTGCCATACACGCTGGTGTTCTCTCCCAGTTTTGCCCAGAATTCTTTCACGTTGGTCTTGTCTGCAGCGGACAGGGCCATCCTTCTTTCCCACGTCTGCCTGTTAGGGGTTCACCACGGATGGCATGTCCTCAACTTGGTACTGAGGAGGCGGAGCTCGTTGGCTGGCACAGGGCTCGGTGCAGGCAGTCACTAGACCAGGTGGTGCGAGGCCGGATCTCCACTACAGAGGGCGCTGCGTTCCCACCTGGGCCGGACCACCTGTGCGAATTCAGCATCAGTCCTGAATGTGGGGAACCTGCGGCCTCGAGGCCACACGTGATCTTCTAGGTCCTCAGGTGCGGCCTTTTGGCTGAGTCCAAGTTTTACAGCACAAATCCTTTTTTTTTAAATAGAAAATTTGTTCTATGAAGTTTGGATTCAGTTGAAGGGCTGCACTGAGGACCTAGAGGGCCACGCGTGGCTTCGAGGCTACAGGTTCCCCACCCCTGGACCCGTATATATATTGCCCTCACCTTCCTTAACCCCATAAACCCAGGTTGTGGAACTATAACGACAACAATGATGATGATGATGATGATAACGATTAGCACTTATGTAGTGCTTTAAGTTTTGCAAAAACTACGAATATGATTCTCAGTCGATCCTCCCAACAACTCTGGGAGGCAGGTGTTGTTATTATCCTTCCCATTTTTACGGATGAGAAAACCCCGGGCAGACAGAAGTTAAATGACCTACCCAGGGTCACACAGCTAGCATGTGTATGAGACTGGATTTCAACTTGTCTTTCTGACTCCAAGTCCAGTGCTCTGTCCACTATGGATGGCCAGACAAGTTTACTTCTCTCTGTTCTAGAACTGACTTTCCTCCCTTCTGCTCCTGACAGTGGTCTCCTTGCTGTTCCTCACACAGGACAATCCACCTCCCGACTTCATGCCTTTTCATTGGCTATGCCCCAGGCCTAGAATGCTTTCTTCCCTCATTTCCACTTTTTGGCTTCTTTCTAGTCTCAGCTAAAATCCCATTTTCTGCAACAAGCCTTTCTCGGTCCCCCTTAATGCAACCGCTTTCCCTCTGATATTACCTTCCACCTACCCTGTAGGTGTCTTGTTTGTCCATAGTTGTTTGTATGTTGTCTCTCCTAATACATTGTAAGCTTCTTGAAAGCAGGGATTGTTTTTGCCCTTTTTTTGTATCTGCAGAGCTTAGCACAATGCCTGTCACATCATAGGCACTTAATAAATGCTTGTTGCTTGACTGACCATGTTGTTCCTCCCCATTTACCATCCAATTCAATTCATATCCCCATCCTATCCCAATCCTGGTCTATCCTACTCCCATTACAAACCCGTTTTATCCCTATCCCCATCTATTCCAATCCCATCCCCTTATAATTCATTTCTCTTCCCCAACTCCATTCTCATCCCTTCCTATTCTACTTCATCCCATCCGCATCCTTATCCCATCCCATTCACTTTCTGTCCCATTCCCCAGATAGTAGTGAAAGAGACAGACACAGACACAGAGACACAGCCAGAGCCAGAGAGTTGGTGGTGTGGATACACTACACTACAAAACTGAGCTTTGAGGAAGGTAGGAGAGACACTTGGTCTTGCTCCCTCCCAAGTCTGAGGTTTCTCTTCTCACACAATCCTTGACTCATTGCACTGGTCTTTGCTCTCATGCTGGACATGCTTAATTCCCTCATACCCAATCCAGGTCAGGACTAGGGGCTCTCGAAGGCTAAGACTAATAGAAACAAGAAGTTGAAAAGATCAGACACCAGTGGATGGAACCACCGAATAACATTAAGAAAAAGAGAACACTTAGATTTCATAGCTCTTTAAGGTTACAAAGAACTCTCAAGCTTTATTTGATTCTTAGGAAATCTCTGTGATGGAGTTAAATAAAGCAAGAATTATTATTTTAAACTTTGTTTTGTTTTTGATGGCCTGCACCTTCCAAAATATCCCCGCTATCCCTAGACCCATCCCTTATAACAAAGAATAAAAAAAAGCTTAGCAAAACTAACCAACACATTGAAAAAAAATCTAATGTTATATGCGGTGTTCCACACTTCTGCAACAAAGGAATGAAATGCATTCTTTGGGGCTGGGACTATTCAATGTAATTTTATAGCATTCAGCTTTGATTGGTTTGTGGTTGTTGTTTTCCACTTACATTGCCGTGGTCATTGTATATATTGCTTTTCTGGTTCTACTCACTTGATTTTTATATCATTTCACTTAAGTCCTGCCATGTTTTTCTTTGTTCATCATATCCTCTCTTCATTGTTTTTTACAGGATAGTAATAATCTATTTTATTCATGTGCTATAATTTATTTGGCTAGTCCCTAATGAATGGACATAAGTTTTGTTTTAGGACAGGAATTATTATTCTCTTTTGTTGATACAGAAGTTGAGTTTCAGAGACATTAAGAAACTTGCCCATGATTAATTTGTCACATGACTAGTAGGTAGTTGGGCTGGGACTAAGGTTTACTTACTACTCCAAGTTCTCTTGCCATCTCACCATGATATATATAGAATGTCCAAGGTGGAAGGGGCCTTGGGACAGAAGATGGTAGAACTGGAAAGCAACATACAATCTGTAATGTCAGAGATGGAAAGGACCTTATCTACTTGAACCTCTTTATTTTACAAGAAGGAAAAATTGAAGCCTCCCAAAGAGAAGTAACTTGTTCAATGCTATGATAGAGAGGTAACCAGAGTTTACTTTCTGACTCCCAGGGGAGTCAGGTGTGGGGATAGATTGAGAGTCTTCAAACAGGCAGGCCTTTGGTGGACCAACTGCTTGTACAAATTCTCATTCAAAATCCTCCCGCTGCCTGTATTCTCCCTCCCACCATGCTGAGTTCTATCTCTAGGCAACATATTAGATATCTTCCTCTTCTGCTCTAGGCACGGTCAACTACCATGAACCCAATCTACCAAGCTGGGCTGCCTGACGCATGAGACACTGGAGAGGGCCCTCCTTCCCACCTACAAAATGCACTCTGGCACAAAGGCTATTTTAGAAGGGGATATGGAATATAAGTTTGAAAAAGGGCCTGAGATGATGTGAAGGCACCTTTGCAGCTCTAGACTTGGGGCTCCTCAAGAGTCCTGATTTTGTCTTGTTACGTTCTGTATCTGTCCTCATACTCAGCCCCATCATCCATCTGGACTGCTAGGCCTAGCTTGCAGGGAGTGATAGTCTAGCAATATCTAGTGTCTAGAAATATCTCTCAAGTCATGTGTAGGTGGGGTTGCTTGAGAGATATACAGAAGGCAAGGGACTGGGCTGGGTCACCGGCCTCTCCCATCTCTGCCACCCTGTCCTCTCTGGGATGAGAAAGTCCCAATGACTTAGGAAAATGGAACATAATGTCCTTATGTCCCTGACTCTCCATATCTCTTACCTCCCCCTCCCCCTCATCACAGAGGGGTGGTTTGCATAGCCAGGTTACCATAAATTCAAACTTTATTCTAAGATAATTGCCTCTATCCATGCAGCAGGCAGTGGGGGGGGAGGGGCTAAAAGGTCCAGGTTGGGGTGCAGTTGCCCAAGGGAACACCAGTTTGATAGTATTTAGAGGTGAATACAGAGGTCAAATTGCTCAGGAACCTGTCCACAAAGGACTCCTTGAAGTGCTAATTGACCAGTACCACAGTCATAGATTATGTCAGATACTGGGAAGAAAAAGGACAGAGCTAAGTTTAGACCATATCAGATACATGTGCCAGCCTGCTTCATCTGATCCCGTTGCTTTGGAATTCTTTAATGGAATGCTTCTATTGAACAAGAACTCTCTTGTCCCCTGTGTTCAAATTTCCCATTCTGCATGTACATTCCACATAATTATCCATGATTGCTGCCCTGGAGAACCCACCCCCACTCACAGGCCCTTTACCCTCAAGGTACCTTTTGGCCTTTTACCTTCTTTTACCTGCCCCTCTAGCTCCAGTTTGTGCAGGGTTCTGCTCTGGTTTGTGGTGAATCAGTTTTGACTAGGTCCAAGGCAAGTGGCCAGCCTGGTCTTGGTGGATTGGGGTGGGGCCTTGGGTCCATTTGAAATGGGGAAGTGAAGCCTGATGGGAGACAAAGAAAGGAAAGCTCTGTAGGAGAAAAAGGTGGGCACTTTAAAGATTTGAGCAGTGTACATGAGACACTAAGGTTGGACCAATGCCAAGAATAGGGTGGGGACTGGGCAGTTGGGCAAAGAGGAAAGGAGGACCATGCAGCCTGGCATTACTCTCCTGCTTCCCAGGAGACCTAAGCAGATTGCAAAGATTATGGGAACTGGCCATTTTCCTCAACCTTCTGCCTTGGACTCTTCAGGACAAACTAGAATCCCTGACCCTCAGGCCACACTGGACTTTCCACTATACTACATCTCAGAGTAGGTCTGTCTGTTTCCCTCATAGTCCCTCCTGCAACCTCTACCCCTACCCCCAGTATTGGTATTATGGCAAGAGAAATCTGAAATAACTGAAAAAAACTATGGCATATGTGTTGATTTAAATGACTGAGAAAACAAAGATTCAAGTTTCCAAGCATATTGTGTGCCAATTGCATAACCAATTGGAACCAGGCAGTGGGTCCTGAATATGGGGGAGACAGATTTTTATGCATTAAAATATTACATTAAATTAATTTTAAATTAAAATAAGCAGGGTGCAAAACAGGATATACAATTAGGTAATCTGATTTTCTAATTGGAGGAAAGATTAGGGACTTTCCAAGTCAGGAGGGGGATGAGTGAGTTTAGAGAGTTGAGAGGTCGGGAGAGCAAGCAGGTATGATTTCCTGAAATCAGAAAGAGAAGTGTTCCACTCCCCACCAAGGGTCTGTATTCAATCAAAGGAATCAGGAAATAGTGACTAATTGACCAGCATGGGGCCAGTTTTCAGCTAAGACATATGGGTTCCTTGAGAAGTACAATTGTGAGAAAACTCCTTCCATCAATCTTTGGCTCTGACTGGGTTACTGGTCAGTATAACCTAGGTCCTTAGTTAAGTGTCTCTAAGTAACAGATAGAAGTGGTCCAGCTTCTCAGCCATGCAGGGCTATGTTCAAACAATGAAATAATGTTTTTTCACAATTCCCTTAATTGAATAAAGCTTTTAAAGGATGATGTCTAATGGGGACAGAAAGATCAAGAGAGGTGATTTTTTTTATGAAGGCGAAACTCCCAGCCTTCTAATTGGGAAAGACTGCAAAAAATGGGAGTTAAAAGAGTATGCACAGTTGAGTGACTTTTGGGGTATAGTTCCAAATTGCTTTCCAGAATAGTACTTTCCATCAATAGTACTTTGGTTTGTCAATTTTTCAATAGTCCCTCCAACAATTGTCATCCCCTCACCTTTTTTTGCAATCTTTCCCAGTTGGAAGGCTGGGTGATAGAAATTCAGAGTTAAAATAAATAAATAATGAATAAATAATGAACATTTTCATTTATCTTATTATTAGTGATTTGGAATATTTTTCATATATTCATGGTTGTTTATAACTTCTTTCTTCTTTTGAAAATGGTCTGTTCAGATCCTTTGTCCATTTACTTATTGGGGAACGACTCTTAATTTTACATACTTGCATTCATCAGACCTTTATCAGATATATTTGGGGAATAACAAGCTATTTCCCTTGTAACTTTACTTTTTTGCATACAATTTTTAAAATGTTTTTTATCAGATCAAAACTGTTCATTTTATTTCCTGTGAACCTCTCTAGAGCTTCTTTGGTCAAGAATTTCTCCCTTACCTACAGTTCCAAAACATACTTCCTTCCCTGTTCCTTTAACTTGTTTGTTAACAAATGAAATGTTTGTACTTTTGTTCTTGCTAAATCTTTGAAGTCCCTTGGTAAAAGTCCATTGATGTTAAGTGCTAAAGAGCTAGAGCGCTAGTTTCTGGCATCAAGAAGTAGAAAGACTATAAGCATTGGAGTCTTGAGCACGTGGCCACAGAGAAGAGATATTCCCAACCCTTTAAGGTACCCCTAGAATTCTGAGGGGGCAGACTTAACTGATCTGATTTTTGTTAGTGTCTTTTACATCACCAGAGTTTTCCTCGGTATCCTTCTCCCTCTCCCTCTCAAAGAGCCATCCCACGTAACAGCATTTTTTAAGACCAAAGAAAGGAAATAAAAAAGAAAAGAAAAAAAATTAGCACAACCAAACAATACATTGACTAAGTCCAAAAACAGGTGCAATGTTTAACACCTTTGGACCTCCATCTCCATGAAAGGGTTGGTCTTGTATCTCTTATTTTGAGCCTTTCTTGTCTTTTGTTATTTTACAACATGTGTGTGTGTGTGTGTGTGTGTGTGTGTGTGTACGGTTGGTTCTTTCAATTTATATTGTCGTAGTCAATGTACATAGTTTTTGTGGCTTTGCTGGATGTGGTCACAAAGATCTTTCCTTGCTTCTCTGTATTTGTCACACCATTTCTTAGAGTTCAGTCATATTCACTTACATTTACACCATGATGCCCTGCTGACCTTCCTTGGCAATGTCTCATGGAGTCTGCATGATCATCATCTCCCTAGGGGCAAGGTGGGCCCCAGGAATCTCAAATTACTGGAGTGAGGTTCTGAGGACCATTGCAAGATGGTGCATTCCTGTCCCCAGTAACTCAGAGGTAGACAGGGCAGAAAGCTGCTGGAACTGGAAACACATGACTATCTCCTTGAGGCCATGCCAACCCCCTTGGACTTTAATAAATTAACTTTGTCTGCTTCAACTAAAACACTATTTTTGGTTTTCATCATAGTCACATGCCACAATTTATTTAGTCATTCTGCAATTGATGGGCAAATACTTTCAGGTTGGTTTTTTAAAATTTGCTTAATATTTCTTGTTGTCCCATAGAGTCAATGAGTTCTGTTTGTTTCATTCTATTTTTTCCTTATCACATTTTCTATTTTTCACAGCCTACTCCATGGGCAAGATTTTTCCACACCTTCTATTCTGAACCACTTATTCTTCTTCCAATATCTCTTTGATATTTTTTATCGTTGTTCCTTCTGGCGAGGAGTGATAAGGGCTTGGACACGAGAGATGCTTTGGAAGTAGAAAAGCCAGCATTTGGCCCCTGAATGAGGAGCTGAAGATAACACTTTGTCTGTGGACCTGGGAGACTGGAAAGATGGTGTTATATTTGACTGAAGTAGAGAAGTTTAGGCAAGGGGTGATTTTGTGGGAGGGGGAAGATGATAAGTTTCTATTTGGACATGTTGAGTTTGAGAAATCTATGGGGATTTATTTATTCATTGTATATTTGTTTTTTTCTTAATCATATATTATTTATTTATATATATTCAGTTTAAAATGACCAAAAGTCACAGTAGATTTGACAGTAGAGCTCAGGAGAGAGACTAGGGTTGGCTCTGTAGAGCAGTGAGTCATCTGCATAGAGATTATAATCAAATCCATTGAACTCCAAAGGGCACCAAGTGAGAGAATGTAGAGGGAGAAGAGAAGAGCTCATAGGACAGAGTCTTGGAGTACAAGAAGATTTAGAAGGCAGGGATATGGTTGAGGAACCCACCAAGGAGCATGAGAAAGAGCGTTCAGATAGGCAGGAAGAGAACCGGACAGAATATCTGGAAGGACGGGATTGGCTGCAGTTTCAGATGCTGCGCAGATGTTAAGAAGGTGAAGGCCTTAGAGAAAAGGCCATTGATTTCTGAGTCATAATTCCGCCCTTTGGGGGGTGAAGCAGTAAGGAAACAGACAAAAATTGACTCCAGGCCCACGGCATCTGACCTTCGCCTGAGTGCCTCCTTCTCTGAAATGCCCTTCCCCTGCCATGTTCCACCACAGAGGTTTTTCTTTTAGAGTATCTCAAAGTTCTTGTCAAGAGCACAGCGTGTATCAATGGTCTTATTCTTCCCCTCCCCCTAAAATTCCCACAATGAGCTGAAATAATTTTTAATTATACATTCGCTCCCACTTGGAGAACTCATCAGCCTTGTCACCCAGAGATTACAGTCAATGTTTGTAACACAAATGAATAAACAAAATGGAGTTGGAGTGTGGGCAAGGATGCTTGGGAGGACCTTCAAAAGTACCCGACTGGGGCATGAGGAGGCTGATCTGGAGCATCTCCTCTCCCATTCCCACTGCAAGGCTTTCCCTCCCGGCTCCATGCCTTCGGGGCTGTGGAAGGAGCAGTTGAGTCAGGATGGGGTTCCCTGTCCCTCTTAACACCTCCCCCCAGCCCCTCCACACACCCCTGCCCCAAACTCCAAAGGCAAACACACAAAGCCAAGTTCTGGCAGACCTAGACTTTATTCGAAGACTTCCATCTGCTCATGCGGGGTGAGAGGGGTTGGGTACACTGAAGGACTCGCAGCCTGGATGGTGCTGGCCAGCGGTGGAGGTGGGGGAAATCCCTGGCCTCAGACACAGACTTAACGGTACTTGGAGGTCAGCACGGTAGACACAGAGGCAAGGAACTTGTCCAGGGAGGCATGGGCCTCGGGAGTGAAGTCCTTGCCGAGGTGACTGGCCAAGGTCACCAGCAGGCAGTGACTCAGGAACTGAGAGAGAAGGAACAGTCGGGCTCCACCAGCTTTGCGTGCACACACACACTTCCCTCTCCCCGCCGCCCCTGCCTGCTGCGTTCTCTTACCTGTCCCATACTCTACCCGCCCACTGTACCCATCCTGACCGCGCTCAAGCCCTTCTCTACCCTGGAGTCCAGTAATCCGCCCCGCATACCAAGTCTTCATTGGAAGGAGCATTGCACTCAATGGAGCTTCATTACTGGCTGCACTGGGTATCCCCAGTCTCCAGCCCTGAATCCCTCAGCTTTCCCGTACTCGGTCCCTGGAGGTCTGGCTCACCTTGAAGTTGACAGGATCCACCCTCAGCTTGTGGGCGTGCAGGTCGCTCAGTTTGGACAGGGTCCCGGGCAGATCATCCAGATGGTCAACAGACTGGCTCAGGGCGTCGGCTATTTTCTGGCCATGACCCTGGATTTGGGCGGAGCCATGGGACAGATCGAAGTGGGAGAAGTAGGTCTTGGTTGTGGGGAAAGAGACGAAAGTCCTGTGGGAAGGAAAGGGGGCTCCTTTGGGGCATCATCCCGAACACTGGACACCGTGGAGGCAGATCCAGGATTGAGGACGAGGGGAAATTAGCCAGTAGGTGCTAAGAAGGAGGGGAGAGATTCCGAGCTCAAAAGATCCCAGGGGACCCCATGGGCAGAGGTTGGAGAAGGGACGGGTTTGGGATTCTGCACCTGGATTAGGATTCTGGATTCTGAAGGGGCATCCCTGGGTCTACAGGACTGGGAATCGGTTACAGGGAGAGTGGGAAGTGCGGAGGCCGAAGAGGGGAGGGGAGCCCTTACCTCTCCAGGGCTTCGGCGGCGAAGGCGCCGGCGTTGCCTCCCACCTTACCCCAGACAGCCTTCACGTTACTCTTATCAGCCCCAGAGAGCACCATGTTGACTTATTTCTCGGTTCTGTGCAGGACCAGAAATATGCAGCCCCGAGCCCCACAGTCCTTTTATGGGGTTCCCTGGAAGGGCACGCCCTGGGCAGGCTCCTCAGTGGACGTAACCCATTGGTTGGCACAGTACCCGGTTTAGGGTTCCAGGGGCCCAGCTGAGTCACGGACGTAGGCGATGGAGAAGCTGTGCACCTCCTGCAGGGGCGCTGTGCTCCCTCTCAGGATCCCCAATTCTGCTGGGGCTCTGGCAGGCTCTGAGTCTGGCTGGGTCTTTTCTCTGCAATCAGACTGGGTGAATCCCCAGTACTACACCTGGAGTCTGAGTGACTTGAGTTCAACTTTGGACTCAGGAACTTACTAGCTGTTTGTCCTTGGGCAGGTTGCTTAACCTCTGTTTGCCTCAGTTTGCTTGTCTGTAAAATAGGAAAAAAAAAAAAGCACCTCTTTGTCAGGGTTGTTGTGAGGCTCAAACGAGAGAATAATTGAATTAAGTTTGGCACAATGTTTGGCACACAGCCGAGGCTCCGGAAATGTTGTTTGTTTGTTCGTTGTTGTTTTGTCATCCCATTTACCTGCAGCTTTCTGTTTCACTTCTTCCCCAACTTTTGGAAAGCAGAGTGGTGCTGTGGAATGACACCGGCTGAAATAAAGAGATCTGGGTACAAATCACCTGACTCTCTCAATAACTACCTGTATCACCCTGGATCTCAGTTTCCCCATCTGTAAAATGAGGAGAAGCAGTTGGTGTAGATGACATCTAAGGTCCCTTCCAGCTTTCACTCAGGCTGCCATCCCCCACCCTATGATGTGCATTCTCCTGGCAGATCAGAAAGACAGATGGATCAGATGGTTGAATACCCAGATGCTACAGATTGAAAGACTGAGGTGAGAAAGGGGGGATCCAGACCACAGGCAGATTTGAATAAGACTATGGTCCATATTCACACTTGGGCATCTGTCTCTCTGTTCACACCAACAGCCTGGGAGCCAAATGAAGACACATCCTGGGCAGCACCTGAGATTCAGGACAGTCCCTTCTCTGCCATTGAGTCACTTTGTCACCTGAACAAGCTGCTCCTTAGGAATGTCATGAGACTCAAACACAGTACAGAAATGGACCATGGAGAGGCAAGTCACACACTCTGGCTCCCTCACTAGTCACATCCAATGCAGCAGTCAAGCTGGAGGTTCCTATCCCCTGGGACCTCCCTGGAAGCATCCTGTCCAGATAGGGGCCACCTGGGCAGCACAGGCTTACTGACAGGGGAGCTGTCCCCTCTCCAGCCCTACTGTTCCTGAAATAGCTCTGCTGAGTATGAAGGTTGTGGTGCCAGGAGCTGTCCTGAGGTCCATAAAATCACAGATTTAGAGCTAAAGGGACCTCAGAGGTCAATGAATCCAATTCCTTTGCTCTATAGATGAAGAAATTGAAATCTATAAGAATTAAACATCTTTGCCAGGGTCACACATCTATTGTGTCTGAGGCAGGAACGGAACTCAGGACATCCCCTTTCCATCCACACACAGCTTTGTGATCTAGAGACTATTATTATTCCCTGGGATACCAACTTAGTCATGAAATGATCGGGTTAAATGGCTGTGTTAAATGATTGGGTTTTGAGTTCCAAAAAGAATTTGGAACCCAGAATGTACTTCTAAATCCATTTGATCCTGGGGTTTTTTCCCTTTGAGAGTTCAGTTATTTTGCTTTATTATTAAGCCACTTTACTTTTAAATTTACATTCATGTTAGAGTCTGATGATTCTTAATTTTTCTTTCCTTGTTCTATTTTCCAGGTCAGTTTTTTTTGTAACCCTGTTATTTTGTTTTGTTTAAGTAGTGTTTTATTTTTTCCAATTACATGTAAAGACAATTTTTAACCCTCACTTCAAAAAAATTTTGAGCTCCAAATTTTTCTTCCTTTCTCTTTACCCTCCCCTCCCAAAATAGCAAACCACCTGATACAGCTTATACATGTGCAATTATGCAAAACACATTTCCATATCAGTTATGTTGTGAAAGAAGAAACAGACCAAAAGGATAAAAAAAACAGGAAAAAATACTGAAAGTTAAAACAGCATGCTTCGATCTGCATTCAGATTCCATCAGTTCTTTCTCTGGATGAGGATAGCATTTTCCATCATGAATTCTTTGGAATTGTCTTGGATTATTGCAGTGCTGAGAAGAGCTAAGTCATTCACATTTGATCATTGCACAGTGTTGCTGTAACTGTGTACAAAGTTCTCCTGGTTCTGCTCATTTCACTTTGCATCAGTTCATGTAAATCTTTTCAGGTTTTTCTGAAAGTATCCTCCTCTTCATTTCTTATAGCACAATAGTATTCCATCACATTCATATATCACAACTTTTTTCAGACATTCCCCAATTGATGGGCATCTCCTCAATTTCCAATTTTTTTTGCTACTAATGTAGGTCCTTTTCTTTTTTTATGATCTTTTTGGGAGACAGACTTAGTATTGGTATTGCTGGATCAAAGGGTATACAGTTTGATTGCCCTTTGGGTATAGTTCTCAGTTGCTCTCCAGCATGGTTGGATCAGTTCACAACTCCACCAACAGTGCCTTATGTCCCAATTTTCCCCCATCCTCTCCAACATTTATCGTTTTCCTTTTCTGTCATATTGGCCAATCCAACAGATGTGAGGTGGTCAGGTCAGTTGTTTTTGATAGTAGATGTATATTTTTGAGGTTTTTTCTTTAACTTTTTTTTATTATTCTATTATTTCTTTTTATTTATTATTTTTATTTTTATTATTTTTCAGGGTTTTTTACTTTAACTTTATTTTATAATTTCTTGTTGTCTCATGGAGTTGTTGAATTCTTTTGCTTTGTTTTATTTTTTTATATTGCATTTTCTATTTTTCAGTGTATACTTCATGGGTCAGGTTTTCCACACCTTCTATTCTAAGTCACTCATTCTTCTTCCAATATCTCTCCTTGATATTCTTCATCATTGTTCCTTCAGGTGCATGTTTAGAACTTTGCTGGAGCATTTGTTGGAGAGCTGAGCTCCTATAGGACCTTTAGTGTCATCATCTTCACTGGACTTTATGATCTTTCACATATTGCTTCCAGGGTCTCAGCAATTGCCTCTGCCAGTTCTTTCAGTACCTAAGGATAAAGTTCATGTGGGCTAGTCGAAAAATTCATCAGAGACACTTGGATGCTCTCTTAACCATGTTCTTGATTATCTTTGGTAGCAACTCCCTGTTTATTATTTTTGTTCTGTTATTTTCAGTGCAAAGGGCATTCTCCTACAAGCAAAATCAGAATGGAATGTTTCCACCTGCTCTCCATTGTGGGTTATTGGAATCCCATGCTCTCCACGCAAAGGTCCTCTCTGCTCTGTGGTCCTCCATTTCCTACTAATATGCCCAAAAAAGCCCTTTGTTGTCCTGAGATTCTTTCATTAACATCAGTTCATTCTGAGATTCAACACTCCTGACCCTACTTTTAGAGGACCCATCCTCCTCCATTATCTGGTCTTGGTCTTACCTTGTGCACTTTTCTTTTTAGAAATCCAAACTGGTTGGTAAGTTTTCTGTTAATACACGTGGGTCTCTTCAGACACATTCTATTTCCACTTTTCACTGGCATTGTGTGTGCGGTGAAAGATGAAATGACTGAAGAAACAAAGGTTCAAGCTTCTGAGCATATCTATTTATTAAGCAATGTATGCCAATTGCATCACAAATTGGAACTGGACCACCTCACCTGGGACTGGACCCTGATTACAGGGGGAGACAGACATTTATACATTAAAGGCAATTACTCAAATGCAGTCAATTCATTAAAAGGAGACAATAGAAAATTAGGTAATCTGATTTCTAAATGGATGAAAGACTATGGACTTTCCAAGTTAGGAGAGGGAGAAGAAACAGGTGCATTTACCTGAATTGAGAAAAAAGAGGTGTCTCATCCCCTCTAAGCATCTGTAAACAATCAAAGGAACATGGAAACAATGGCTGATTGATCAGTATGGAGCCAATTTTCAGATAAGACATATAGGTTGCTTGAGATGTATAATTGTGAGAAAACTCCGTACATCAGTCTTTGGATATGACTGTGTTTCTGGTCAACATAACTTAGATCCTTAGTTAAAGGTCTCTAAGCAGCAGAGGCATACTAGGTCCAGCTTCCCAGTCATACAGGGCTAAGTCCAAACAATACAAGAAGATTTTCTCCCAGTTCCCAAAATTGAATACAGTTTACTCACAAGATAGAAGTTGGACTAAACCCATAATTGAATAGAAAGGGGACTGAGCTAGCTATCGAATTGTCATATCTTGAAGTCAATGTGGTTCACCTGATTCTCACAATTAACCACTTGCTGTTCTCATCCCCTCAATTTCCTCAATTGTTTCCCTTTGTGTGTTCAGAATTTCATTTTTGAGCATCTCATCTCTCCTGGGCTGACTTTCTCTAGTGCATTTTAGATGATTCTACCCATCTTTCTTATGAAAAGCCCTTTGAAATCTGCCTTCCCAAAATCTAGGATGCATGTTTCACTATTTCTAGATGTCCTCTTTCCTTATCACAAGGTTCCTACCATTTCCAGCCCAGCAACCAGTTACTCCCCATTAATGAGAATCAGATCCAGAACAGAATGTCTGCTGTTTAGGGTCTTCCCCCGCCACACACATTTTTTTTGGATTAGGAAATTTTCCCAATGCAAGCCAAGAAATTATCAGCTGATCTGCTTTTGGCAGAGAAAGAGACAAAGACAGAGACAAAGACAAAGAGCTTCAGCAAATGCCTTCATAATTGAAGTCTTCTATCCTTACTATATTATGCCTCTGTGTCTGGCTTGTGATGTATTTCCTAAACTCCTCATCTATTTCCTTTTTTTGTCCAAGTGGTCCATAAAATTACTTCTGTTTTTCTTTCCATTGACCTGTATTCTCTGTTATGCTTCCCACCCAAGGTTCTTGGATTTCCTCCCATGAACATACCTTCTTAATATACAATGAAGTTCACCCATCAAGAACTGTCGTCCAGTCGTGGATTTCATCCCCCCAAATCGCAATGGGGCCTATGAGGTCAAACTTGCCTCTTTCCATTAACCTCTCTAGTTCTTGTTTGCTGCCTTCACTTGGTCATTTGAGATTATGTGTTTTACGCCTGGCTCCTTTTTTGCAATTGATCGCCTGTGAATTTCTGAGTCTCTCAGCTGCTATCTCCCTTCATTGTAGCTACTCTATGTGGAATATATATGTATATATATACACAAACACATATGTACACACATATATGATACATACATATACACATACACATATATGCACATGCATACATATATATACACATACATATACACACATATACATTTATATGAGTCATGTCATCGTTTCCCTGATGTCATGGTCCTCTTCGAAAATGAAGGACAAGCACAACCTGTGAGAGACCTAGCTGCCTGAAAGGAGACCCAGATAACTCAGCTCCTCTCCCTCTTCCTCTCTCTCTCCCTCTCCTTCTCCTTCTCCTCCTCAAAGGAAGGTAAATTTTGATGGCCAGAAGCTGCCCACTTAACTTGGGGTTCACTGGCTAGGTTTCTTTCTTCCTTCCTTCCTTCCTTCCTTCCTTTCTTTCTTTCTTTCTTTCTTTCTTTCTTTCTTTCTTTCTTTCTTTCTTTCTTTCTTTCTTTCTTTCTTTCTTTTTTCTGTTTCATAGAACCTTAAACCCAGTTCACTCTGACGCTCATAGATTCTACCACAATAGGTCCCTGCCCAACCTCCACGTAATAGCTGCATTTTGGGCCCTCCTGCCTTTGAGTGAATGTCAATGGTAACTGTTTCTCTTTGGAACAGTAACTCTGAGGGTCTTCCCCTCCCAGCTTGATTTTTTGCCTTTTTTTCTAATTAAAGGAGCCATCCCTTGACTCACTTCTTAAACAGGCCTATTCACCGAATGGGCATTACCTCACTCTAAGTGAGTACATGAAAAGACCTTAGCTTAAAAGGGCCAGGGTTTCCCATTGCATCCTGGGTCATCTCCACTCATCCTGGTGATTATCTGGTCAGTGGATCCAGATAGCTCTGGAGGAGAAAGTGAGGCTGGTGACCTTGCACAGCCCTCCCTCATTCAAATCAAAAATCAACTGCATGTCATGTCATCATTTCCCTGATGTCATGGTCCTCTTCGAAAATGAAGGACAAACACAACATAATATGTATGTATATATTTGCATATATGTGTGTATTTATGTTCGTGTATGACATTCTTATCAGCCTTTGTATTTCAGCACTGGCCCTGTCATCCCTACAGTTTAAACTGTGGTCTTAAATTCAATCCCATTTTTAGACATCCTTATCTTAGCCAGATATTTACTTCCCACATTAATTTTTCCTTTCCGTATATGTTGCCTCCAGTTGTCAATAGTGAGAAAAACATAATATTCACCCCTATGCACTTTAGTTTCTTTCCCTAGGTTTCTAATATATTGCTAGCAAAATATTTGAGGTTTCTTCTGCTAATGTCATTTATGTCTATGTGAGTCACCAGAAAGGGGAAGTTGTCATCCATTTCAATAACTCACGGAAGCTTCCCTGTTACGTCTTTGATAAAAGCCCTAGAAGGCAACGGTCCTCACTGTTGTTCTTACCAGGTTAGCAAAGAAATGCTTCAGACCCCAGAGCAGCAACTCAACTGTTTCATTCTTCCCTTTTCCCTCTGACCCTTCCTGGGCTATCTCTCACCTGGTTGTTTTAGTAGCAGTACTATATAGTGTTCTCTGGAGGACAAGCATCTTCTTCCTCAGAGGTGCCAGCTCGATTCCTTCAGCATGAGTCTCAAATCTGTTTTTTTAACATGGCTTTAAAGGTTTGTTTCTGAAATATTTTTAAACCAGTATACATTAAGTACAATTCTGTTAAAAATTATCAAATTAATGGAATGATATAAATTTCAATGCTTTGATGACAAGTTATTGACAAGGAGGCATCTGGCTCTTCTGACTTTTTTTTACACTTTGTCTGAACTCCAAATGGATTCAGATATTAAGGTTCTTCTGAGCTACTTTTGTCCAAGTAAGAACAGCTATTTTATAAACTGCAGCCATGTAAGACATGCTTTCCTTGTTTGCCTTTTATGTAGTCGACAAGATTTTGCTGTTCAATGTAGTTGCCTCCTTCTCCTACAAAAACAATTGCCTCCTGGAATGGATTTTTGTTTCTTGGGACTGAGCTTTCACTGCCTCATAGCATTTTGGGGTCAAAGTATCTGCACTCAACAGTTTAAATCTATTTTGAAGCTCTAGCTGTACAGCTGACCTAGGTAACACTCCTCCACTCTCCAAGGTCCTGACAAGAGTTATCTGCTCTTCTCCCTCTTGACTCCCTTTTCTTCTCATTGAGAGTCTTCAGCTCTGTTTCCTTTTGGAATGAGTTATTCTTTTAGCAACCTGGAGCTAGTACTTTTTTCCTAGAGGCAAACAGGGAATCACTGGAGTTTATTCTGTGGGGGAGGGATATGGCCAAACTTAGGCTTAAGGAAAATTTCTTTGGCTGCTTTGTGGAGGAATGAGGAGAGACTTGAAACAGGAAACCAATTAGGAGGTCATTGCAGTAGTCAGTGGGGAAGGGAATGATGGGCCAAGCTAAGGTGGGGACTGTGTGAGCAGTAATAAGGGCCTGGACAGGAGAGATGCTATGGAGGTAGAAATGTCAATATTTGGCACTTGAGTGAAGAGCTGAGGATAACACTATGTCTGCGGACCTGGGAGGTTGGAAAGATGGAGTTGTTACATCTGACCGAAAGAGAAAAGTTTAAACAAGGAGAGATTTTGGAGGAGGGGGAAGGTGATGAGTTTTGTTTTGGACATGTGGTGTTTGAGAAATCTATGGGGACATTCAGTTTAAAATGTCCAAAAGTCAAAATAGATTTGAGAATAAAGCTCAGGAGGGAGATTAGGGTTGGCTCTGTAGAGCTGTGAGTCATCTGCATAGAGATTATAATTCAGTCCATGGAACTCTTGAGACCATCAAGTGAAAGAGTGTGGAGGGAAAAGAGAAGAGCTCATAGGACAGAGTCTTGGAGTACAAGAAGATTTAGGAGTCAGGGATATGCTTGAGGAACCCACCAAGGAGCCTGAGGAAGAGTGTTCAGATAGGCAGGAAGAGGACCAGACAGAGCATCTGAGAGGAGAGGATGGGCAGCAGTTTCAGATGCTGCATAGATGTTGAGAAAGAGGATATTGAAAGTACCATTTGATCTAGCAATTAAGAGATCATTGATAGTTTTAAAGTATGAAGTTTCAATAGAGTGATGAAGTCAGCAGCCAAATTGTTAAAATTTGAGACACCAGTGTGAGGAAAGGTGATGGAAACAATAAAAATAAACATTTTTTCCTAGAATTTTGGTAGAAGAAGGGAAGAGAGATATGAGATGATACCTTAATGGGCTAGTAATGTCTAATGAAAGTTTTTTTTAACTTTAACTTAAACTTTGTTATCTTTGTAGGCTACAGGCAAACAAACCAGTAAATAGCTAGAAATTGATGATTAGAAGAAAAGAGGGAACAATTGTGGCAATCTGCTGGGAAAGAAAAGATGGGACTGAATGAAGGGCCAATGTAGATAGTCTGGCCATATCCAGAAGGGCCACATCATTGGAGAAAAAGAGGTGAGGGTCACGAATGATAACAAGGGATTTGGAAATGAAATGAGTAGAAGAAGAGGTAGCTTCTGGGAAATGTCCTTTATTTTTCAGGTAAGATCCTCAGCTGAGAAGATGGGGGAAATAGGAGGTGTAGGAGGTTTGTGGAGAGATTTGGAATTGTCAGTTCATGTGGCACCTCCTGTGGGAAAGCTTACTTCTCTTTTTCTAGATCTTGCTGATTCTCACATGAAGTGTCTCCAGGTCCCACATAAGCTAGGCCCTGGACTTAGGAGGCCATCTCCTTTTTGTTATATGTACGTCACCAGTACCTAATGCAGGGCCTGGGAAATGGTAAGTGATGCTTTTTGAAGGCTTGATCAATTAGGTATTACTTTTTAAAGTGCTCTGTAAATGTTAAAGCTCCCTGACTTGGACAAATTGGCCTTTTCTCTGTTGCTCATGGTCAATAAACATTTATTAAATGCCTCTTCTGTGCTAGGCACTGTGCTAAGAGCTGGGGATACAAATATGAAAAAGACAGTCTCTGCCCTTTGAGAGCTTTCAGTGCAATGAGGGGGAGACCATACACAAAAGAAAACTGAAAATCAAGCAGGAATGGAGGTGAGGAGAAGGGGACCCAGCCTGGGGACATGAAGGAAAAGTTCAAAGAAATTCAAAAGAGTTCAGAGTCAGGTGGGAAATTTGGAGGTGATTGGTCTGTCATTGGCATTCATGACTCTGTGCTCCAGTCAGAAGGGTCACAGCACATCACAAGTGACATTCCCTCTCCTGCCTCTGTCCTTTTCATTGGCTGTCCCCCATGCCTGAAATGCTCTCCCCATCTCTGCCTCATAGAATCCCTTACTTCCTTCAAGACAAAACTCAGGCACTCCCTTCTCCATAAAGTCTTTCCTGATCCCCTCCCCTACTAGTGCCCTCCCTTATGAACTATCTTGTACTAACTTTTTTGTATTTACTCTCTTTATATTTATCCTGTAGTTATATGTGTGTACATATGTGTACATATCTTTATCTCTATATCCACACACATGTCTTCCCTTAGAATGTAGGCTTCATTTGATTAAAGATTGCTTCATTCATTGTATTTGTATCCCCATGGTGGATCACAGTGCCTGACACATAGTTGCTGTTCAGTCATTTTCAATCAAGTTGACTTTCTGTGATCCCATTTGGGATTTTCTTGGCAAAGATGCTGGAGTAGTTTGCCATTTCCTTCTCCAGCTCATCTTCAGATGAGGAAACTGAGACAAACAGGATTAAGTGATTTGTCCAGGGTCACACAGCTAGTAAGTGTCTGAGGCTAGATTTGAACTCAGGAAGATGAGTTTTCCTGACTCCAGACCCTGAACTCTATCCACTACATCACCTAGTTGTCCCTTGATACACTTAAGAAGTACTGGTTGAGGTAGAACTCTTGGAGTTAGGGGATGGAAAGTGGAACGGATGGAGTTGAAGACCCAGGAGCAACAAAGAAACATGACCTATTCAGTTGATATCAAGCCGTTGGCTCCAACCCATTCCCCAGCTCCCTACATGCCCTTCCAAAATCAGTCATAGGGGCAGCTAGGTGGCATAGTGAGTAGAGTACCAGCCGTGGAGTCAGGAGGACCTGAATTCAAATCCATCCTCAGACACTTGACACACTTACCAGCTATATGACCTTGGGCAAGTCACTTAACCCTAATTGCCCTGCCTTCCAACCCTGCCAAAAAACCCCCCAAAAAACAAACTCAGTCATGAATGCATGCAGTCCCAGAGCACCAGCAAACTTAAACAAAAGAGGAGGAGGAAAGAGGGGCAGACATAATTTGTCTTTTTTGGGGGATGGAGACAGGCAGGGATCTGAGCCTCCCTTGAAATGCCCTTCCCTAAAATGTACTGTCTCAGGTTTTCCTATAGAATATATTAGAGTTGCTAAGAGAGCCCAGAGTATACCAAGATCTTCCTCTTCCTCCACAACTCCCACAATGAGCTGAAATTAGGGTTGTGCTAGGCTGGCCCTTCTCACTCCCTGTCTGAAAGAGTAGTTGAAGGAAAATGCCACCTTTCAGTTTATCATCCCTTTCCAACTTCATCAGACAATAATTTATTCAGGCAACAAATTCTCTGTGCTGGCATATGTAGATTAGGGTGTCACCTAGGCTAAGGCAGAAATACTGCATTTTCTCAGTTCAAGGGAGGGATTTCCTCCCAGGCTCAGACCAAGTTTTAATTATACATTCGCTCCCACTTGGAGAACTCATCAGCCTTGTCACCCAGAGATTACAGTCAATGTTTGTAACACAAATGAATAAACAAAATGGAGTTGGAGTGTGGGCAAGGATGCTTGGGAGGACCTTCAAAAGTACCCGACTGGGGCATGAGGAGGCTGATCTGGAGCATCTCCTCTCCCATTCCCACTGCAAGGCTTTCCCTCCCGGCTCCATGCCTTCGGGGCTGTGGAAGGAGCAGTTGAGTCAGGATGGGGTTCCCTGTCCCTCTTAACACCTCCCCCCAGCCCCTCCACACACCCCTGCCCCAAACTCCAAAGGCAAACACACAAAGCCAAGTTCTGGCAGACCTAGACTTTATTCGAAGACTTCCATCTGCTCATGCGGGGTGAGAGGGGTTGGGTACACTGAAGGACTCGCAGCCTGGATGGTGCTGGCCAGCGGTGGAGGTGGGGGAAATCCCTGGCCTCAGACACAGACTTAACGGTACTTGGAGGTCAGCACGGTAGACACAGAGGCAAGGAACTTGTCCAGGGAGGCATGGGCCTCGGGAGTGAAGTCCTTGCCGAGGTGACTGGCCAAGGTCACCAGCAGGCAGTGACTCAGGAACTGAGAGAGAAGGAACAGTCGGGCTCCACCAGCTTTGCGTGCACACACACACTTCCCTCTCCCCGCCGCCCCTGCCTGCTGCGTTCTCTTACCTGTCCCATACTCTACCCGCCCACTGTACCCATCCTGACCGCGCTCAAGCCCTTCTCTACCCTGGAGTCCAGTAATCCGCCCCGCATACCAAGTCTTCATTGGAAGGAGCATTGCACTCAATGGAGCTTCATTACTGGCTGCACTGGGTATCCCCAGTCTCCAGCCCTGAATCCCTCAGCTTTCCCGTACTCGGTCCCTGGAGGTCTGGCTCACCTTGAAGTTGACAGGATCCACCCTCAGCTTGTGGGCGTGCAGGTCGCTCAGTTTGGACAGGGTCCCGGGCAGATCATCCAGATGGTCAACAGACTGGCTCAGGGCGTCGGCTATTTTCTGGCCATGACCCTGGATTTGGGCGGAGCCATGGGACAGATCGAAGTGGGAGAAGTAGGTCTTGGTTGTGGGGAAAGAGACGAAAGTCCTGTGGGAAGGAAAGGGGGCTCCTTTGGGGCATCATCCCGAACACTGGACACCGTGGAGGCAGATCCAGGATTGAGGACGAGGGGAAATTAGCCAGTAGGTGCTAAGAAGGAGGGGAGAGATTCCGAGCTCAAAAGATCCCAGGGGACCCCATGGGCGGAGGTTGGAGAAGGGACGGGTTTGGGATTCTGCACCTGGATTAGGATTCTGGATTCTGAAGGGGCATCCCTGGGTCTACAGGACTGGGAATCGGTTACAGGGAGAGTGGGAAGTGCGGAGGCCGAAGAGGGGAGGGGAGCCCTTACCTCTCCAGGGCTTCGGCGGCGAAGGCGCCGGCGTTGCCTCCCACCTTACCCCAGACAGCCTTCACGTTACTCTTATCAGCCCCAGAGAGCACCATGTTGACTTATTTCTCGGTTCTGTGCAGGACCAGAAATATGCAGCCCCGAGCCCCACAGTCCTTTTATGGGGTTCCCTGGAAGGGCACGCCCTGGGCAGGCTCCTTAGTGGACGTAACCCATTGGTTGGCACAGTACCCGGTTTAGGGTTCCAGGGGCCCAGCTGAGTCACGGACGTAGGCGATGGAGAAGCTGTGCACCCCCTGCAGGGGCGCTGTGCTCCCTCTCAGGATCCCCAATTCTGCTGGGGCTCTGGCAGGCTCTGAGTCTGGGCCCTTTCTCCTTTGCGATCAGGCTGTGTGCATCCCATTTACCTGCAGCTTTCTATTTCACTTGTCTCCCGACTTTTGGAAAGCAGAGTGGTGCTGTGGAATGACACTGGTTGAAATAAAGAGACCTGGGGACAAATCACCTGGCTTTCTCAATAACTACCTGTATCACTTAACCACCCTGGATCTCAGTTTCCCCATCTGTAAAATGAGGAGAAGCAGTTGGTGTAGATGACATCTAAGGTCCCTTCCAGCTTTCACTCAGGCTGCCATCCCCACCCTATGATGTGCATTCTCCTGGCAAATCAGAAAGACAGATGGATCAGATGGTTGGATACCCAGATGCTACAGATTGAAAGACTGGGTTAGACAGGGGGGATCCAGACCGCAGGCAGATTTGAATAGGACTCTGGCCCATATTCACATTTAGGCGTCTGTCTCTCTGTTCACACCAGCAGCCTGGGAGCCAAATGAAGACACATCCTGGGCAGCACCTCTGTCCTGAGATTCAGGAGACTTGGGTCAGTCCCTTCTCTGCGATTGAGTCACTTTGTCAACTGAACATGCTGCCCCTTAGGAATGTCATGAGACTCAAACACAGTACTGAAGTGGACCATGGACAGATAAGTCACACACTCTGGCTCCCTCACTAGTCACAGTCATTACAGCAGTGACCCAGGAGGATTCCATTCTCTGGAGCATCCTTAGGAAACATCGTGGCCAGATAGATGCTCACATGGCTACTGACAAGGGCCCTGTCCCTTTATATGAATGTCATGGTCCAAAGAGCTGTCCTAAGATCCATAGGGTCATAGATTTACAGCTCAAAAGGACGTCAGAGGTCATGAGTCCAACCCCTCCCTAGCTTCCTCTCCAACTTTGTGCTTCCAAAAAAGAGGGCTATGTCTGAAGGCCTTGGCAGGTACCAGCTGGGAGAGTTCTGTTGGGAAGTGGGGGGCTGTTGCTGGGATAGAAGAACACAATCAGGGCCAGGTGGTATATGCAGCATAGGAGGGCAGGCAATGGAATCTTTTTCTCTGGCCTGGGTTCCCCATAAGCCCCAGTCAGGTTGCCATTTCTTTCCTTATGACCACGAATTTCTTTTCCACCCACTTCCTTACATTTTCTTTTTTTTTTTTTATCATGCAACAAACTAAAAGATTTCAGTAACACAAATGACCAAAAAGAGATTTGTATATGATATTGTGGACTTCTTTTACTACAATCTTTTAGAAGTGCATATTATATGTACCAATGTTAAGTCAGCCTGGCTTAATGAATAGAGTGTGGGGCCTCATTGTCCAGAGGCACAGTGTTCATAACCCCCATTTGATTCCTTTTGGCTGTGTGATCTTGGCCTTCATGCCCTAGGCAAGCAATGAACTGCAAGGGCGATTGATAGAGGGAGTCCTTCACTGAGGCTTCCCCATACCAATGAATCAATGAAATCACATCCTGCTAATCTCTCCCCTCCTCCCTTCTTTCACCCCTCTCTCCCTCCCTCCCCTTTTCTCCCTCACTCCCTCCCTCCCTTTCTCTCTCTCTCTCTCTCCTCCTCCCTTTCTCTCCCCCCCCATCTCCCTCCCTCCCTTTCTCTCCCTCCTTCCCTCTCTCCCCCTCCCTCTCTCTCTCTCTCACATGCACACACACACACACACATACACACACACACTCACACACACACATAAACACACACATCAGTTTCCTAGGCTTCTGTCCACTTCCAAAATTTTTGTCCTCTTTTGTGTATTTTTACAAATGTTTTATTGATCCTTTTTTCTCCTGCAATTTCTGTTACTACCCCATCCTCAAATACAAGCCCTTCAAAATCACAAATATAATTGTCAAAAATAAATCAACATATTGGTCCTTCCCAAAAATGTATATTCTGCCCCTGTAGTGTCACTTTTCTGTTGAGTCAGGAAGCATGCTTCATTCTCAATCTCTTGAAATCAAGACTGGATCCTGCATTGACCAGATTGCTAATATGGGTGCTTACCTCATGAAGCGCTTGGCTCTGGAGATATAAAGGCCCAAAAGAAGCAGTTCCTGCCCTCACAGAACTTACAGTGTCTTATGGAATATCACTTGTTCACAGATAAATATAATTCTGGGTAGGAAGTGAGGGGATCCGAGGAAAGTTCAGGCAGAGTATTTTTAGGAGAATTTGAGGATGGAGGCAGCTGAGAAGGATCAGGGAAGACTTCACGAAGGAGGAGGTGTTCAAGCTGAGCCTTGAATGCAGAAAAGATTTCTAAGAAGCAGAAATGAGGAGGGAGAGTATGTCAGAAGATAGAACATCTAGTTTGGAAAACTGGCAGAAGGCAACTGGCTGGAACATAGGATGTGTGAAGGAGAGTAATATGAAATGTCTGAAAAGTTAGTAAGGCATGAGGCTATGTAGTACTTTAAATTCCCAGCTAAGAAGTTTATATTTTACTACCAAGGAAAAAAAGGAGATACTGTCTACAGTTCTTGAGCAGAGGAGTGAGGGTCCTGTGCCTTAGGAAGATTGTTTTGACACCTGTGGTAAGGATTGATGGGAGAGGGGCAGACAAAAGTCAGGGAGATCATTACAATAACCTGGGCAAGGTAATAAGAACTCAAAAACAGAAAATCTGTGTCTGGCAGGCAGTTTTCAGAGCTGTCAATAATCATTTTATTTGGAAGCATAAAAATGCTTCCAAAAATGCTTCCAATTGTTAATTATTAAAGAAATGAAAATTTCTGAGCTCTGAGGTATACTACTTTACACCTATCAGATTGGCAAAAATAATGAATGAGGAAAGTGACAAATGCTAGGGATGTTAGGGGGGCTTCTGGAAAACAGGCACACTAATACAATGTTGGTGGAGCTGTGAATTGGTCCAGTCACATCAGAATGACAACTCTGTGCGTTTCCCAATGCACTGTCCCTATAAGCCAATTCAACCTCTCCACAGAGAAATCCAGTTCCTTCTTCTTCCCAATTCCATATTTCAAATCATGTTAACATGATATCCTGTTCTTGCCTCCTTTGCTCCAGTCTCAAAAGCTGAAGTGGTCATTCTACTCAACAGTAACCCTTGTTCCCATCACCTCCTGTCTTTTTTTTTTTGAAGCTTGCCTCTTCAATTATCCCTTCTCTCCTTAATTTTCAGCCCCTTTTTATCCACTGACTTTTACTGCTTCTACAAGTGTGCCCAACTCTCCCGCATCTTTAAAAAAAACTTTGTAGCACCTCCTCTTCAATTAGCCTTTCAATTTGCACTGGCACTAGCAGACTGGCTCTCCTCAGAGCCAGATACTACTTCCGATTTTATGGATAATCATGTGGGTTGGCTTTCCTCATATGGCAGCTTAAAAGCCCTCACAAATGGGGTTCCATAACAATCAGTCAGTAGACTGAGATCTTATCGAAGGCATTTATTCAAATGGCATAACAAGGACAGAAATTATGAAATATCCCACTCCAGAATCTGGGGTGGTGCTAGACATAGACTTAGAGTACAAATATATGCAGAGCCCAGGTTGGGGTGACATCAGCCACAAACTTAAAGTGAGAAACATGTGCAAAGAGCATGGTAACTCATGACTGTAGGATCTCAAGGTCCTTTCTGTCTCAGGAGAGTCCTCGAAGTTTTCATTATGGGATGTAGTCCATAACCACTCATTTGGCATTTCTTATTGATTTTACTTCTACAATGTCTCTCCCACTTTTCTCTTTCTCTTCTCACACCGCAACTATTTATGTACAAACCCTCATCACATTTGCCATGATCTATTGCAATTAGTCATCCTTCACCCAGCCATTCTTCTCTCCGATCCAGCCTCCACACAGTTGCCAAATTGATATTCTTAAATAATAATGATAATAATAATAGATAACAATGCTTTTATTATAGATTGTTAGAACTATAAGAGCTTAGAATATTAGATATGAAAAAGACCTTAAGAGCATAGAAAGTAGATGATCAGACATGGAAAGAGACTTTAGAAATCATCTAGGCCAACCATTTATTACATGGGGAAGGAAAATGAGACCCAGGGAAGGAGAGATGTTTGACCTAAGTGACATTATAAATTAATAGAACTCAAAGTACAGTTCAAGTCTCTTGACCCCAGTGCATGTGAGGCTCTGGTCCCAGTCCCAAAAGAAGGAACTGCCCATAGAATCAGTACTTCATCCCACATGTCCCCAGGTCTTCACATTCTCTTTTCTACCAAACTTGGTTATGACTTCTAGCTGCCCTGAATATGACCATTTAATACACAAGATGTTTGGGGGATTAGCATGGGAAATCTCCCAGTGTGGGAAATCCCTTCACCAATGCAAATGGCAACCAATCTATAGTACTTAGTAGAAAAGTCATAGTGAGCTACCAGAGCCACATTGAGATTAAGTGATTTATCCAAGATCAAACAACTGGTAAGAGTCTAGAGTTGGGATTTGGGAATTTGGAAGTTTTGGGAATCAGGAAGTTTTCCTCATTCCAAGTCCAGCACTCCTTCCTCTATGCCAAGCTGCATTTGAGAAAACAATACAATACTTCCCCACAACCACTACCAAAACTATGTAATACAAAAAGAGGGGGGGAATAGGAATAAAAGGATCAGTCATAATTCCCTCCAAGAGGGAGAAAGGAGAAAACTAGACTAGAGGGTACCTAGTGGCCTCTGTAAGTCATCCCCTATAGTTCCCATCCTTTCACCAGTTCCCTATAGAACACCTCAAGCTCCCTTGGGGAAGCTATCTATCTATCTATCTATCTATCTATCTATCTATCTATCTATATGTATGTGTACATGTGTATTTTATATGACATATTATTTATATTATTATATATTATTTATTTAATAAATTTAATATTTATAAATGCATATAATATTCAATGAATAAATTATTTATACTTTATGTATTTTCCTATATTCTATATTCCTATATTCTCCTTCATCACTGCCTTCCTTTTCAAAATGGAGTAGGTCCAGGCTGGACTTCAAGTTGCCCTAGCCTGAAGAGGCACCTCAAGGAGGGAGATCCCAAGCTTCAGGTTTTTACTGACACCCCCCCCCCCCCACCAACAAACACAGTGAGGAGACAAGGCTTCTCTGGGAGCTGTGTAAATGAGCATACTAATCAGCAGAAGGGATTTTCTAAGCTCCAGTTTTAAATTCTAGCTCTGGAGTATGTATCTCCCTTTAAGATATCAAAGGCTTGGAGGGAAAATTTCAGACTTGATAAATACCTCCAAAAGGTGGCAAAGAGCAAATCATGAGCTAATGACCTATTTTCCCATCTATAGAAATTGTTATAAGCATCATCTAGATAGGTAACAAGGATATCCTCTTTAATTAGCAATACTAATAACAGCTAATATTTTTTTTAATGCAATTTATTTATTTAACATATTTGGTTTTCAGCATTGATTTTCACAACAGTTTGAATTACAAATTTTCTCCCCATTTCTGCCCTCCCCCCCCACTCCAAGATGGCGTATATTCTGGTTGCCCTGTTCCCCAGTCAGCCCTCCCCTCTATCACCCCCCTCCCCTCTCATCCCCTTTTCCCTTCCTTTCTTGTAGGGCAAGATAAATTTCTACGCCCCATTGCCTGTGTATCTTATTTTTTAGTTGCATACAAAAAGTTTTTTTGTTTTTGAACATCTGATTTTAAAACTTTGAGTTCCAAATTCCCTTCCCTCTTCCCTTCCCACCCACCCTCCCTAAGAAGTTGAGCAATTCAACCTAGGCCACACAAGTATTATTATGTATAACCCTTCCACAATATTCATGTTGTGAAAGGTTAACTACATTTTGCTCCTTCCCAACCCATCCCGCTTTATTGATTTTTCTTCCTTGACCCTGTCCCCTTTCCAAAGTGTTTGTTTTGATTACCTCCACCCCATCTGCCCTCCACTCCATCATCCCCCTGCCTTTTATTTTTTTTTTATCTTCCTCCCTCTTCTTTCCTGTGGGGTAAGATACCCAACTGAGTATGTATGGTATTCCCCCTCAGGCCAAATCTGATGAGAGCAAGGTTCACTCATTCCCCCCTCACCTGCCCACTCCCCTCCTCTCCTAGAACTGCTTCCTCTTGCCACCTTTATGGGAGATAATCCACCCCATTCTATCTCTCCCTATCTCCCTCTCTCAGTAAGTTACTCTCTCATCCCTTAATTTCATTTTATTTCTTTTAGCTATCTTCCCTTCATCCTCAACTCACCCTGTGTCTGCTCTCTTTCTTTTACATATATATATATATATATACACATACATACACATACATACATATACACATAGATACATGCATACATACACATTCACTTATATATATACATAAACATATATATGCATATATATATATATGCATATTCCCTTCAACTACCCTAATACTGAGGTCTCATGAATCATACTCATCATCTTTCCATGTAGGAATGTAAACAAAACAGTTCAACTTTAGTAAGTCCCTTGCAATTTCCGTTTCTTGATTACCTTTAACAGCTAATATTTACATAGCATTCTAAGGTTTTTGAAATTTTCACATATTATAATATTTAATTAGCAGTAGTTAATAGGGAACAGGCAAGCTTTTGCAAGTGATATCACACAATGGCCCATATTTCTACCATAGTGCAATTGACTGAAAAATGTAGCAAAATCTCACTGTTTGTTGCTTCTAATAAAAAGCATTTAATTCAGCAAAGCAAAATGAAATCTTAAAAGCTCTTTTCCAATAAGGTTTCTGCCATCCATATGCTAAAATTATTAGATTTTTTTGAAAGATATAACAAAGGAGATAAGAGTTTTTATCTATGATTGGATGAAGGAAAAGGCAGAGAGACCTGAGTTCTCCAAAGATATTTGCCACTGTCATAGCAATCATAGCAAAATCCAAGTTGAAGCTGGATTTTCTATAAATAGTGATATCTTCTACGTGCTTATGTTTGAGGGACACATGGAGTTTGTCACACCAAGTCCTGGAACATTACAGAGCGTCGTGAAAGTCAGTCAATCAATCGACAAGCACTGTGCTAGGCTCTAGAGGTATAAAAACAATGAATAAAACACTCCCTATTGGAAAAGAGAGGAAAACAAGTATGAAGATAAGTACACACAGAAGAAGTAAGCCATAATCACTCCAAAGTGTCTGCCTAACCATCCATACAGGAAAAGAAAAACAACCAAACAAAAATAGGAGGACAAGGACAAGGTTTGTGCAGGATGGGAAAGCAAGGATGGGTCACAATATGCACCATTGGAGGGAGCACCCAAGTCTCATCATAGATGAGATCACAGATTCATTTGAGACTATCTCCCTTCATAGATAGGGGCTCCTAGGTGGTGTAGCAGATAGAGTGCTAGGCATGGAGTCAGGAAGACCTGAATTCATATCTGGCCTCAGATACTTACTAGCTGTGTGACCCTGGGCAAGTCATTTAATCTCTTTTTTATGTTAACAATAACCTTTATTTTTTTTACACCATCTACATTTTTTATTTAATATTTTTAGTTTTCAGCATTGATTTCCGCAAGATTTTGAATTACAAATTTTCTCCCCATTTCTATCCCCCCCCACTCTAAGATGGCACATATTCTGATTGCCTTGTTCTCCAGTCAGCCCTCCCTTCTGTCACCCCACTCTCCCCCATCCCCTTTTCCCTTACTTTCTTGTAGGGCAAGATAGATTTCTATGCCCCAATGCCTGTATATCTTATTTCCCAGTTGCATGCAAAACCACCTTTTTTTTAAAATTTAATTTATTTATTTAACATATTTAGTTTTCAGCATTGGTTTTCCTCTGAAAACTGCCTGTTCACATCCTTTGACAATTTCTCGACTGGGGAATGATTTGTATTCCTATAAATTTGGTTCAGTTCCCTGTATATTTTAGATATGAGGCGAGGCCCAGAGTTTTAAAGTGTCAAGAGCTGAGTCTGAATCCAGGTTCCCTGCTTCCAGATGTACACTTTTTCTCACTGCACCAAGAATTGCCACAGAATATCAAAAAGAGGTGTTAACCCATAAAATGCTAGAGCTAGAAGGTACCTAAGATCATCTAGTTTTATGAATGGAAAAATAGGTATAGATAGAAGAGTGGAAAGATCCCTGGCCTAGAACCTGGGTTCTAATCCTAGATCTGTCACTAACTAGAACCATGACTTCAATTTCCTAATTTGTAAAGCAAAGATAATAATACCCGCCATTGCTATTTCACAAGGTTATTATATTCCATTGCAAAGTATAATAGAAATATAGTGTGTCATTAAAGAGTGAACTATATTCTCCTCCCAAAAATTATTAAGGAGATTTAAGCACCCCACAAAAAAGTATTATTTGGGGGGGAATACAATTGAGGTTAAGGGACTTGCCCAGGGTCACACAATTAGTACGTGTCTGAGGCCAGATTTGAACTCAGGTCCTCCTGACTCCAGGGCTGGTGCTCTATTCACTGTGCCACCTAGCTGACCCCAGAAATATTATTGAAGTTTGCTCAGGATCCTTCTAAAAGCTTTCCTCCAAATAGTGTGAAATCTGTCCCTTTCCTTCCCTATATTTTCCCATATTTTACAAGCTCTAGAATTCTTTCTTTTAACTAGAAAACATGACTCTAGAAGGATTATGGGTTGGTCACACTTATTGTGGATGTCTTTAGATTAGATTAGATTACTTCCCTTTTAATATTTAGCTGAAGTTCACAAAAAGTTGAATTGGAGATGTGAACTAGAGAGAGTGAAGGGGAGAGGAAGTAGAATAGGCTAGAGCATTCTGAGGACCCTAACTACCTGGTGGATATGATCTCCAACCAGAGGTTATCAAAGGGTCCAGGAACACAGTGCCTTGTAGACAATGGTTGCTCCAAATTGTCCTTGGATGGGATATTCAGTGGGAGATCTAAGGATTAGTCAGGAAGGAAAGAGTAGAATTGTAGGTGAGGTGGGAAGAAATCTGAACTGTTAGTGGGTTCTGAATCTGAGCCATCTGTTTGGCCAGAGGAAAATATAGGGACTGGAGAGAGAAGTGAGAACACAGAGTAGTGGAAAGAATGATGGATTTGGAGTCAGAGACTCTGGGTTTGAATCCCTTATCTGCCACTTGATAGCTGGATGACCTCAAGTAGGTTACTTCTCTATGAGTCTATTTCCTTATCTGCAAGATGGCAAGGTTAAAATAGATAAACTTCGATGTCCCTTGAAGTTCTAAATCTTTGAATGAAATAAAATTGAGGAAGAGAGGCCAGAAAATGAGTGGGCATGGAAACACAGTCCTTCGTCTGTTTTCCAGTTTCATGCCATAAACTTTGATGGTTGTAACATAGAGGGTGGTAGGGCACTAGGATCTCTGAATGGTTGTTGTGATTCAGTCATATCTGACTCTTGGTGACCCTATTTGGGATTTTCTTGGAAGAGATACTGGAGTGGTTTGCCATTTCCTTTTCTGGCTCACTTTACAGATGAAGAAACTGAGGCAAAAAAGATTAAATGACTTAGCAAACACTTTTGAAAAGGGACAGGGTCAAGGGAGAAAACTGAATAAAGAGGAACTGGATAGGAGGGAGCAAAATAGAGTTAGTCTTTCACAACATGAGTATTGTGGAAGGGTTTTACATAATGATACGCATGTGGCCTATGTTGAATTGCTTGCCTTCTAGGGAGGGTGGGTGGGGAGGGAATAGGGGGAGAATTTGGAACTCAAAGTTTTAAAAGCAGATGTTCAAAAAAAAAAAAGGTGGTTTTGAAGATGGCGGCTGGAAAGCAGGGACTAGCGTGACCTCCCTGCCGAGTCCCTCCAAAAACTTATAAAAAATGGCTCTGAACCAATTATAGAATGGCAGAACCCACAAAACAGCAGAGGGAAGCAGGGCTCCAGCCCAGGATAGCCTGGATGGTCGCTGGGTGAGGTCTATCCCACACGGAGCTGGGAGCTGGGACCTGGGAGCCAAGCAGAGCAGAGCCCAGAGTGAGCAGCGCAGACCAACCAGACCAGGAGCCGGGCGGAATGTGCCCTACCACCCTGAATCAGTGAGCTGCGGCAGTTACCAGACTTCTCCACAAACACCAAAGACAACAGAGAAGGTTAGTGGGAAAAGCTACGGGAGTGGAAGGAGTTCGCGGTTCAGCTTCCAGCCCCAGGGGCAGTGGAGGTGGGGCAGCTACAGCTGTTGTTGCTTCTGGCCCCAGGCCCACCTGGTGGGAGGAATTAAGTGGCGGATCAGAGCAGGAGTGCACAGCCTGCTGAAGATCTAAGCCCAGTCCGGGTTGGGGGTTCTTGGGGAAGGAGCAGTGCTGGTGTGGCAGAGCTGGCACATGCCCCCCAAATGTGGAACATAGAAATCTTTAGTCTACAAGCAGTCATACCCCACTGAAAAACTCAAGGATCAAGTTAGTTGGTTGGGAATATGGCCAAGCAGCGAAAACGCACCCAGATTCAGTCTCAGACTTTGGATTCTTTCTTTGGTGACAAAGAAGACCAAAACATACAGCCTAAAGAAGTCAACAAAGTGCAAGAGCCTACACCAAAAGCCTCCAAGAAAAACATGAACTGGTCCTAGGCCATGGAAGAGCTCAAAAAGGATTTGGAAAAGCAAGTTAGAGAAATAGAGGAAAAATTGGGAAGAGAAATGAGAAGGATGTGAGAAAACCATGAAAAACAAGTCAATGACTTGCTAAAGGAGACCCAAAAAAAAACTGAAAAATACACTGAAGAAAACAACACCTTAAAAAATAGACTAACTCAAATGGCAAAAGAGCTCCAAAAAGCCAACGAGGAGAAGAATGCCTTGAAAGGCAGAATTAGTCAAATGGAAAAGGAGGTCCAAAAGACCACTGAAGAAAATACTACTTTAAAAATTAGATTGGAGCAAGTGGAAGCTAGTGACTTTATGAGAAATCAAGATATTATAAAACAGAACCAAAGGAATGAAAAAACGGAAGACAATGTGAAATATCTAATTGGAAAAACCACTGACCTGGAAAATAGATCCAGGAGAGATAATTTAAAAATCATTGGACTACCTGAAAGCCATGATCAAAAAAAGAGCCTAGATACCATCTTTCAAGAAATTATCAAGGAGAACTGCCCTGATATTCTAGAGCCACAGGGCAAAATAGAAATTGAAAGAATCCATCGATCGCCTCCTCAAATAGATCCCAAAAAGAAATCTCCTAGGAATATTGTTGCCAAATTCCAGAGCTCCCAGATCAAGGAGAAAATACTGCAAGCAGCCAGAGAGAAACAATTTGAGTATTGTGGAAACCCAATCAGAATAACCCAAGATCTGGCAGCTTCTACATTAAGAGATCGAAGGGCTTGGAATGAGATATTCCGGAGGTCAATGGAGCTAGGATTAAAACCTAGAATCACCTACCCAGCAAAACTGAGTATCATGCTCCAAGGCAAAATATGGATTTTCAATAAAATAGAGGACTTTCAAGCTTTCTCAGTGAAAAGACCAGAACTGAATAGAAAATTTGACTTTCAAACACAAGAATCAAGAGAAGCATGAAAAGGTAATCAAGAAACAGAAATTTCAAGGGACTTACTAAAGTTGAACTGTTTTGTTCACATTCCTACATGGAAAGATGATGTGTATGATTCATGAGACCTCAGTATTAGGGTAGCTGAAGGGAATATGCATATATGTATATATGTTTATGTATATATATATATAAGTGAATGTGTATGCATGTATATATCTACGTGTATATATATGTGTGTGTGTGTGTGTATATACATATATAGAAAGAGAGAGAGAGAGAGCGGACACAGGGTGAGTTGAAGATGAAGGGAAGATATCTAAAAGAAATAAAATCAAATTAAGGGATGAGAGAGGAACATATTGAGAGAGGGAGATAGGGAGAGATAGAATGGGATGGATTATCTCGCATAAAGGTGGCAAGAGGAAGCAGTTCTGTGGGAGGAGGGGAGAGGGCAGGTGAGGGGGGAATGAGTGTATCTTGCTGTCATCAGATTTGGCCTGAGGAGGGAATACCATACATACCCAAGTGGGTATCTTACCCCACAAGAAAGAAGAGGGAAGAAGATAAAAAAAGCGGGGGATGATGGAGGGGAGGGCAGATGGGGGTGGAGGTAATCAAAAACAAACACTTTCAAAAGGGGACAGAGTCAAGGGAGAAAATTCAATAAAGGGGAATGGGTTGGGAAGGAGCAAAATATAGTTAGTCTTTCACAACATGAGTGTTGTGGAAGGGTTATACATAATGATACACATGTGGCCTATGTTGAATTGCTTGACTTCTTGGGGAGGGTGGGTGGGAAGGGAGGAGGGGGGAGAATTTGGAACTCAAAGTTTTTAAAAACAGACATTCAAAAACAACAAAAAAAAGTTTTTTGCATGCAACTAGAAAATAAGATACACAGGCAATGGGGAGTAGAAATTTAGCTTGCCCTACAAAAAAGGAAGGGAAAGGAGATGGGAGGGGAGGGGGCAACAGAAGGGAGGGCTGACTGGGGAACAGGGTAACCAGAATATACGCCATATTGGAGTGGGTGGGGGGAGGGTAGAAATGGGGAGAAACTTTGTAATTCAAACTCTTGTGAAAACCAATGCTGAAAACTAAATATGTTAAATAAATAAATTAATTAAATTAAAAAAAAAAACAAAAAAAAAAAAGGAAAAGGACAAGGTGTTTTTTGGGTCAGTCCAAGCCCATCTCCTAAGATTGTTCCTGCTTCCAGATTGTTTTTGTATGTCATTCACCAGACCCACACAGCCCCATCCCACTCAAAGAAAGGCAATGACACGTTAGAGAAAACTGAGGATTTTATTTTATTTTGAAGGGTGAAAGAAGGCAGAGTTTCTTTGAGGGCAACTCAGGCTTCCCTAGTGATATTAGGACCACAGTCACACTGGTCAGAAACTTGTCCCATGCAGCATGTATCCCTGCATTGTTTTCTCCTTGCAGGTGGGAAGCCAGCCTCCCTTGGAAACAGTGATCAGGCACTGCAGTGGGGCAGAGAGGATGGAGGGCAGCATTAAGACTCAGGGACCACTTAGAACCTGCTGCCTTCTCTTTGAATAGTAACTTCCTGGTCAACATCCATTGTGACTGGAAAGGCCAATGGAGGGCATCTGGGTGGGACCTTCCCCATCCTTCCCCATTTAGGGTAAAGCAGATTGGCCGGTAGTTTCAAGATTCTTTGAGGTACTCCTACCCCCCACTCCTTAATAGGGAGATTGGGTGAGGGCAATGGAGTCCAGATGCTCTTGGACATCTACTTAGTGACTCTCAGAAAGAGCTAATTTCAGGAGGAAAACTTCAGGGATGTCATAATAAGAATTATCCATTACAGTTTACAAATAACTTTCTCATCCTTACCTGATCCTCACAACAGGCAGAACAAGTATCTTTATCTCTCATTTTGCAGATAAGAAAACTGAATCCCAGATGGCATAAATGACTTGTTCAAGGTCACAAGGCAAGTTATTTGTACAGTTCTTCCTGGATCTCCTGACCCCAAGGCCAAGGCTTTTCCCACTATCAGTAGCAGTGTGGTGAAGTTGAAAGAACACTGAGTCATGGGCCAAGAGGCCTGGAGTCCTGTTT
The DNA here is from genome assembly GCF_011100635.1 of Trichosurus vulpecula. NCBI lineage: Eukaryota > Metazoa > Chordata > Mammalia > Diprotodontia > Phalangeridae > Trichosurus > Trichosurus vulpecula. Next base: position 14,647,503 of record NC_050581.1, read on the forward strand.
TTTTGGGGTGTAAATTGGAACCTCCAGATTGAGGCAGTTTATGGCAGAATGATAGGCTTAAAGTCAGACTGTTCCTGGTTCATATCCCACTGTTCACACATTCACTAGCCGTGTGACCTTAGATAAATGTACAGACCTCTATGTGCCTGTGTAAACTAGCTAGAATTTATCTGAAGTCATAGATGGCGGCAGGGAGTCTACCTCCCTGGGAGGAGTTTCCACACAAAGATTTTCCCCTACGGACCTCCTAGGTGAGTGAATGGATGAACAAGAAAATCTATCTTAAGCTCTTTGTAACTCAGTATATTAATGTTAATTTTTACTACTGTCATGTGCAATTATCTTAAGACTAAGGTTGAGGGCAGCTATGTGGTGCAGGGGATAGAGCACTGGGCTTGGACTCGGAAAGACTCATCTTCATGAGTTCAAATCCAAATATCAGATACCTCAGAGCTGTGTGACCCTGGGCAAGTCACCTAACCCTGTTTGCCTCAAAAAACAAAAAAAGACAGTAGGTTACAGAAAAGGTGCCGATCTTTCATTGGTAGCAATTGTTTCCTTACCTGGGACTTCCCTATACCAATGAGATTCCAGTGTCTATCCTATGCCCGGGCTCATGGGTAAGGGGATGGGTGGGTGGGATGGGACAATTGGGTACCAAGGTATCAGGGTGGGTGATGAGCTGGCGATGTTTGAGTGAGAGGACTGAAGATTGGGAAGAATGAAGGGATGGATGAAAGTTGGTCGGTTCCACCCTTAGAACATTGGCTTGCAGATCAGCCAGAGGATCTAGAGCAGCCCGCAGGTGGTACATGTGATCCGCCGCCACGCCCACAGCCATCGATATCTGTTCGCCGTGGGTGGCTCTTGGTGCTGGAATATACGACGAACAACCCATGCGTGGTAGAGGAAAGGGAGGAATGTGAGCAGAGGGAGTGTGGGCGCCTACCGGTCTCCCCACGATCTCCCTTCTATTCTCCCCCCGGCTTGGTTCCCTCTAGAGGTGAGACTCGGCCGCTCTCCGAACGCCTGCCCCCAGTATTTACTCCCTTAAAGTTAGCCGCTTTAACTTGGCTCACTTTAAACCTTTCCCAGAGACAAGCCCCCCCAAAGCAATATCAGACTCCTTTCCTCTCTGCCCCCGATGCGCATCCTTTTAGCTCTGATTAGCCGCACCCTCCCCATCAGTTTGGAGACCTCGGATTTCTTTCTTCATCTCCTTCTTTACTTCCCTTAGGTACCCTTCCCTTCCCCGTAGCCATTGGCCTCTGTCACCTTAGAAGGTCATTCCCTTCCTCCCCAAACTCGAGTGTTTTCCAGCGCCTCATTTAGTCCCTGAGAGAGCTCTCCCTCGCCTGGAATTGTCCCATCTCCAAACCCAGATCACCTGGAGCACTTGCCCCTTGCCCCCAGGTCCCTCCCTCTCTTCGCCTGGGCTGGGGAAGGGCCCCCTTCGCGCCCTTCCTCGCCCCGCCCCCGTATCCTACTCTCCTCCCTCCCTCACCCCTGTCTGAGCCACCTCTTCAACAGCAACGGCTTCGTCCCATAGATGGCTTCATGGCCAGTTATGACGTTCCAAATCTGAACGCTGTGGCTCTGTTCCTCCGAGCTGAACATGGTTTCGAATCGGCGCCCGCACTACGTCCTCTGTGGTCTAAGAATAGGTGCGGCGATCGCTATCAGAGCCCTCTCTATATCACGGTGCCAAGCTCGGCTTGCTTACCTCTTATCTCCCCCCCAGCTAATGCATTTCTGGGCTCCAGAGAACCCACTTTCTTCCTGCTGTGGTTCTGGGGGGAACCGTTTGGTTCCTTACTAAAGCAACAGTATCCTCAGTTAATTGGACAGTCTGTGTTCCAGGGAAATGAATGAATGAGAGAAATGATAAATCACTGGATGAATTAGTGAATTAGAGAATAAATGAATGAAGAAATGGGCCATACTATTGGGAGCCTCCAGTAAAAAATGGGAGAGATGCAATGACTGACTTTGACAGACTTGGCTCTTCTCAGCAATGCAAGGATCCAAGACAACTCCAAAAGATGCATGATGGAAAATGCTGTCCACGTACAGAGAAAGAACTATGGAGTCTGAATGCAGAGCAAAGCAGACAATTTGCTCTCTCTCTTTTCCCCCCTTCTTTCTCATGGCTCCTCTCATTGGTTCTAATACTTCTCTGCAACATGACTAAAGTGAAAATATATGTAGGGCCTATATCAGATTGCACACCATCTTGGGAAGGGGGCAGGCAAGGGAAGGGGAGAAATTTAGAACTCAAAATCTTATGGAAGTGAATGTTGAAAATTAAAAATAAATAAATATTTTTAAAAGAGAAAAAAGTAGGAGAGGTATTGGCTGCTCTTTCATTGAATGATGACTTTAAGTCTCTTGACTGTTCTGAGCCTCAGTTTTCCCATCCATAAAATGGGAGGATTGCACTAAATGGATTCTAAGGCCCTTTTACTTCTAACTTTCTGTGTTCTCAAATCCCTTATAGTTCTGAAATTCTTTAACTTTTTTAATGTTTTACATTCTTCAACAATTCTAATGATATATTTAATATTATACATGCATAAACATGTATACATATATTATGTATATGTGCATGTATATATCACATATCCACTATAGTGGGGCATCCTCTTTTAGTGACTAGAAGGCTGCCCTTGGTGTTTGGAAGATGCTCCCTCTGACACATTGACTGGGTCAACATGCTGCGATTTGACCTCTCAGTGCCTCAGATGACTCTGTAATAAAGCAATTGGCCACATGCCATTTTTAAGTCCATACCACGCCCCCCCCCCCCCATAGTCTGTATAACTGGCTTCCTGACTAACCACTCTATTTTGTATTGTCCTCACACTAAGTCTGATCTCCATTTTAGAGATGGGAAAATGGAAGCTTAGACAGCAGAAGTGGCTTACCTGGGGCCATGTAGACAGGAAAGTGACGAACAAGGATTAAGGTGTCCTGAGTCCTCAGCCAAGGAATCTCTGTACTGTTGGTTCTGGGCCCTGGCCTCTCACAGGAAAGGTACAAGTGACATTGCCCATTTCCCAGGCCTGGGGTCAAGACCACAACCTATACTTCAAATACAGCCTTTTCCAGGGAGAATCTCTTGGCCACTTCTCTCCCCACCTGAAACTTGCACTAAGCCTGTAGTCTCCATCTTGTGACTCAGCCCTTAGGTCTGGAATTGAAAACATCCTAATCCCATCTTTAACCCTGCTGTCCTGCCCAAATCTGCCTTCTTCTGGGCCAAGGGTCAGTCAGAGTGGGGACTAGAGCCTGGACATTTATAAAGGCAGTAAGAGAACTTCCACAGTTACTTAAACTCAGCATCTTTCACCCTAACCCATTCTTTTCTTGAGAGCACCCCCAATCTTCCAGGTTCTCAGTTGTGGCACTTGACAGCCATCACTGTATCTTCCCTTCCCCTCACCTCACTACCCCCATAATCCATCAGTTGCAAAGCTTTGCCAATTCTGCCTTTACAACATTCTCCATATCTCTCCTTGGTCTCCTTTTCTGCTCTCACACAACCAATACACCAGGGCCAGCCCTTATTACATCTCTCTCACCTAGGCTACCAGCACTTCCTCCCAATTGGACTTCCAGCTTCTTTCCTCCACAAAGTTGCCAAAGACAATCTTCCTAAATCTGTAGAGTACTTGCCTGCTGAACAGAAGTGAGACGCTTCTTATTGCCTCTAGAATAAAGCTTGGTATTTTAAGTCCTTTCCAGTTAGACTGTGGCATGTCTTCGTAAGCTTATCTCACATTATTCCTTTTTATGCACCCTCTGTTCCAGCCACACTGGTTTAATGTTCCCTGAATTCCATATTCCATATTGCTCTCCCAGGCCTGCAATGTTGTCCCTTCTCTTGGAATCCCTAAATTCCTTCAAGACTCTTCTGAAAGCCCGTGCTGGTGTGCTTTGCCTCCTCAAGTTATCCTGTGGAGTGTTAGCTATCCATTTAAACTTGTATCCCCCCAAAAGAATGGAAACTTCCTGAGGTCAGGGACTATCTTTGCTTTGTCTTCATGTCCCTAGCATCTAGCACAAAGCACAAAAATAGGATTGGATTGGAATCTACATTTCTCTGCTCTAAATCCTATATGTAAAATGCTTATTAAGTTTAAAGCTTTAACTGTTTAAAAAGAGAGAGAGGATTGGAGGTGAAATGCAGAAGCCTTGGGCCGTGCCCACTCCTTGGGCCTCAGGCGACTCTGAGCTGGCTCTCTGACCCTTCGCATTGCTCTAGCTCCTTATGAGCGACAGAGCAGCTCTCTCTCTGTGGAGATACAGGTAGCTTAGAGATATAGATATGGAGATATAGACAGCACAATTATTATCATTCTCATTTTGCAGATGAGGAAACTAAAGGGGAATAACCGTTCCTGTCCCACGCAATTCACTGACCCCTTCCAGTTCTGACATTTTTTTCCTAAGGCACCTTCCAGCAGTGATAGTCTTTGTTCTATATTTTAAGGCCCAGTTCTAACATTCTGTGGTCTACCGTTCTCTGTCCAAATGTCCAGTTATCTCCCAGCTCTGTCCAGGGATCTCTTCCCCACTGGGCTCTCAGGTCTTGCTCCTCCCCCTAAACATCAGTGATTCCCCTTCAAAACTGTGGTCACTTCCTCTGTAGCCACTGCTAAGTTAGGTGGCTTTGATCTTGCCTAGAGAAAAAAATAAGCTCAAAACAAAATCATTGTTAAAGCTTGATTTAGGGTGTCCTAACCATGACCACAACTCTGACTTTAGTCCTCCATCTTTTCCCCCTTTCTTTCCCTTTCCCAAAGGATCTGAGACTTTTCTCTTATCTTTAATTGGTTTCTTGGAATAGGAACCATTTTTTAAAAAGTCAGGAAGACGGACACAGAGACTCAGGCTTTATTTGTCTACGCATTTATTAGGGTGTCATGAAACATAGAGCAATATTGGGGAAGGGAGAGAGTGGAAAGGAACAAAACGGTGAGATGAAGCTCCAGGGCTCAATGACAGTGAAGGCCCCTTTGTCTTCCCAGGGCTTTATGTCCAGGAGGCTCATCTGTACTTCTCGGTCAGGACTGAGCTCACAATGGACAAGAATTTGTCCCAGGCAGCATGAGCTTCTGCGGTGAAGTCAGCAGGGAAGTGGGCAGCAACAGTAACCAGGAGGCAGTGGGATAGGAGCTGCCAAGACAAGAGAAAAGAATGAAAAATTGGGGGATAAGGGGAATGACTGAGGCAAGAAATTAGTCAAGTGAGGGTGAGAAGGGGACAAGACTATTGGAGAGGGGGAAAGGTAGGAATTGATAAAGGGGAGAATCAGGTTCGATATGGGAGATTAGAGGAACAGGGGATGAGACACAGACGGTGGAGAGAAGCAGGGTAATTATTAAGTCTTTAGAAGAGAAAAAAGGTAAAACATTGAGGGATAAGAGGACAGAAGGAAGTAAGATATTGGGGTATAGAAGAAAGAAGTGGGTAGAACATTGAGGGGTTGGAGGAGTAAAGAGGGTGAGGCTCTGAGGAACAAGGGGCATGGAATAGACCCCTCATGAACTGGGTTCTTACTTCTTGGGGAGATCAACTAGGGCCTAGGCAGTGGCAACCTCTCCTGCCCACCTTCAGACCCAATCCTCACCTTGAAGTTGACAGGATCCACTCTGAGGATGTAGGCATGGAGTTCACTGAGCTTGGACAGAGCACTGTGAATGTTTTCAATGTTCTTGACAGCATCCCCAATAGCACTGACCACCTTGGAGCCATGGGCATGCAGCTGGGCTGAGCCATGGTGCAAGTCAAAGTGGGGGAAGTAGGTCTTGGTCTGGGGATAGCTGATGAAGAGCCTGGGGAGAAGAGAGAGTAGAGTCTTAACTGGGTCTGAGAGAAGGTTGTAGAGACTCTAAGGAATGAAGATTCTAGTTCTTGATCCACTATTTATTATCTCTCTGACATTCACTCGGTTTCCATCTTTAAAATAAAATAACCACAGTGACACTATCTCCCTCAGAAGCGCTCACAAAGAAAATACTTCCAGTGCTGTGAAGTGCTATTGGACACAGAACTCTAGAGCACAAAATGTCAGAATTGGTGGAGATTTTGGAATCAAAAGTACAGGTTGTAAGCACTGGAAGAAATTTTCAAAGACAGAGCTTAGAATGACAGAATCACAAAGTATAAGATATTTTATAAGAACTTTCAAAGTATTTCTATGGTCTGATAATTAAGGGCCTCAGGGCCGCAGGGATTGTTAAAATTATTTCCCTTTCATAGCAGGGAAGGCTCTCTTTTCACCTGTACTCTGACCTTATGGTTTATAAAGAGATACTTTATAAGAACAGATAATAACAAGGCTGGTGGAGGGACCTGAGAGATCGTTTTATAAAAAGGAAAAAAACCCAGACCTAGGGAAGTTAGGAGGAAATTCGTCCAAGGTTAGATAAATTATGCCTTGTTCTTCACCATCTTTATGTGTAAGTCAGTCCTGATTCCCTAGACGTGATCTCAAGCAGAGCCCTAAACTAAGGTTCAAGACGTTACAAGGCCAAGATAGGATACAGATCTGGGCCCTCCTTGTTCTGGGCTAGGGCCAGTCTGGCAAGGTGGCATTTTCTGAAACTTACAAAAGGAACCCGAGGTATTCCTATCAAAGTCCCTGTCCCTGGGCTCTTTAACACTCCCCAGAATAGACTTCCTCCTCAAATTCCAAGGTACAGGTGTGAAAGTATGAGGCCATAGGCCCTAGGGTAAGAGCACTTACCTCTCCAAAGCCTCGGTGCCAATGGAATCAGCCTGGGTGGCGATCTTGCTCCAAATGGTGGCAATGAGAGTTTTGTCAGACTTAGTCAGAGACATGATGGTTGTATCAAGGGTGAGCTCAAGTTATTCCTGCAGTTTAGAGAACCTAGGTTGGTTTCTGCTCCCTGATGGTCCTCTTATATAGGGCCAGGGGCAGAACATAGCTAGACAGCTGTCCATAGCCATTGGCCAGTGAAGAGGAGGCCTCCGAAAGAGGTGGAGTCATCTTATCTTTCTTAGAGACAATGACTTGGTGAGCAAAAGGGGTAGGGGCTTGATGGGGCAGGGGTGGGGGGTGGTAGTTAGGGTGTGTTAGAGAGGGGGCTATCAGGTCCTCCCATCTTCACAGAAGCACAGGAGGGGGGCGTTGAGCATAGCCCTGAACACAAGGTCCTGGGGGGAGATATGGAGGCTGGAGGGGCCCAGGCCCCAGGGACTTGTCCAGTAAGCTTCATTGGACTGCAAGTCAAGAGATAGAGTTCTGGCTCTGTGGCTAATTTGATTCAAGCCTAAGCAAGTCCCTTCCCTTCTCTGGGTTTCAGTTTCCCCCTCCAAGGTTGAGCTAGACTTGGGAAGCATCACTGGGATGGAAAGAGCATTAGATATGGAATGGGAAGAGCTGGGTTCAGTTGCCAGCTCCAATACTTATTACTTGTGGCCCAATCCCTTCCCTGGGCCTCAGGATTGGCCTGCTCACTGGATGGTTTTTAAGGGTCTTTCCAATTCTAAATCTGTGATTCTAGACCTAGAGGATCTCTAAGAGACCTTCTAGGACTAACATTTTGTTAGTCCATGATATGCTCATTAACAGTGTACATCTGTACCAAAGGATAGATCTTGGAGGGCTTTGGATACAGGTGGGAAAGGGGTGTCACAAAAGAGGAAGGGGGTTTAACTCAAATTCTCACCTCCTTCACGAAGCTCATCCTCAGTACCCTGGTGCACATCAATCCCCCCACTTGAACCCCTGCCCCTGAACTGATATATCACTTGTACAATTTATTTCCAGTTTCATGCTATCCTGTGTTGGTTTCCAGTATAATATGTGCCTCCCCAACCAGTCTCTGAGTTCTCTGTCAGCAAGACTTTTGTGTTGTTTCTTTGTCTCTCAATAGAGTCCACCCAAGGTATGAGATCATAGTAAATCTTTGATGAATAGATATCTGTAAATGGAATGACTGAGGGCTAAAATGAGAAGGTGCAAGAGAGAGGGAAAGCAGGAGAGCAGGAAGAGGACCTGGAGGAGAGAGAGAGAGAGAGAGAGAGAGGGAGGGAGAGAGAGAGAGAGAGAGGAAAAGGAGAGAAGAGAGAGGAAAGAGAAATGAGAGGAGAGAGAAAGAGAGAGAGGAGAAAAGGAGAGAGAGAGAGGAGAGAAGAGAGAGAGGAGAGAAATAAAGAGAGGAGAGAGAGAGGAGTGAAGGGGAGAGAGAGAGAGAGAGAGAGAGAGAGAGAGAGAGAGAGAGAGAGAGAGAGAAGGACTGGGGGGAGCAAAATGGAAAAAAGATTTTAAAAAGGACAGAAAGGGAGAAGAAGGAAGCTACAAAAGGAGAAGAAAGGAAGAAAGACAAAGAGATATTTAAAGCTTTCCACAGTGTGATTCTAATTTTCCTTTTCAGTTTTATTTTATACCAATCTCCTTCAGCTTTCTATATTCTAGCTAAATTGAACTGCTAACTGACCCCTAATCTCCTCCTGCCCTTTACTACCTCTGTGCATTTGCCCAGGCAGACCTCCATGCCTAGAATATACTCTTGCCTCAGCCTCACCTTTTTGGAATCCTCTTCTTTTCAGGTTCACTGTGAGTGCTTCCTCATCCAAGAAGCCTTTCCTGAGCTCCCCTAGAGAATTGTAGTCTGTTTCTATTCAAATTTTACTGGAGCATTTTTTCTGACTCCCTCCTTTGCCCTTCTTTAATTCTGTCTTGTAACATATGAATGTTGTCCAGCTATGTCCCCTAATATGTTATAAGCTTCTTAAGGACAGAGACTGTTGTTTTCATACATGTATCCCTCTTGCTGCAAGTAGAAATTACTTAATATGTGTTTGTTGACTTGAAAAGGGAGAGGGCAGATGGCAGGAGGAGGGAAAGGAAGAGGAAAGGAAGAAGGAAAAGTAGAGAAGCAGAAAATAAGTAGAAAAAGTGGAAGAGAAAAAAGGAGGGAAATGAAAAAAAGACAGATAAAAAGAGGAAAAAATGAAAGAGAAATAGAGAAAGAAGAAACCACAAAAGATGATATAGAATGAGGAGAAAAACTAGAGAAAGAGTAGAAGAAGAAGGAGAGAAAGAGGAGAGAAAAAGTGAAAGAGAGAAAGGGCAAGGAAAGGAGAGAAGGAAGAGATGGAGAAAGGAAGAGGGAAGGGATGAGAGATGAAGAGAAAGAAGTAAAGGAAGAGAGAGGAGAGGAATATAAGGGAGAGGGAGAGAAGAGGAAAAGAAAAGGTCATGTCTGCTTTGGGACCTAACAAAACTGTTCTTTTACTAGATGTGGGGTCTTTATCTGACTCTTGTCCAAGCATCAGCTCAGGGTCCTGTGCGCCTATGTTTGAGATTCAGCAGGAGAAAGATTGGACATAGGCATGGGAGAGAAATCCTGGATAGGGCTTGGTCAGAGACCATGAAGCTGAACGAATGAAAAAAGCATGTGCCAAACTTGATGGTAAGCATTAGAGATACAAATTTAAAAGCAAAGATAGTGCTTGACCTTAAAGAGCATATATTCTAATGGCAGAAACAACACACATAGAAGAATGGTAGCCAGGGAATTGAACTTGCATGAGAAAATTACTGGGATGGTAAGTGGGGCCATAGGGAAGTATATCGACACATCTCATCCAGTAACAATGCAGTTAATTTGATGGGGAAGGCAGTTGACAGGAAGGTTATGGAGGAGGTAGCTAGAGAGGAGTGTGAAGAGAAGCATAACTGGAATTTCTTGAAATAACGTTCTAAGAGAAGCAGTCAGTAACCAGGAGGAATGAAGGGACCAGAGTGGAAATTATTCCAGGGCATGGCCTCTGGTGGAGGCAGAGAATTGGAAAAATGGCCCGGAAGGCTGAAGAAGATGAGGGCAGGGACAGAGCGGAGGGAGATCTCCTGGGTATAAAGGTACCAGCGGTTTCTATAACATGCCTACTTCGCCCTGCAATCAAAGATGGTCAAGGAACTGTTGTTCAGTCGTTTCGGTCTGACTCTCTTCGTGACTCTATTTGGAGTTTTCTTGGCAAAGATATTGGAGTGGTTTGCCTTTTCTTTCTCCAGCTCATTTTACAGATGAGGAAACTGAAGTAAACAGGGTTAAGTGACTTGCCCAGGGTCACACAGTTGGTAAATTTCTGAGGCTAGATTTGTGCTCAGATCTTCCTGACTCCAGGCCCAGCACCCTATCCACTGCACCACCTAGCTGCCCATGGTCAAGGAACTACACCAGTGTTGTGGAGTATATGTCTCAAGAAAATGGAAGGGACCATATTTTTCTATATTTCCCTATTGCCGAGCACTGACTTGAGCCCATAGCCGGGCCTCAGGACAGAAACGCTGAATGAGTGTACCTTGTTGCCCAGAGCTCTCCCATGAGGCTTGGCCTCCTCTTGGGACTGAGCTGGTGCTGAGGAAGTCTTCTCCCAGGGCTCCCAGGTGGAAAGAGTAACAGCGGTGTGATCCCCTGACAAGTCACAAGGGTCTTCAAAAATGGTGGGCGCAGGGATTTCATACAGGTGGATGGCCACTCTGTCTTCCTGAGAGCAGTGGGCAGTGTGGGGAATAGACTAAAACTGCTCTAGCAGAGTATTAGGGGGAAGACTTTCTGACTATAAAGACGTATGTCAGAAGAGGTAGGGAAGTTCCTTCCCTAGCTGAGAAGACTGGGTGGAGCCTGTTGTGTGTGAGGATATTTAAGAAAAAGGCAAGTGGTTATGGGGGAGGGAGGAATAGCAAATTTTTAAATAGTAAAGGAAGATGTATCCCCCAAGAGCAGTGGCATGCCAAAGCAATGACCAACCCTAGGGAGGACCCCTTGAGGTAGTAACCAGCCACAGGAATACAGCTGACATTTACATTGTATTTTAAGGTTTTCAAAGCATTTTAAATGCATGATTTCATTTGATCCTTACAATAAACCTATGAAGCAGGTATTATTATTCCTGATTGATAAATAATAATAATTGACACATAAAAATTCCATTTTTTCAATTAATAAACATTTATTTTCTTTCCTTCCTAACCCCTGCTAATCCCAATTTAACAATTCAAATAAAACCCTCATAACAATCATCCCATTTCCTAGATGGTAGTAGGCACTCCCTTAGTTTCCAGTTCTTTACCATTGCAAAAAGAGCTGCTACAAGTATTTTTGTATATATGGATCCTTTTCCCTTTCTTTGCTTTCTTTGGGGTATCAGCTTCCTAGAGGTATCACTGGATCAAAGGATATGCACATCTAGTAACTTTGAGGGCATAGTTCCTAACTGCTTTATAGAATGTCTAGACCTCAGCTCTACCAACATTTCAATTAATGGGCCTTAATAGCTGACATTTATTTAAGCATTTACAAAAGTTAAAACCTTTTAAGAGTTGCGAAGTATTTACATATATGATCTCAGATGGGCCTTATGAAAATGTTGTCAGGTAAGTACTACAGGAATTTTTCAAATGAAGAAACAGGCTCAGGGACATTAAATTGACTTACTTGAGGTCATTGGATCCAATGCCGCCTCAGCCTTCCTGTCACAAAGGAAAATTCTCATAGACAAATGAATTGTTGACTTAGTACCTCAGAGCTGGAAGAGACCCTGAGGCCATCTAGTACAACCAGAACTTGAACGGAAATCCCCTCTGCAACATCCCTGACGAATGACCAGCCAACCTTTGCTTAGATTTCTGATGATGGGGAGCTCACTTCCTTCACTTTCACTTTGGGGTAACTGTAATTGTCATATTGTACCAAAATCCAATGGTGTAAATGGGAATATATGTGTCTGTTACAGTTCAAGAAGCCCCGATTTTAGGGTACAAATCAAGATTTTGAGGGGAGTTGGTGAGGCTAAATGGTCCAGGATGGTTGTAGTGGTGGCTTGGTTGGAGAGGTTAACTGCAATATAACAGAGAGATAAGGGCTTTTGAGGAGGGGGCCTGGACAGGGAGGAAGGGCAATAGAGCAGTTTAATCAGTCCTTAAAAAACACCAGGCTTCCTAGGCAAAAAGGCGTAGAATGTCAGAACTGTAAGGGATCAAGTCCGTTCTTCTCATTGTACAGAAAAGGAAACTGTGGACTGGAGAGGGAAAATCCCATAGGGAGTCAGTGGTTGAACTAGGACCTGGATGCGTAATTACTGGTTACCAGTACAGACTCTTCCCCTTGTATCCAGGTATATAGGCCTCTGCCTGTGTGGAGCATTGGTAAGACTGGTCGGTCTTTGGTTTCTTCAGAGTCACAGAGTCATCAGGGACAGGGCTGCCTATGGGATCCATTTGTAGAGATCCAAAAAAGCTCCCTCCCCTATGGCCTTGTGCTAGCTGACATTCCAGTTGGAGTTGGCTGAAGGCGTTGAAACTTGACCTGATCTTGACTCTACCATTGAATTTTTATCAGTCTATCAAATATAATCACAGCATCTCAGGGTAAATAAGGGAGGAGGCAGAACTCAGAGGTCATCTAGTCCAACTGCTATCTGAAGCTCTTACCCCTTCTCAACATCATTGACAACTGGTCACTGAAATTTGGCTTGAAGACCTACAGTAATGGGGAACTCTCTACATGACGGTCCCTTTCATCGATGGATGGTTCTAGTTCTAGGAAGTTTTTCCTCGTGAAGACCTGAAATTTCCTTCCCAGTATCTTCCTGTTGTTAGTCTTCTTTCTGTCCTCTGGAACCAAGCAAAAGAAATAATCCCTGTTCCAAAAGACAAGCTTTAAAAAACGGTGTCTTTTTTTTTATGTCATCCTTGTTTCCAAATATATTTCCTCCTTCTCCTCTCTCTAGAGTCACGGGAATATAACAAAGAATAAAAAAAGAAAAAGAAAAAAATCTGTTCAGCCAAACTGACCAACATAACACCTGAATCTGACAGTATATGCAGAGTTCCACACCTATAGTCTCCCACCTCTGCAAAGAAGGGGTAGAGGTACACTTTTTCCTCTTTTTTTCAGGTTTGAGCTTGATCATTATAATAGACATCAGCTTCATTTTGTTTAATTTTTGCCTTTTGCATTATTGTTTGTATTGTATTATATTGTGGTTCTGTTTACTTTGCTTTGTATCAGTCCACAGAAGCATATGGTGCTATTTCCATATGTGATATCCATAGTCATGTTGCTCCTACATCTTCTTTTCTCCAGGCTGCACATACCCAGATCCTTTGACTACCCCTGTCTGGTATGGCATGATTCCAGAACTTTTTCTAAGAGCAGTAAGGGGAGGTCAGTAAAAGGCAAGGGGAGAGAAAAACGAAGTATGAATTAGAGAAGGATCAAGCAGGAAGACCAATTAGAAAGGCACCTTAGTATCCTAGGGGAAAAGTAATGAGAACCTATTCTGGCTTGGTGGCCTGGGGCATAGAAAGGGGAGGGTGGATTTGACAAATATTTTGGAAGTTGACTGGCCAGGACTTGGAGAGTGATTGGGTATGGAGGCTGAGAGAGAGAGAGAGAGAGTAAAAAGTAATTTTTACTAAAGTTCAGGTTTGTCTATGTCACTACCCTACTCAATACACTCCAGTATTTCTCCGTTACCTCTGGGATTCAATACGAAGTCCTTTGTTTGGCATTTAAAATCCTTCACCACCTGGCCCAGCCTACCTCTCTGGTCACATTACATATTTCTCTTCTTTGTCTACTCTAGTCTAGCCAAACTGGCCTTCTTACTGTATCTCACACTATATTCCATCTCTCATCTGTCTCTTTGCATTGCCATTCCCCCATGCCTTGGATACACTTTCTCCTCACCTCTTCCTCCTAGTTCCTTTCAAGACCCATAAGACTCACCATCTTCTACCTGAAGTCCTTTCTGATCCTACAGTTTCTGGTGCTCCCCCCCCCACTCCTAATTACCTTGTATTTATTTGTATATGCCTATATATATATATATGTTGCTTCCTTTGACAGAATGTAAGTTTCTTGAGGGCAGGGACAATATCCTCAGTGCTTAGCACAAGATGCATATGGGGTTTTCTTGGCAGAAATATTGGAGTGATTTGCCATTTCCTTCTCCAGATCATTTGACAGATGAGAAAAGTAAGGCAAACAGGGTTAAGTGACTTGCCCAGGGTCATATAGCTAGTAAGTATCTGTGGCTGGACTCCAGACCTGGTACTCTATGCATTGTGCCACCCTTAGCCTAGCATTTAAGGGCTTCCACAATCTGATCTCTAACTCTGCAGCCTTATTTCAAACTCCTCTCTCTCATACACTCTATGTTCAGTCAAACTGAACTAATAACTATTTCCCAAACTGGACAGGCTATCTCCTCCCTTGGTACAATTGTGTAAGTTGCTCCCTATGCCTAAAATATATCCTTAATCTTCAGCTCTGCCTCTCAGAATTCTTATGTTCCTCCAAGGCTCCCCTCAGGTGTTACCCTCTCTGGAAATCCTTCCCTCCTTCCTCAAAATACCATGTATTTCCTTATATGTTTATGTGTGTTTCTTTTCCTAGTGGCAGAGAATGTTTAATTTTTGGTTTTGGAACCCAGGGCCTAGAAGTATTCCCTAAGTAAGTAGGTGCTCTATAAATATTTGTTGAATTGCTATCAATTGTTTGGCTGTATGGAAAGGGGCATTTGTGCAGCAAATGTGACCATGTGGGATGGCCATGGGGGGAGAAGACAAAGCCTGGGATACTGCAAATTAGGCTCTTGGGGGCACTGAAGAAGAGGGAGACCTCACTCATCTCAAGGTAATGTGAAGTCACTGGACATTTAGGAAAGGGAAATGGAAACGATGAGAAAGAAAACAATTGTTTTCACCTTGTAGCTTTATCTTTTTTAGGGGTGGGTTGGGGAGGAGAGGAGGAAAGGTTGTTACTTTGGAAATGTTCACTTCTGCACCAGGGAGCTGATTGGGGTGGAGGTAAGAGAATTGTCCATATGTTTTTGGTAATCCTACAGTTCATCAAGGAGTCCTTGATGATCTGCCAACAAATTAATCTTGACTGAGACTCACTCCCTTCCCCAGGCCTATTCTGGTAATGATAATATAACAGTGGAAAGTTCAGAGCCAGAGGAACTGAGAACAAATCTTGGCTCTGATGCTTGCTGTCGGTGTACTGTTGGTTGTGACTTCATATCTCTGGGTCTCAGTTTCTTTAAATTGTAAAATGATTAGATTACTTCTAAGGTCACTTCTAACTTTCAATTAATGAACATACTATGACCTGTACTCAACCACAGTGGAAATTCAGATCCCCTGGAACTTTGAGGCCTCAAGACCTCAAAGGCTTTTCCAAGTAGCTTGTAAATTTAAAAAACCTATGATATCATATTGAAAAAGTTGCAAAGCTCTGTTTTGAAAACAAACTATGAAATAGTTACCATTCTATTATTTTATTTATAAGGTTTTTAAAAAACAATTCATATTTTAAAGTATACTATGCTCTTGTAATTAGCACCAAGTAAATTTGAATTCAGACTGTTTATGATATACAGTAAATTGCATTTGGAAATTCATAAAGCTTTCAGGTTACTAAAATAGAAACAAAACAATTTTACTGCATGTAAAATGTTAAGATAATGTGATTGCTTTCTTTATCAATAGATGATGAGAATGGATAGGAAGAAACAAAAAGATACGTATGAGTATGCTATTTGGTGCGGTATGAGTATATCTGTATATCACTAGTATGGCCGATAGGCTTAGTACCACGCCGTAATTCTACCCCACCCCACCCTGTCACCTTTCATAGGAGTTTTACTTTAGAAATGAACTTGAAAAACAATTCATATTTTAACATTAAAATATTTGACAGGTCACCAATACTTCTCTCTTTTTTGTTTTTAAAACATATTAAGGATTTGTTAAAGATGTAAAAGAAAAAATAGATTTAGAAAATACAAAAATGGTATCAATTGTAAACTCAATGAAACGGCAATAAATCAATTAAGGGAAAAGCGCTTGAGAAAGGCTACCAATAAAGTAAGTACAAATATTTTGACAAAATAATTTTACACATTGAGTAAGTCCTTTATGAGAGGCACCGGTATAGTGGATAGGAGAGGGACATCCAGCCTTGGAGTCAAGAAGACTTTTCTAACATACTAAGTGGTGTTACCTTGGGTAAATTACTTAATCCCTCAATAGCTGATACATGTCTAAGACTAAACATTGCAGAGCAGGTGCCTGAATGCATTTGTAGGAACTCCCTTCCCAGGAGTTCCTGTTACCAACGGAATCACAGTCCAATAAAGAAATCCTTTATAAAAGTAGGATTTATGGGAAGGCATGGATAAGAATGATGAAAATGAAAAGGCAAGGAGAGGGTGAAATCTATATCATTTCAGGGAGGATTCTCCCCTTCGCAATGCTGAGGTTGAAGTATTATAAGAATAATAGTGTCACATATTCATTATAATATTATCAAGTACCCTACTGGTAGGCCCAGCTTTTAAGGGTGGGGTGGCAGAGAGAGAACCCATGCCTATGCATACACATCAGATGCACCCACAGAAGCACATTGACCTTACCCACATCTGGGTCACATGCACCTAGATTTTATACATACACACATACACACACACACACCCCACCCCACATCTTGGCTGTAAGTTCTAAGTTTCCTTTCTATTCTGACCTGGATGGTTAAAATCTATGGTTAGGATAACAGTGCAATAATGGATGAAGAAACACTTTTACAAGGTTAAAATCATGATAAAACATTTGCTGTTCTGGCTATCCCTTTCCCATCTCTGCCTTGGATCTATGCCAAGGGTCATAAACTTAAGTAAGGACTGTTAATAACCAGAAATAATAACCAGAGAGACAGAAGATGAAGTTTATCCATTTATTTGAGGCTCATAGAGGACAGACCTATAGGGAAGGCACCGTGAGGGAAGAGTGCCTGGACTGGGGTAGGAGGCTGGTGACCACACAGCCCCCTCTATCCTCTCAGGGCTCTAGTCCAGGGGGCTCATCTATACTTCTCAGTCAGGACTGAAGCCACAATGGACAGGAATTTGTCCCAGGCAGCATGCGCTTCCGCAGTGAACTCAGCAGGGAAGTGGGCAGCCAAGGTAACCAAGATGGTATGAGACAGGAGCTGTGGGAGAAAAGAAGGAGGTGAAACTATTGGGACTGGGATGAGTGAAGGAATTGAAACATTAGGAGAGCAGGGGACAATATAGCAGGAGATGGGATGAGAAACAGATGAGATCTTAAAACTGATGGAGGAGAGAAAGGATGAGACATAGGGGGATAGGGAACTGGGGATGTACTCCTATGGGGTTGGGCCCCCCTCCTTGAGAATATCGAATCCACTGCCCTTCCTGACTCCAAAAGCTCACCTTGAAGTTGACAGGGTCCACTCTGAGGATGTAGGCATGGAGTTCACTGAGCTTGGACAGGGCACTGTGAATGTTGTCAATGTTCTTGACAGCATCCCCAAGAGCATTGATCACTTTGGTACCATGGGCATGCAGCTGGGCTGAGCCATGGTGCAGGTCAAAGTGGGGGAAATAGGTCTTGGTCTGGGGGTAGCTGGTAAAAAGCCTAGGGAGAAGATAGGGGAGAGTCTTAGTTGAATCTGGGAGAAGGCTGTTGAGGCTGCAGGAGACACCCCATCCCTCCAAGTGGTTCCATGTTCTCCATTCTGCTCAATTGACCATTATGTGCACAGAAGTGCTATAGTCAGGATGGGGAAATACAGAGCTGATGATATTGCTTTAAACTTAATTTCTTTCAGTTGCTTCTTCAAATAACTAACTTTTAGCCCACTCTTTTTCCACTCAGAACCCTAACGTGAACCTGAACCCAAACCCTAGTCTGACCTCACGAAGCCCTGAAAAGGACAGTGTGGTGACGTCTGTCCTGCCCAAAGGCAGGCCAGAGTAAACTCATTGCCTGGAATCCCCTGATGATCCTAGGGGCCTAGGGAGCTGATCCCTAATGATATCATGAATGGGAAAGCCCTGGGATGCACTCTTACCTTTCCAGGGCCTCAGTGCCGATGGAGTCAGCCTGTGGGGCAATCTTGCTCCAGATGGTGGCAATGATAGTCTTGTCGGACTTGGTCAGAGACATGGCAGCTGGCTTTGGGTTGAGCTTGAGTTCTGCTTTCAGTAGAAACTCAGGACAAACCTGGATAAGTATTTGTTCCCCAAGGGTCCCTTTATATAGGACTATGGCCAAAACAGGGCTGCACAGCTGCCCCAAGCCATTGGCCAGTAGGGGTGAGGGGACAGCCCAAAGAGGTGGGGTAATCTTATCTCTGTTAGAGACAGTAGTGTGGTGGGCAGATGGGTTGGGGGTGGGGGAGAAAGACAAGAGACTTGAGCAAGAGGGGCCTATCAGTTTCTACCATCTTAACAAAGGTCCAGAAGGGAGGTGTTGGCCACAACCCTGGACACAAGGTCCAGCGGGAAGATATGGAAGCCTAAGGGGCCCAGGTTTCAGTGACCCAATATTACAATTAAGTTTGTTAACTCAGCAAGCCCACAAGCATATTTCAGCATACCAACAATTTGTACCCAACCTAAACTTCAGTTTATAGCTGTGTTACTTTGGGTTAGTTACTCTCTTTGGGGCTCTGTTTTTCCTTTATAAAAGGCAGGGGTTGGAATAGGAGCTTTCTCAGATCATTTCCAGTATTAACATTCCAGGGTTCTATGGCACATAGGAGTAGGGACTGGACTTATGGTTTCATGGTATAGGGAATTTCCATTTGGGTGAGAAAACTCCCTATCCATATACATCCCTATATATGCAGATCGACATCCTCTCTGTAACTGACAGACTAAATTAGTTCAATGGCTTTCTGGGGCCCACACAGCTACCATGACTTAATAGAACATAACCATCGAGGCAGGATTTAACTCTGATCTTCTTGGCTTTGAGCCTGGCTCTATACCCACCACCTAAGCTGCCCCTTTGATTCATGGTAAATGATATTCAATGTATTCTTTTAGGAAGCATCTCCCCAGGGACCTGGAGATCAAGAAAGAGGACAGAAAGTGAGGGTGAAAACCCAGCTCAAGGTCCACTATCCCTGAGAAGTCCTTCCTGGCCCTGTAGCCCACACTGATCTCCTTCCTTTGAATTCCTACAGAACTTAGACTCTGCCCATACACAATTTAGCACTTAATTATATTTGAGTCACAGAATCCTGGGATTGGTAAGATGTTAGAGATCACCTAGTCCAAATCACCACTCCATGGTAGAATCTTTTCTATTATATCAGTGATGAGGATCATCCAGTCTCTGAATGAATGTTCTCAGTGACAGGAAGCTCATGATCTTCCTCCCATTTTGGGGCATCTCCACTTGTTAGGGAGTTCTTCCATATATTGAGGCAAAATTTGGCTTACTGTGACTTCCGCTTCTCTAGCTTGGATTCAGATTTGACCTGTAGATGCACAGAGGAGAGGATATAATATCATTCACCTAACAGTCCTTTAGAAATTTTAAATCAGATGCTTTGTACCTCCTAATTCTCTAAGATTCCCATTTTTCTTTTTTAAATAGTACTTTATTTTTTCCCAATTACATTTCCCAATAACATTCATTTTTTTAAAAAAATTCAAGCTCCAAATTTTCTCTCTCCCTCTCTTACTTTCCCCCTCCCTAAGATGGTAAGCAACCTGACATGGTGAATGACAAGTATTCTAGTTTGACTGGAGCCTAAAGCACGTGTGAGAAAAGACTCAAAAGGTAAGATGGTGTCAGATGCTGGACAGGTTTTAATGCCAGACTAAAGAGTTTGAACTTTACTCAGAGGGCAATAGGAAGTTACTGGAGGATTATGAGCAGAGGAGTAACATGCCCAGATCTATAAACAGGAAGGAAGTTCAGACATCAATGTGAAGGATGGGCTGCCCCACAAATGAAATCATGAAAATAAAGTGCTTTATGATCATATAAGTGGTTATAAATTTATGTTGATATATACTTGTGGGTATTTAAATGTGAGTTATTATGTTAATTCTTCTGGACATGGACTAATAATAATAAAAATGGTAATAATAATTATTGGCATTTGAAGCACTTAACTTTTCAAAGTATTTTCACAAATTTAGTAGCAGCAACTTTAGGCAAGTCACTAGCCTTCCTGGGCCTTGTTTCCTTCATCTGTAAAATAAGCATATTGGACTAGGCAACTGCCAAATTCTCTTCTAGCTGTACAGTCTATGTTCTAAGTTTCCTTCTGGTTTTAGCTTTCTATGTTCTATCTAAGCTCTGACACAAGGACTCTGTTTTATTTGTATTAAATTGGGCCAAAAGACCTGAGACACCCTGCCACAGGGGCCCCCAGGCCAAGAGGTTGATGGCTACCATGCTTTTTTCTCCACTGAGAACAAATGAAAGGCTGATCCTGGAAAGTACACATTTTTCTAGCTAAGTACAGACACTATAGGACTGCCATGGGGTTTACAGTCATTTATCTGATATATTGTGTAGTTGTCTCTTTACTTGGTGCCTCAAGTTTCCTTATCTTAAAAATGGGAAGAATAATATTGATTCTTATCTGTCTTAGAAGATAGTTGCAAAATGGCTGAGTGGAAAGAGGACTAAATTGTGAATTAGGAGATCTAATCTCTAATTAGGAGATTTTTTTTAAAAAAGAGGCAATCAGGATTAAGTGATTTGTCTAGGGTCACACAGCTAATAAGGGTTTGAGGCCAGATCTGAAATCAGGTCCTCCTGACTTCAAGGCTGGTGCTCTATCCACTGCACCACCTAGCTGCACTCCTCTCCCCTTTCTTCAGAGATTCTATGTTGTTTAATATCAGGAGGGCTCAGGGGCGGGAAGCAGGGATTTGTCTCTTACTGGCTGAGTAGCTTTGAAAAAGTCACATCCACTCTCTGAACTCAAACAAGGGAGAGAGCTTAAATGGTCTTTAAGTCGCATTCCTATTTTAACATTTTTGTGGTTTTGATCCTATGACTTTAGAGACTGGAGTGGGCCAGAGTACTGATGGAAGGGTTTGAAGGGGAAATAGGGAGGTTTTTGAATTAGGTATAACAGGACGACCTGAAAGACTTCGCTTTCAGATGAAGAAATTAAAGCTACCTGTAGTCAGATGAAAAAATGCTCTAAATCACTTTTGAATAGAGAAATGCCAATTAAAACAACTCTGAGGTACCATACTACACCTATCAGATTGGCTAACATAACAAAACAGGAAAATAAATGTTGGAAAAGATGTGGGAAAATTGGAACACTAATGCATTGTTGGTGAAGTTGTGAATTGATCCAACCATTCTGGAGAGCAATTTGGAACTTTGCCCAAAGGGCTATAAAACTGTGCATACCCTTTCATCCAGAAATATTGCTTCTAGGTCTGCATCCCAAAGAGGTCATAAAAAAGGGGAAAGGACTGACGTGTACAAAAATATTTATAGCGACTCTTTTTCTGACAGCAAAGAATTAGAAATTGAGGGGATGCCCATTAATTGAGAAATGGCTGAACAAGTTGTGGTGTATGAATGTAATGGAATACTATTGTTCCATAAGAAATGATGAGCAGGTGGATTTCAGAAAAAACCTGAAAAGACTTAGATGAATTGATGCTGAGTGAAGTGAGCAGAATCAAGAGAACATTATACACAGCAACAGCAACATTGTGTGATGACCAACTTTGATAGACATCTCTTCTCAGCAATGCAATGATTTAAGATGATTCCAAAAGACTCATGATGGAAAATGCTCTCCACATACAGAAAAAGAACCATGGAGTCTGAAAGCAGATTGAAGCATATTATTTTCTCTTTTTTGTTATTTTTGTTTTTTCTTCCTCAGTTTTCCCCTCTTGTTCTGATTCTTTCATGACATGAATAATGTGGAAATATGTTTAATATGATTGTATATGTGTAGCCCATATCAGTTTGCATGCCATCTCGGGGAGGAGGAAGGGGAGGGAAGGGGGAAAATTTTAGAACTGAAAATCTTATAAAAGTGAATGTTGAAAACTAAATTTTTAAGAAAAAGAGAGACAGACTCTGGGCCCAAATGTTTTAAGCAGGATCAGTTCCTCTTAGGAAGAAGACAAAGTTTGCATTCCACATTTCTCCTGTTCTCCTTTTGGAGAGTAATAACCCTCTTTTGTCAACTCCCCTCCCCAACTGTCTAATGCTCTCTGATGTTCCCTGCTTATCACTCTATGTACCCACATTGATCCCAATCAGTGTTCTGTGTTCTCAACTTTTTCTAACCCATGACAACTTGCCTGTCCAGTGAGTGACTCATTCAATCATTGAACAATAGAATATTAAAACTGAAAGGAAGATAAGAGATAAGCTAGCTAATCCTCCTTTTTCAGAAGAGAAAAATGAGACCCAGAAAGGTTGAGTTGGTTAGGACCACAGAGCCATTTAGTTGTAGAGACAGGACTGAATTGCCCTATTGATAGTTTCATTAAAACTTCAGAAAGTGGAGGAAGCCATGAGAGGACTACCATTCTGGATATGATTCTAATCAACAAGGATGAACTGGTTGCTGAGGTAGACACATTGGAGGAAATGACCATTTTATCTTAGAGTTTGTGACAGATGAAAGAATGTTAATGTATGTTAATAATAATAATAGCTACTATTTATGTCACGTTTTAAGATTTACAAAATGCTTTACATATGTTATCTCATTTGATCCTCGCAAAAATCCTGTGAGCTAGTGCTATTATTATCCCCTCTTGGATGAAGTCTTGGAGAATGGGAGAGGTGTCACAGCATTAGAGAATGTCAAATGTTATCTAAATTTTCAACAAAGATAAGGCGATAGAGTCTTAAAATGATAGGCTACCCTTGCAGACAAAATGGAGATGTATGGGCTAGATCAGTAGTTGCCAATGGGTGGGCCAAAGAGCCTTTGGATGTGATGAAGTGGGTACAGAGCTATTGAAAAGGGTCCAAGAAGCTATATACCCACCAAATGTTATATTTTTTACCTCTATTTAGATACAACAGAATATGCTGCCTAAAATACAACACTTACACTTCAACACAATTGTGATCTTATCAATGTGGATAGTCCCTCCATCTAAATGGCAACTCAATCATGCTGTTGCATACTCTGCTAATCTTTTCCATGGTCTTCCATAGATGCTCTATACAGGGATGACTACCCAATGTATTGGAGGCTTTCCATTAGGTCTTGTTATATTTAATAGGTACCCGTGGAAGGCTCAGGCTATTCTACACTTAGGTTCAAAAAAATCAATTCCATTAATACTAATGTGCTATAAGAAATCATGAGTAGACAGACTTCCGAAAAACCTGGACAGACTTATATGAACTGATGCTGGGCAAGGGGAGCAGAACCAGGAGAACATTGTACACAGTTACAGACACACTGTAGAATGACTAACTTTGATAGACTTGGCTCTTCTCATCAATGCAAGGTTCTAAGACAACTCCAAAAGACTCATGAGGGAAAAGAATTATGGAGTCTGAATGTAGATTGAAGCAAACTATTTGCTCTCTTTTTTGTTTTGTTTCTTCTTTCTTGTGGTTCATTCTATTGGTTATAATTCTTCTTTGCAATATGACTAATGTGAAAATATGTTTAATGTAAATGTATATGTAGAGTCTATATTGGTTTGCATGCTGTCTTGGGGAAGGGAAGAGGAAGGAGGGGGAGAAAATTTGAAACTCAAAAGCTTGTGGAAACTAAAAATAAGTTAATTAATTTTAAATTTAAAAAAAATTTTAAAAAATTATACTTCAACAAAAAAAATCAATTCCATTCTTTCCATGCTTAAATCTCTCCTTCATATTGATGCCAGCAGACTCTCCCTTTTGCAGAGATCTGGTCATGATGCTCCTTTGCCTCTTGAAGTTCAGACCCACTTGCCATGCATTCAAAGTCCTCCACAATCAGGTGCTACACTACCATTCCAGTCTTACCTCATGTTATTCGCTTCCATGTGCTCTAAGCTCCAGACAAACTATTTTACTCTTTGACCCCTGGGCCCACCAGGAAATCTCCAGTCTCTGCGCCTCTGTTGTCATCATTTTCTATGTCTAGAATGAACCTCCTTCCCTCTCTATGTCTGTAATGTAAATTGGGATATTATATGGTGGAGATGAGAAGACAGATGTTGGTGCTGCTAGTTGTCCAGGAAGTTTTCCTCCCTGTCTGTGACTAGGGAGGTTGATAATCTGCCTGAATTAATTCCTCAACGATTAAGGAACTCACAACAGGTTATACCTTTCTCATCTCAGTCATTCTGAATCCCCCATCCAAAAAACAAAACAAAACAAAACTCGCTCACTAGATTCATTCCCATTAGCAATTGTTGCATATCACTCTTCTTCCTTTTGTGACTAAACTCTTTGAGAGGGCCATCTATAACGTAGGTACCTCTACCTCCTTTCCTCTCCTCTTACTCTCTTAACTCTTTACAATCTGGCTTCTGAACTTATCATTCAACTGAAACTGCTCTCTCCAAAGTTACCAATGATTTCTTAATCTCCAAATAGAATGGCTTTTTCTCAGTCATCAGTCTCTCTGCAGCCTTCAACATAATCAGTCACCCTTTTCTCCTTGACATTCTCTTCTCTCTAGGTTTTCATGACACTACTCTCTCCTGGTTTTCCTCCTACCTATTTGACCGCTCAGAGTCCTTTGATGAATCTTCATCCAGGTCACTTCTGCTACTGATGGCTGTCATCTGCCCCCCTCCCTCCCACCAATTCCCTCTAGGGCTCAGTCTTTGGTCCTTTTCTCTTCTCCCTCTATAGTATTTTGCCTGGTGATCTTATCAGCTCCCATACATTATCATCTCTATGCTGATGATTCTCAAATCTATTTATCCTGCCCTAACCTCTCTCCTGACCTACAGTCTTACATCTCCAACTGTCTATTGGATATTTCAGACTATATGTCTGAAACTCAGGATACCCAAAATTGAACTCATTCAATTTCCTCCATCTTTCTTTCCCCCTTTCAAACTTCCTTATTATTGTCGAGAGTACCACTGTCTTCTCAGTTAGCCATGCTAGCAACCTAGGTATCATCCTAGACTCTTTGTTGGCATCCCAAACTCTTCCCACTCTCTGTTTGGCATCCTAAACCCTTTACAACTTGGTCCCCCTCCTTCCTTTTCAGTCTTCTTACAACTGACCCCCATGTTCTCTGTAATCTAGCGATACTGGGCCCCTTGCTGTTTCTTACACAAAACATTCTGTCTCCTAACTCTGGGTATTTTCAATGGCTGTTCTCCCATGCCTGAAACCCTCCCCTTTCTCATCTCTACCTCCTGACTTCCCTAGTTCCCTTTATGTCTCAGATAAAATCCTACTTTCTACAAAAAACAGGAATCCTGATTACCATTAATTCTAATACTTTCCTTCTGTTGATTATCTTCAATTTATCCTTGCTTGTACATAGTTGATTTTTAAAATATTGTTTTCCCCAACAGACTGTGAGCTTCTTCAAAGCAGGTACTGTCTTTTGAATTCCTTTGTATAGCAGAATGCCTGGCACAAAGATGACCTTTAATAAATGCTTGTTGATTGACTGACTACTGGTTAGGAAGAGTGGGGAATTACAGTTTGGGTGGGTGGGAAGGGGTGGTGAGGGTGGTATTTGGGGTCATCAGGATGTAGGCAGATGGCTAGTGTATGTAGCTTTGGTGTGACTGGACATTGACTTGTGTGCTGTGAGTAGGAGAAGGAGAAGCAGCGGCTATGATGAGTACGAGTTTAAGCATGAAAACAGAGTGGGTATGGAAAATATAGAAGCTGAGAGTCTGTGGAACCATGGTGCTTGTTCCTAGATTTCATATCCTGTTGTGGTGAGTATAGTGTATAGGGATGTGCATGAGGGAACAGGACTTGCTGTCTGATTACTGGTCCTGTATGTATAGTATGTACCAGTAGGCATCAAACATGGATGTGAGCCATAAGACCAGACATGGTCTTCATGTATCTTATCTGAATTGTGTCCATGGCTGAACTTGAGTCTTGGTTTTCATCTTGGAAGGAAAGTACCTAATGGTGGGTAACAGATTGTTGAATTCACACCCATCGTCCAAAACCCAGCTTGAATGCCACTTCTTTCACAGTCTTCTTGGACGCTATGATCAACAATGACCTTCCTCCTCAGACCTAACATGGCACTCTGGTAACTCCGTTAAGGCACTTACATTTTAGTATTTTAATTTTCTCTATCAACTAAACTGAAAGTTTCAAGAGAGTAGGGACTATTTTATTTAAACATTCTATTTCTCCCAGTGTTTTGACCACAGTCAGCACTTAATTCACATTTATTGAATAAATGAGTGAAGTAATCAGTGAAAAACAGAAGGAAGGAAGGAAGGAAGGAGAGGAAAGAATAACAAGATAACTCATCTGAAAGATGTATATGTTTTAGTGGAATACGAAATCAATCTAATTAAATGAGCATGCGTGTATTAATTACCCACCGTGTGCAAGACACTGTGCTGCATTCAAGAAGATTACATTGTACTAGATGTCTCTGTCTACCTATCTATCCATCCATCCATCCATCTATCTAACAACAAAGGAAGAGAGAGAATTAATGACCAAGAAGATCAGGAAAGGTTTTCTTTCTATTGGAGGTAGCACATGAGATGAACTTTGAATGAAGCTAGGGATTTTAAGAAGTAAAGGTGAAGAGAATGATATCCAGACTATGTCTGTGTCAGCTTGTTAAAGGTGACAGTGTCACTGTCGCTTGTCTGCAGTGTCAGCTTATATAAACGTGTGGAGGTAAGAGATGAAAAGCTAAGTTTAAGGAATAGCAAGTAGTCCAGTTTAGCTAGAAGGTAGAGGGCAGTAATGTGAAATAAGCCTGGAAAAGGTAGGCTGGAGACAGATTAGGAAGGACTTTAAATGCCAAGCTGAGGCATTTTTATCTTAGAGGCAATGGGGAGCCATTAAGGGTTCTTGAGTAGGGATGGGGGAGGGAGAATGACATAGTGAAACTTTTGTTTCTGAGAGATTATTTTGGTAGTTTTGTGGAGGCTGCACAGAAGTGGGAGAAATGGGAAGTCAGGACATGAATTAGGAGGCAATTATAATAATCTAGGTGAGAGGTGATGAGGGCCTGAATTAGTGTTGTGGAGGTAGAATAAACAAGCCTTGGTTACTGAAAAATGGGAGATGAGGAAATGGAAAGAGTGCAGGATGAGGCTGCAAAACTGGGTGACTGAAGACAGTGGTTTCCTTAACAAAGACACAGAAGTTAGGAGGAGGGATAGATTAAGGGAGGAAGATAACGGGTTTCATTTTGAACATGTTGACTGTCTTTGGGACCTACATAGGGAGTTAGCTAACAGGCAAATTGGTGTTGTGAGACAAACTCAGGAAAAACTAGAGCCAAATACATGGATATGGTAGTCATCTGCATAGAGATGGTAATTGAACTAAGAGCTGAGAAGATTACTGACAGAGATGAGGGCCCAGGACAGAGCTTTGAGAGATACCTTAAGGTTAGAAGGACATAGCTAATGGTCCCGCAAAGGAGACTGAAAGAGAGTAGTAAGATCAATAGAGTGGTATCATGAAAACCAAGAGAGGACAGAAGTACCTGGAAGAGGGTACAGTGGTTGACGGTGGTCATCCACCTCCAACCGTATGAATTACAGACATTTAAAATATTGTAATGAGGTAAAGAAAGATGATTGCCAGAACCTTAGAGAGAGCAAATTCAGCTAAGCAATGAGGTCTAAAGCCAGAATGCCAAGCGTTGATCACTGATTGGGGGAAGAGGAAGTAGAATAAATGGAAAGAGTGACCTGGCAGCCAAAATAGCGAGTGTGCTCTGACGCTGCACTCATAAAGGGGTAATATTTAGAACAAGGGAGATAATAAACCTGCTGTATTTGGCCCTGATCATAACACAGCTGGAGTATTATATTCATTCCTGAGAACCATATTTTAGGAAGGACACTGACAGACTGGAATATGTCCGAAAGAAGGCAAATATGTTGGTGGCAGGATTAGTGATGGTGATATATGTGAAAGGGACCATGGATGGTGGAAGTTCAGGGAGTTCCCATGGATGATGCAACCAAAGGGAACTTGTTTAATAATCTTCAATTTTCTAGGTATCTGGGGACCTTTAGAATCACTTACTGCAGGTCAATGATTTCCCAGTCAGCTTTCCAACAGCAGAGCAACACTTCCCTGTGGAGATTCCTCCCAAATGACCAGGGTAGATATGGATAGCATAATAAAACTCACATTCTCCACTAAAGGTGGATGCTATCCCTCCTTCCCCAGTCTGTCTTGGCTAGGCAGATCCCCAGGAGGTAAGGCCCTAGAGATGAACATTCAGAGGCTTGGGTCCCAATGACCTTCGCCTCATTAAAACTGAGTCCATGGCACAGGATCCACTGTACTTCACATACATGTCCTATTGCTCCTTCACTGAATCATTAGAGAATTTCATACAGATTTGCTACGGTTTAGAAATCAAGGAGCAATGCCACCTCTGTGCCTGAGTTTCCTCACCTATAAATTGAGAGAGTTGGAATCAATGACCTCTAAAGTCCTTTGACGCTTTAAATTTATGACCTTCTGAGCCTAGGACCTCATGTCAGAGTTATTCCCAGTTTCCATATACATACAAATATACTCTTCATTCAGTTTTGGTTTCCTTTGGGGTATCTTAGCTTTACTCTCAATTCTAGAAAAATTCTCTCTTTGAGTTTTCATTTAGTTTGAAATAGCAGCATGTTATCATGGAAAATGCACTACATTTGGCAAAAGAAAACCTGAGTTCAGAGGCCCATGTCTACCAACTGACACCTGTGTGACCATGGGTAAGTCACTTCTCCTTTCTGTGCCTCAGTTTCCTAATCTATCAATTGGGGATAGTTATACTTGATAACCCTTGTTGGGTTGTCAAAAAGAGGAAAGTGCTCTGTAAACTGCCAAAGAAATTTTAACTATGAACATTATATCTTATTTGACGTACACAACAGCTCTGCAAATCAGACAATAAGAAGGATTATTATACCCAATTTACAGATAAACAGTCTTAAAGCTAGGGGGTACATAGTGAGTTAGTGACAGACATGGTCCTAGAATCCAGGCCTCCTGACATTTTTGAATGCTTCTGAAGGAATATTCTGGCCTTTTTGCTGGATCTTAAAGCAGTGACACACACATGTATATTCATGCTTATGTACACACATTAAACATAGACACATGTGCCTGTACACATGCATACATACATATGTGTGCTCTTTGTTGGATTTTTAAAGAGGTGTTTTCTATACTATATACTCATATACTTATACATACAATACACATATACATAGTCACAATATATGTACACACATACAAATACTATGCATATGTATATATACATATATATACACATCCACTAGCTAGCTAGATAAATAGAAAGATAGATAGATAGATAGATGCCTTTTTGTGGGCTCTTAAAGATGTGAAATATATATGTGTACATATACAAACACACCTATCCATATATGGGCAATTCCTTTTAAAAGAAAAAACAAATTTCATGGGGAGAGTAAATGTGTTAGCTGAGGCATTTTAGTGCTAAAGCTCAGGGTACAGGTAGTCAGTGTGCTGCTCTTAGATAAGTAGCTGCTCCTTAATCATTCCTGGCCTAAGTTTCCTATGGCCACATTGCCTCCTCTGGTTGCTATCGCCCACCCCCAGGCCAGTGGCAGGAGAGATAACAGCATCACTCCTATCCCACCTATCTACTCTTCTAACTCCTACATGGTCAAACTGTTCTCTAGGTCTCAGTCCTAACAGCAATATAGGTCTAGGTTCAGTCCAATTTAATTTAATACAACAAACATTTATTAAGTGCCTAATATGTACAAGAAAAGAACTACGTGCATGGTCCTCTCAACCTCCATCAAAATGTCAGATAGAATCAGTAATCTGTGAAGATGCTGCAAAAACTAGTCTTCTTCCTCTTTAATAAGATGAAAGGTTGTCCCTTCTACCTCTGACATTCCAAGGACCCTTTGGCTCTAACATTCTAGGTTTTAAACCCCTTCCAACTCTAACATCTTATGTTCTGTATTCTAAGCTCCCTTAAAAGAAGGGAAATTTGCTCTGGGTGAATGAGACAAAGAGAAAATAGAACTACTAAATCTTTATTTTCCTTTTCATCTTTTCTTCCAAAGAGAATGGATTTTGTATTGGAAAGGGGAGTACAAAAATTGCTAACAGAAGTTGAACTCTAAAATAAAGGAGATCATAAAAGAGAACCTAGCTTCTCTTGATGAGTTTAAGCCTCCAGGGCTAGATGAATGGTATCCCAGGGTAATGAAAGAATTAGTGTTGGAAAGGATGGAAGGAAGGCAGGCACATTAATATATTTGATAGAGCTATGAACTATTTCAAGCATTCTGGAAAGCAATTTGGAATTCTGCTAGAAAAGGTAACTTTGACCCAGATACAACTACTGGGAATATATCCCAAGGAATTGAAAGACAGAGGGAAAGGTCCCATAGCAGCATTTTGTATGGTAGCAAAAAAAACAAAAACAAAAACAAAAAAACAACCTGTAAATAAACTGTGGCCTATTGATTGAGGAACAGTTGAATACTGTGCTTATGTGAATGATACAGAATTATATGGTGCCTTAAGAAATGATGAATGTGAAGAATTAAGAAAGACTTGTACCTATGAACCGATAAAGAGAAAACAACACATAATGAAGGGAAT
This sequence comes from Trichosurus vulpecula, assembly GCF_011100635.1. NCBI lineage: Eukaryota > Metazoa > Chordata > Mammalia > Diprotodontia > Phalangeridae > Trichosurus > Trichosurus vulpecula. The sequence goes on from NC_050581.1 coordinate 14,678,113, forward strand.
AAAATGTACAATAACCTCAATAACATAAAGGAAAGTGACACTAAAAGATATTAGGATTCAGGTAAAAAAGAAACCAATTTTGACATCCAAGTGCTGTTGATGTTTATATATGATATATGATCATATAGCATATGTTAATGTGTATATGCCCCCTCCCCCTTATCTTGGTAGTAGACTATAGTTGTGGAATAAGGTATATGCTATCATCAGATCTAATCAGCTCATTGGCTTGTTTTGCTCAATTATTTTTCGTTGTTACAAGGGAGAGTTTTAGAGTGTGTATGTGTGTGGCAGTAGGAAGTGATAGTTATGTTAAAACAACAACCCCAAAACCATCAATAAAACATTAAAAAAAAGAAACACTGATAATTATGATTGCTGAACCAAATTCTGTGATCTCTGAAAGATTGTGGAGAATGGGAGAAGAGCTGGTTAAGGGCAAATATAAATGAGTGAAAAAACACTTAATAAATGCTTGCTATGTGCAAAGGACTGTGTTAGACACTGGGGATACAAACTGAAAAGCAAAACAGTCAAAAAGCTCACACTCTACTGGGGGAAACAATACAGAGTATGTTCCAAAAGACTTAGTGTAGTTTTAAGCTATTAAAAATTAAAACTTCACTAAGACTTTTGGGACACACTGAACAGTGGTTCCACCTGCATGTCAGATGGAAAAGTTCCATGGTCCTTAAGATACAGTGATAAAGTAGATGGTAATGTGTATTCTTTATCAGGAATGATTGGAAGTCCCCTATTTCATTAAATATCCATCTTTTACCCTGAAAGATTATGCTCAGTTTTGCTGGGTAGTTGATTCTTGGTTGTAATCCAAGATCGCTTGTCTTCTGGAATATTTTATTCCAAGTCCTCTGATCCTTTAATGTAGAAGCTGCTAAATCCTATGTAATCCTGACTGTGGCTCCACAATATTTGAATTGTTTCTTTTTGGCTGCTTGCAGTATTTTCTCCTTAACCTGATAATTCTGGAATTTGGCTCTAATATTCTTTGGAGTTTTCACTTTGGGATCTCTTTCAGGAGGTAATCGATGGATTCTTTCAATGACATTTTACTCCCTGGTTCTGGAATATCAGGGCAATTTTCCTTGATAATTTCTTGAAAAATGCTATCCAGGGACAGCTAGGTGACGCAGTGAGTAGAGCAGTGGCCCTGGAGTCAGGAGTACCTGCGTTCCAATCCAGTGTCAGACACTTGACACACTTACTAGCTGTATGACCTTGGGCAAGTCACTTAACCCCAATTGTCCTGCTCCCCTCCGAAAGAAAGATGCTGTCCAGGCTCTTCTTTGTGATCATGGCTTTCAGGTAGTCTGATAATTCTTAAATTGTCTCTCCTGGACCTATTTTCCAGGTCAGTTGTCTTTCCAATGAGATATTTTACATTTTTTTTCTATTTTTTCATTCTTTTGATTTTGTTTGACTGATTCTTGGTGTCTCATGGAGTCAATAGCTTCCACTTACCCAATTCTAATTTTTGAGGAATTATTTTCTTCAGTTAACTTTTGTTTTTCCTTTTCCAAGCTGTTGATTCTCTCTTGCAGCCTCTCATTTCTTTCCCTAATTTTTCTTCTATCTCTCTTATTTGATTTTTAAAAAATTTTTTATAAGTTCTTCCAAGAAAGCTTTTTGGGCTTGAGACCAATTCATATTCCTCTTTGAGGTTTCATGTGTAGCCATTATGATATTGTCCTCTTCTGAGTTTGTGATCTGGTCTTCCCTGTCAGCATAGTAGCTCTCTTTGGTCAAGGTTCTCTTTTGCTTCTTGCTCATTTTTTTGCCTATTTCATGGCTTCTAAAGTTGAACTCTCCATCTGGGGCACAGGGGGCTGGTCACAGGCATTGTGTGCTGGGGCCTCAGGTACTGCCAGCTTGCTTTGGGGTGGCCCTGCCTAGTTATGCCTCTTGTTGCCTGGTTTTCTGGGCTGGCAACTTACCTTTTGCACTGAGGCTGGAGGCCTCACAACTGGCCTGCTATGCCACTGGCCTGCTGAGCCAGGACTGAGGGCCTTGATTGCTGATCTGGGCTGGGCTGGGCTCTCCTTTTACCCAAGTTAGACCTTTCCTGAAGTCCTTCTAAGTTATCTTAAGCTGGAAAATTGTTTCACTCCATCTTTTTTTAGGTTCTGTCTCTCTAGAATCTGTTTAGAGATTTGATTTAACATTGTTTCTGAGAGAAAGTGGGGAGAACTTAGGCAACTTCCTGGCTTCTCTCCACCATCTTAGTTCTGTCTGTATATTCTTTAATATTATACAGGCATATATGACAATATTTACACATTATCACAGTTATTCAGAAAGGGAAAAAGAATAGGGTCTCGTGTGTGTGTGTGTGTGTGTGTGTGTGTGTGTGTGTGTATGTCTGCCTAGGAGAATAACTTTTGGGCTTGAAAAGACAGAATAAATTCAGGTTCAGTCTTACACTGCTATAAGAGAGGCAGCTAGATCGTACAGTAGATAGCACTCTGGACTTGGAGTCAGGAAGACCTGAGTTCAAATCCTGCCTCACACATTTACTAGCTGTTTGACTCTGGGCAAACCCACTTAACCTCTCTTGGCCTCAGCAACTCCATCTGTAAAACATGGTTGTTGTGAGGCTCAAATGAGCCTACAAAGTAAAGCACTACATAAATGCTAGCTATTAAAAGGTATGGTGTGCAGGGCTAGGATTACATTCAGTTCTGAGTTCCACACTTTTTAGGACATTCCTAAGCTGGAGTGTGTACAGAGAAGGCCAACCAGAATGGTAAAGGGTCTCAAGATCTTGCCATACAGGGATTATTTGGAGAAAATGGGGATGCTCAGCCTAGAGAAGTCTTAGGGGAAACATAATAGTTCTTTTCTAGCATTCAAAGTAGGCTATTGAGGACATAGAACAAAGAGAATTCACTTCTTGTCTGGGAATTCAAACTTTGTCCATGAGTAAGTAAAGGGCTGAGGTACTTACACAGTTCCTCTTGACCCATGCACAGGCCTTCCCTGCCATGGACCCATAGGATACCTCAGAGTTGGAAGGAAGTTCAGGGATCATCTAGCCTAACTTTCTCATTTTTCAAATAGTACAGAGAAAAGATGTGACTCACTCAAAGTCACATAGGGGTTAGTGGCAGTGTTGAGATGGTTACCCAGACCCTCTAACTCATTGCCATAACTCATAGTCTTTCCATTATCCTCTGATGCAGCAGGAGACTCTACTAATCGACTTTTTGCCTGTCATCTTTGACTCTTCCTTCTGCCTTTCCACTACATCTAATCAATTGCCAAGTACTGTTCATTCTGCTTTTCCAACCTCTCTTGCAAGTCTTCTTTTCAAACCCTCTGCTATCAGGCTTGGTCAGGCCCTGATTATCATTTGATGAGATATCAATGTAATGATATATATTCATTGTCATTAATTCATGTAAACTATTCTGAAAACTTTAAATCACTATGTGAAGGCCAATTATTATCACCTGGACATTGTAATAATTTCCTAATTTCTAGTTTCTTTCCTAGTCCATCCTTCACAGGTAGTACCAGAGAAATCTTAGCATGCAGTTCTGGTAGTATTATTCTTCTCAAAAACCTACAGTAATTTCCCATTGTCTACAGTAGAAGTTCTCAAACTTTTTGGTATCAAGACTCCTTTATGTTCTTTTTTAATTGAATATACACTTCTTTTAATATTTATTTTCCAATTACATGTAATTTAATATTTCAGTTTTCCCCTCATTACATATAAAAACAATTTTAAACATTTTTTTAAATTTTGAGTTCCCAATTCTCTTGCTTCCTTTCTTCTCCGTTCTCTCATTGAGAAAGCAAGCAATTTGATATAGGTTATACATAGTCAGTCATGTAAAATATATTTCCATATGAGTCATGTCATGAAAGAAAACACAAACACCCCCCCCAAACGAACAAAAAAAATAAAGTTAAAAAAGTATGTTTTGATATGCATTAAGACTCTATTGGTTTTTCCTCTGGAGGTGGATAGCATTTTTCATCATAAGTCCTTCAGAATTGTCTAGGATCATTATATTGATCAGAATAGCTAAGTCATTCACAGTTGATCATTATACAATATTGCTGTTACTCTGTAGATGTTCTCCTGCCTCTGCTCACTTCACTTTGCATCAGTTCATGTCTTTCCAAGTTTTTCTGAAAGTATCCTGCTCATTATTTCTTATAGCACAATAGTATTCCATCACAATCATATACCATGACTTGTTCAGTCATTCCCCAATTGATGGGCATACCCTCAATTTTAAATTCTTTGATGCCACAAAAAAAGCTGCTATAAATATTTTTGCATATATATGACCTTTTCCTTTTTTTTGTTTTCTAACTCTTTGGGATACAGACCTAGTACTGATATTGCTGGGTCAAAGGGCATGCACAATTTTATAACTCTTAGGGCATAGTTCTAAATTGTTCTCCAGAATGGTTGAAACAGTTCACAACTCCACCAACAGTGCATTAGTATCTCAATTTTCCCACATCCCCTCCAACATCTGTCATTTTCCTTTTCTATAGTATTAGCCAATCTGATAAGTATGAGGTGGTACCTCAGAGTTGTCTTAATCTGCATTTCTCTAATCAATAGGGACTTAGAGCAAAAGTGTTTTGCTTCTGACTACTGCCTCCCCCAATCCACCCTGTCTTCTATCAGGCCTTTTTCTTATCCCTTTCTCCTCCTACTTTCCTGATTTCTATACCCAACTGAGTATGTATGTTATTCCCTCTTGAGCTAATTCCAATGAGAGTAAGCTTCAAGAACTCCACTACATCTCCCCCATCTTTCCCTCCACTGTAAAAGCTCTTTCATGCACCTTTTATGTGAGATAATTTCCCCCATTCTACCTATTCCTTTCCCTTTCTACCAGTGCATTTCCTATTTCTCACTCATTAATTTTATTTTTTTAGATATCCCATCATATTCAACTTATACTGAACCCTCTGTCTATGTATACTCCTCACTACCCTAATAATGAGAAAGTTCTTAGGAGTTACAAGTATTATCTTTCCATGTAGGAATATAAACAGTTTAACCTTATGGGATCCCTTATCATTTCTCCTTTTCCGCTTTACCTTTTTATACTTCTTTTACATCTTGTATTTGAAAATCAAATTTTCTATTCAGCTCTGGTCTTTTCATCAAGAATGCTTGAAATTCTTCTATTTCATTGAATATCTATTTTCCCCCTAAAGGATTACATTTAGTTTTGCTGGGTAGGTCAGTCTGGGTTATAATATAGTTCTTTTGCCCTCTAGAATATCATATCCCAAGTCCTCAGATTCTTAAATGCAGCGATGCTGCAAAATCTTATGTTATACTAACTGTGACTCTACAACATTTAAATTGTTTCTTTCTGGCTGCCTGCAGTATTTTCTCATTGACTTGGGAGCTCTGAAATTAGGCTATAATATTCCTGGGAGTTTTCATTTGGGGATATCTTTTAGGAGGTGACAGGTGGCTTCTTTCAATTTCTATTTTACTCTCTGGTTCTAGAATATCAGGGCAGTTTTCCATGATAATTTCTTGAAAGATGATGTCTAGCCTCTTTTTTTTTTAATCGTGGCTTTCAAGTAGTCCAAAAATTCTTAAATTATCTTTCCTCAACCTATTTTCCAGGTCAGTTGTTTTTTCAATGAGATATTTCACATTTTCTTCTATTTTTTATTCTTTTGACTTTGGTTGATTGTTTCTTGATGTCTCACGGAGTCATTAGCTTCCACTCACCCAATTCTAATTTTTACGGAATTATTTTCTTTAGTGACCTTTTGTACCTCCTTTACCATTTGGTTAATTTTGCTTTTTAAGAAGTTCTTTTCTTTATTGATTTTTTTGTATATCCTTTCCCATGTGGCCAATTCTGCTCTTTAAAGAGTTTTTCTCTTCAGTAGATATTTGTGCCTCTTTTAACATTTGGCCCCCCATTATTTTCTTGTATCACTCTCATTTCTTTTCCCAAATTTCCCCCATCTCTCTTGTTTGATTATTTGAAGGCTAGTTTGTTAGCTTGACCACTTTTCAGGAATGCACTTGTAACCAGAATGGACTTTGTTTTCTTTGAATGACTCAGCTTACCTCATTGAGCTTCCCTGGACACTAGGGCTTGCTCTTCCGGGGCAGGAAGCCCAGCGACCATGCCAGGAATCAGAGAACTTCCTGTGTGATGAATCATGGGGCTGGCTGAGGGGAGGTGTGTTAACCTGGTCTACGCTAGGGGGAGGGGCCAAGTCAAGAACCAATCGGCCCTGGTCGTTCAGGCGGCGCTTGATGATGTCGAAAACTCTATAAGAGGGGAGAGGACAGCTTGAAGATCCTCTCTTCCTTTTCCGGTTGGAGCCAGAGATGCCTACAGCCAAAGCTGAGCTGCGGGTAGCAGAGCTGACTAGAGGCTAGTGGGTAATCTTCTTACCGCAGAGGGGAAGCATGTTAATGATTTTGCCTTATACCATCTCACTTCTCTGTGGCCTCCTGGTTACCCTTGTGAGGCGGATTATTGGGCCTGGAAGCTTTTGATGAAAATATCAAAATGGGGACGCTGGTTTGTGGGCTTATTATTGTGGAGTGTAAATACATGCTTTAGTTCTCCTGCTTTCTGCCTAGAGAATTCCTTATATCCTGCGGTTCCGGACCTTTTAGGAACATATGAGATTCTCTTTGAAATCATAAATTCTGCCTTCCCAATATAGCACTTCCCACAGTTGGGAAGTTCTCAGAATGTCAAAAACACATGTAGATGACAAGGGGCAAAATGTCATCCTTTTCCTTTCAGTAAGAGAAGCAACAGGTGTGAGACTGAATATCAGTTCTCAGGCCTCCCTCACTTTCAGAGTATGCCTTCAGCCGGATGTCTATCTCAAGTAGACCCTGTTGCAAAATGATTTCTTCTCCCTGGCAGATTACCCCCTACCCCCTCATGCTGAGATGAATCAATAGTGATACAACATTTAGACGTTGTTGGTTCAAGTTTTTTGGATTTGCCCTTCCTTACCAACAGGACGTTTTTTCCTTTGAATGTGTATTTTCATAAGATATCAGTGGCACAATAATGAAAGTGTGATTTAGAATTTAGTTCTATCTATTTTGTTTCATTTTTGCAATTGGCCTAACACCATGTTAACAACCTTATTGTGAAGTTAGACTAAGATGGCAGATTGGGACAATATTTTTCTTCAGTATTTTTTTGGGTCTCCTTTAGCAAGTCATTCACTTGTTTTTCATGGTTTTCTCACATCACTCTCATTTTTCTTCCCAATTTTTCCTCTACTTATCTTACTTGCTTTTCCAAATCCTTTTTGAGCTCTTCCATGGCCTGAGACCAATTCATATTTTTCTTGGAGGCTTTTGATGTAGGTTCTTGGACTTTGTTGACTTCTTCTGGCTGTATGTTTTGATCTTCTTTGTCACTAAAAGATTCTAAAGTCTGAGTCTGCATCTGTTTTCACTGCCTGTTCATGTTCCCAGCCAACTACTTGACTCTTGAGCTTTTTGTCAGGGTATGACTGCTTGTAGAGTAGAGAGTACTTTGTCCCAAGCTTTAGGGGCTGCGCTGCTGTTTTCAGAGCTACTTCTACTCCACTATCACCTCAAGCTCTGCCACAGCAGTGCTCCTCCTCCCCCAGGAATCATAACCTGTACCTCAACCCAGATCCAAGCAGGGCACAGCAAGAGAACCTGCCTCTTGTAAAGGCAATCAGTAAGTGAGATCCCCCCCCATCCCCATTTGAATAGGCTATATAGGTGGGGCTCCAGGTGGGGCCAATGAAGGGAGGTCTGATTAGATCTTCCCTAAGTAGGCCCCAAACCCCTAGCTACTAGGTGCTAAGCCGATGTGGGTGTGAAGCCCCCAGGGTCCTAAGGGGAGTTGCTAAGACCACAGCCAATAGTAGGGCCCTAAATTCTGGTCACTCAGATGATGTTCTAGTCAATTGGATGATGGCTAAGATCTGTATAAAAAGAGAGAACAGAGTTTGGAGAGGCAGACATAGTGGAAGCAGGAGAAGGAGAAGCAGTGGAAGCAGAGCCGGCAGAAGCTGGAGCAGAAGAAGGTGAAGCAGCAGGTGCTACTGAGAGCAGGACTGACCCAAGAACCAGCTTCCAGAGTGTGCAAACTGGAGAGTGCTGGGCAAGAGCTTGAGACCAGTGGGTAATCTTCTTACAGGAGTGCCCTAGCATTGGGGGGAAGTGCAAGTATGGTTTGGCTTGCTGCCATAATATTTTTCTGTAACCTCCTGGTTACTATTGTGAGGCAGGCTTATTCGATCTGGAAGGTTTTGGCCACAATATCAGATTGGGGACATTGGTCCATGGGTCTGCTACTTCGGAGCTTGAATAAATGCTTTAATTCCCCTGCCTTCTACTTAGAGAATTCCTTATATACTGTGATTCTGAACCATTCAGGCATGCTCATGATTTTCTTCGAAGTCATGAATTCTGCCTTAATGCTATACCTCTTCACCAGCAAAGCCCTCCTTGCACTGCCACTCTGATCCACTGCTGGATTCCTCCCACTGTGTGAGCCAGGGACTCTGGAAGCAGCTGCAGGAGCTTCCTGCTGCTGCTGCTGCCGCCACTGCCGCCGCCGCCACCACCACCACCACCACTATCACCACCACCATGCCACCTCCAGGGCTGGGGCTGGACTGTTCTTACCCTGATCCAGCAGTTTCCCACTAACCTGCTCCATGCACTTTGGCGTTTGTGGGTTGAGAAGTCTGGTAACTGCCACAGCTCAATGATTCAAGGCCCTCAGGCTCTGCCCGTCTCCTGGTCTGGTTGGTCCTGGCACAGCCCAGGCTGGGCTGTGCTCTGCTTCCAGGCCCATGAGATAAACTCTTTCCAGCAACCATCCAGGTTGTCCTGGGCTAGAGACCTGCTTCTCTCTGCTATTTCATGGGTTCTGCAGCTCTAGAATTTTTTGAGAGCCATTTTTTACAGGTGCTTGGAGGGATTTGGGGGACAGCTTAAGCAAGTTCCTGCTTTCTAGGCACCATCTTGGGACACCAGATTGGGACAATCTTATTGGATTGTTACTGATGTTAATGTATTTGTGGTTTGCTTGGATCTTTCTAGTGAAACATGTTGACTGAATCAACTCCCAAAGTGGTATAATGATTTGGGGGTTTTGGCTCAGTATTATAGAGAATAGTAAATAGTCAAACACCTAGCTGATGTGTCAAAATGGTTGAAAGAGCTAGACCAACAATTTCACTATTAGGTCATTTTAAGGCCAAATTGAATCATACAGAAAACATCAGTTGGTCAGTTGTTTGCTAAAAAACTTGTAAACTATTAAAAAAAAGTTCATGAGAGAAAACTGGAAAGGTAGAGCCACATTATGAAGGATCTTGAATTTCCTACTATGGAGTTTGAATTTTACTCATTGGGCAATAGGAAGTCCTTGAAAGGATTTTGAAAAGGAGTGACGTATCAGTTCTATCCATAAGGAAAATAAGTCTGAATTACAAAGGTCAGATTGGAGGGAGAGATGGCAAAAAAAAAAAAAATCTATTGGGAGGCTATTGCAATTATCTAGGTGGTTAGTAATAGGATGTATGTTAAGGTGGTGGTAATTGAAATAAAGAGTTGGGAGGAATTTAAGAGGCCACCTAGTTCAACCCTTTCATTTTATAGGAAACTTGAGTCTCAGAGAGGTGATGTGGTTACACCTATAAGTGTCAGAATGAAGATTTAAACCCAGGTCTTCTGGCTCAAAATCCGATACTCTTTTTCCAATACATTACAGTAAGAAATCTCTTTTGAATGAAACCAAGGCCCCAGAGAGAAGGTGTTGTGCCAGATGATAAGTGGCGCAGTGAGATTCCAGTCTGAGTCTTCTTCCGTATCCCGCGCTCTTTTGGCTAGAGGCTTAATAAAGGTTGCATTGAATGTTTCAACTTCACAGAAAACACATAACCAAGCAGGCTGTAAGGCAGGTGTAGTGGACCCTCAGATAGGATTCCTTGGCTTCCTTCCTGACCTAGCAAAAACTGCCGCCTTCTGCAAGCTTTTCCTGATCCCCCTTAATGGTAATGCCTTTCTTGTATGTTTACCTCCAACTTACCCTGCGTATTGCTTATCTGTACAGAGTAGTTTACATGCTGTATCACCCATTAGGCTGCGAGCTCCTTGAGGGCAGGGAATATCTTTTTGCCTTTCTTTACATCTCCAGCATTCAGCACCTGGCTTAACAAATCCTTCCAAGCAACCTGACCTGTAAGCTTTCTAAACCAACCCCACCCGTCGTCCAGAAGACAATACTGGCCGAGGGAGAGGAAGCGAGTTGCCCGAGGCCACACAGGAAGCAAGTGACAGGGCCGAGATTCGAGGCCAGGACCCCAGACCCTAATGCAGAGCTCTTTCTACTCCACCACGGGGTCTCTGCTGGGGATTGGTTGTAGCCTTGCTGGGGTCGGGGTGGGGGTAACTCGTTTTCTTAGGGAGCAGAGCAGCCAAAAAGGACAAGCGTCTATAAAGCTAGCGTCCCCTAAAAGCACAAACAGCCAGAGTTAAAGGGTGACTTCCGGCCGCCTACACGCTCTCACCGATAAGCCATTGCGCAAGCGCGAGAGACGGCCTCTCCGGATGGGAGGAGCCGCGTTGCTAAGGCAACCGCTCGAGGCCTACGGAAGCCTCGCGAGGCTGGTTGGAGGTGGGAGTCAATTCCGGACGTGACTCCCGGGCGCCCGGTGAGGGCAAGTTGACGTTTCCGCCTCTGCGGGCCCCGAGGTTCCCTGGCCTCCAACTCCCGGGCTCGAGATTACGTCTTTCCAGAGGGGCTCTGTTACTCCCCTTCCTCTCCGAATCCCTCCTCTCCACCGACCCCTCCCCAGCGCCCCAAGTTCCCCTCCACCCCTCAGGCCCGGCCTAGTTCCCAGGCCTACCTTCCCTCCCGCCCCCTCAGCCTGAGGAGCCCCTCTCCCCGAAGCCCCACGCTCCCAGGCCTCCCGCTTCTGTCTTCTTCAAGCCTAGATCCTTCCCTCTTCTACCCTCCAAGCGGTCAACTTAAGACCCCGCCCCGGCTCACACCTAACCCCCGACCTCTCCTATCACCTTCAAGCTCCACCCCTCCCTCCCCAAATACCTAGCACCAAAGAGGCCTGGTTCTAGTCACCCCAAAGTCTCCCCCTCCCCCCACTTTATCATCCTCAAGTCCCAGAACACCTTCTGGTCCCCCCAAATCCCCAGCCTCTTACATCCCCTAAACCTGGTTTCCCCCGTCCCCCTGCCCTTTCCCTCGGTCCAGGATGGGGGACAACACCAGTCCCATCAGTGTGATCCTGGTCAGTTCAGGGAGCAGGGGCAATAAGTTACTATTCAGGTACCCATTTCAGAGAAACCAGGAACACCCTGCATCCCAGACAAGTAAGTGACCCAGGGTTGGCAGTATGGTACGGGACTCCTGGGGACATGAAGCTGGCACTTTAAGCTCGGAGGGAAGAGTGGTGACAGTGCCAGAAGTCTGACTGTCGGGCTTCTCTGCCCTTCCCGGCCTTCCCTTGAGCGCTGAAAAACCTCGGTGGTTTGTGTAGAAACTGAAAAGTGAGCTCATTTGGGGTGAAAACAAGAATATTTGGTGTTTTCTGAGACTCCACCAAGGTGCCATGCTTGTGTGCAGGGGTTACACAAATTAAAAATGACAACCCCACAAGATTCTAGAAAATTTATGTCATTGTGACTTTGGAATCATATTTTTCCCCCAAGTAAAGCTCATATCTCTCTACCTCTTTTTTTTTTTTAAGGTTACAGATAATGCTTTTCAGCCTGAACTACAAAGCAATGAAAAATTTTAAACAAGTTGCTTTTGTTTGCTGGAAAACTTTCCAACAAAGATGTATTGGTCTTAAAAAAACTTTTACTGATGATTCTTTTTTTAAGAAAGTGTTTTTATTTTCCTTCATATTCTACAATGTGAGAGGCAGTTTGTTTAATGATCACAAGTCATAGAACCTGATATTCCAAATGATGGTAGTAAATACTTCATGAGCTTCCTTTCTAAATGAATTTCATACTTATTTCAGAGAAGACTGTTCATGAGTGGTTCTTAATTGTGTATTGAAAAGTCTTGAGAGTGAAAAGTTTCTAAATTGACTGAAGCATAAAAACTATATTTCGACAACAATGGTATAGTGGAAAGAACATTGGCTATGGAGTCAGAGAGCCTGGGTTTAAATCACAACTCTGATACAACATATGTGACTTTGGGCAGATCTCTTAACCACCCCAGTACTTCAGTTTCCTCATCTGTAATAGTAGGGGGGTCTAAAAGCAGATAGTCTAGAGCAGTGGCATCAAACACAAATAGAAAAGGAGACCACTAAATTGTACATAGGATCCCTAGAAAATCACATTAACATATTAATTTATTGTATTTTTATTTTGTTAAATATTTCCCAATTACATTTTAATTGGTTAGGGCCACACTCAGGAATGTGGCAGGTGGCAGGTCAGGTGTATGATACCTCTGTCTAGAGACTAGATGGTCTCTGAGGTCTGTTCCAAATCTGAAATGCCATCTGTCCATCTTTCTTGTGGATTTTTCTCTTTGTTCAGTTGTTTCAGTCATGTCTGCCTCTCTGTGACACCATTTGGCGTTTTCTTGGCAGAGATGCTGGAGTAGTTTGCCGTTTCCTTCTCTAGCTCATTTTACAGATGAAAAAACTGAGGCAAATAGGGTTAAGTGACTTGCCCAGAGTCACATAGCTAGTGTCTGAGTCCAAATTTGAACTCAGGAAGATAAGGCTTTCTGACTCCAGGCCCGGCACTCTATCCTCTGCACCACCTAGTTTGTCCTTATTTCTTGTGTAAGAAAACATTTTTTGGAAAAGTCTCAATAGTTCATTGAATTTTATATTTTTACTTTGGAATATTAGAACTCTCTTCAATGAATATTTTAAAAATTAATATGCTACTATGAAATTGTCAAAATTTTCATAATCAACTATATTTTCCACTGTGGGAAAACATTTTATTCAACTTACCAATTCAACATGCCATTTCTTCCTGGAGCTACTCCTCTCCTCTGATGCTTATGTGGATTTGTAACATCATTGATACGGATGCTCCTTCCTGTAAGCAGATCCTAATCTGCTCCAGGCTGCTTATCCTGTTAAGTTCTTAGCCATGTCCTTTCATAAATCTACCATAGGGGATTCACCCAATGTGCTGTGCACCTTCCTTTGGTTCTGGCCATTAGTTCCTAGGATCAGAGATTTAGAGTTGAAAGGGATCTGAGTGCCATCTAATCCAAATCCGTCATTTTACAGATGAAGAAGCTGAGTCCAGGAGAGGGGAAGTGTCAAAGTCACATGGGTTGGAAGCCAGGATTTGAACTTTGTTCTTCTGTACTCCTTGCCTTTAAGATGTGTGTGTTGTGGAATGGCATCACCTATATAGGTCTAAGCACTGCCTTTAGGAGCTTCTGTTGATTTTGTTTTATTGCTTACTTAACTGTATCAGTTTAGCCACCTGCTAAAAACAATTTTTATTTGAATCTTTTATTTTTACATCACCTTTTTCACATTATTTCCATCCCCTCTCATATACTCCTACCCAGATAGCCATCCCATAGAACAATTTTTTTTGAAAGTAGTTTAGCAACACATCAGCTAAGTGCAATGTTCCATTGTCTGTCACTTCTGTAAAGAGAAGCTTCCCTACTTTTGTCAGTAACATGAAAGTAGGTAAGTAGCTAGTAAGTGTCTGAGTGTTCTGACTCCAGGCCCAGCACTTTATCTGTTGCACCACCATCAACTAATATACGAAGCACTATTTTAGATGGTATGGAGGATTTAAAAAAATGTGTAGGGTGTGGTTCCTGCCCTTTAGGAGTCTTCAATCTATCTGGGGTCATCATGTTGCATGTGTAATATATACATTGTTGTATAGTATACAATTCAGTGCTAAAGTGCATGGTACAGACTTTAAAGTTCTATAAGGATTCTGAGTGGAGGCAAGCCATTTTGGGCCGAAGGAGTTAGGGAAGGTGTCATTGAACAGGTAGAACTTCTCAGAGTTCAGCTACCCTGAAGTCTATAGACCTTTGGTGATGCCTTTCCTCTTCTGCTATTCACTGTTGTCAGATTTGTTGCTTCTTAGAATTACTTTTGCCTGTGTCTGGGAGGTGGAAATGAAAAACAGCTGCCAAGAATGTTGGTTAGCAATTTATTAATATAATAGTTCCTACATTTCACTAGTGCTTTATAGTTTACAAAGTAATTTTCTCACAACAAATTTATGAGATAAGTAGGTCAAGGATTATTATTCCCATTTTATAGTTGAGGAAACTGAGGCCCAAAGAGATTGAGATATGCCAACAAGTTGTGGAACCAGAAATAGAACCTTTTTGCTCCATATCTAGTGTTGTCCTCATCACATCTCACTGTGGGGAAAGGTGGAAACCTATGATTAAAATAGAAATTTGGGGATTATCTGTGGAGTTCATTTGTCTGTGCTAGACTTGCCCCCTAACTTATATTTAATGTAAGGTGTTTTGTTTCCTTTTGCTGTAGATAAGCCACGTAGCCGATATGCTGTTAACAACACAGGAGACAATACAGATGACCAAGATGGGGACTCCAGGTAAGGGAACTTTCCTACCCTTTCAGAAAAGGTAGAGGATAAAAAAATTAAGTGGCAGAAAAGTACACAGCTCCCATCCCATCCCATCCTGATTCTCCTATAAGTGCCCACTGTATTTAAGGCCCTGTACTGGGTACTAGGGTTATAAAGAAGAAAAAAAAAACAACTCCTTCAAGGAGCTTATATTCCTTTGGGAGATACAACATGTACAGACATCAGTGTACACAAGATGATTTGAGGAGGATTAGAACATTAACAATGAGGGGGCATAAGAGGAGCCTTCTGAGAGGAGGCAGCACTTGAAGGAAAACGAGAATTCTGGGAGATATTACACTGAGGTGGGAAGTAGAATATTGATTTCTGAGAACAGCTAGTTGTCCCTTTTGCCTGTAATGTAGTTTATGAAGGGGCATGATTTGAAATAAGGTTTGAAAAGTCAATTGGAACTAGATTGTGAATGGTCTTAACTTCCTAGTTGACGAGTTCTTTTATAGAGGCAATTGGGAACCACTGACAGATTTTGAGCAAGAGAGCAACATGGACAGGCCTGTGCCTTAGGGAGATTTTTTTAGAAGCCATGTGAAAGATGGGTTGGAAAGGGGAGAGCCTGGAAGCAGGAAGACCAGGTATGAAGCTATTAGAATAGTTTGGGTGAAAGGTGATGAGAACTTGATTTAGAGGGCTGACCTTATGTGTGGAGAGGATCATACAGGTATGAGAGAGGTGGCATATGTAGCCACAAGACATGTTAACTGGATAAGAGGTAAAAGAGAGGGGAGAGGAAATTGCATCTGCGTATGGATCCAGCTGCCTGGCAAAGTCATGGTACCATCACTAGAAAGAGGGAAGCCTGGAGAAGAATGAGTTTAATGAAGACATTGATCAGTACTTGTTTGGACCTTCTGTTTCAGACATGATGAATTTGACATGTTTTATGCAGCTTCTTGGTAGAGATGTCCCATGGGTGGTTGGAGATGTGAGACTGGTGTTTTTTACACTATGACTGACTGACTTTTGGCAGTTCTTCTAACTGCTTGATAGGACTGTTGGTAAATCCAAGTTGTCATCTCCTTACTTGTGAGTCCTCTGTTTGTCTTCCTTGATACTTCATTGTGATGAGGTGGTTACCCACCTTGGGCTGTTAAAGCCTTTGCCAAAGGAGTGTAGGCTCTGGAAGGACTTAACAAACTGAAAAGGTTTCAGGTATGGACTCGGCCACAGACTGTTGTCCAATTAATGTGCTAAGTAATGTGCTAGGGGCTGGAAATACAAAGAGAAAAATGAAACAGTCCCTGCCCTAATGGAGCTAACCAGCCTCATATTGGGAAGGCTTTTAACTGAAAGGTGAGCCACCAGGTGATAATTTTTTTTTAACTATAGCAATTCATTGGACCATGTGTTGTTAAGTTTTTTCAATGAGAGCTAATGAGAGATGTAGTACGTTGAACTGACACTATATACAGTATCTTCAGATGTCTGAATTTATTTATTCTTTAGGCAAACATTTTTTAAGCCCTGTGCTAGACATGGGGTGAGATACAAAGTTTGGATAAGAAACTGTCTCTGTACTAATGGAGCTTATGTTTTAGTTAAATGCAAGGTATAGTAAGTTGCAAAACAAAGGGAGGCCCCATGGGAGGCCCCAAGGGGAAATGTTGTTATACCTTAGAAAACACTTTTTTGAGCTAAAGATCTGTATCTTTATATCCCCGGTACATAGCATAATGCCTTGCACAGAGTAGACACTTAATAAATACTTGTTAAATTCAATTGCATTATTTCCAAGAGTGTATTACAGGTGAGATGTCTTCACACATTTGTCAAGCCAAGTGCAGTCAAAGAGGTCCAGAACTCTGGCTGCTCTTTAACTTAAAAGCTCTATTTTATTTCTCAGAGAAATATTAAAAACTAGAAAATTCTTTACGAAGTAAATTTCCATAGCTAACTTAAACCAGGGAAAATTAGCTTTATTCCTTTTAGTATAGGTTTGAATTGTGAACTTCCTCCTAGGAAACAATCTAAGCCTAAAATGAATGCCTTCTAGCACTTGGAAGCTATGTTCTGCTTTGGAAAGAACTATAAAATTTTGAGACAATGTGAGAATGCTCAGTATTCCGTCTCTTAACATAATTTCTGCCTTTTTCAAAATGATATTTCTCATTCAGGTGGCCATAAATATCGTGGAGAGACGACATAGTATAGTGGATAAAGCCTTGGAATCAGGAAAATCTGAGTTCCAGTCTTGCCTTGGACACAGACCTGTGACCCTGGGCAAGTCACTCAACCTCTTAGTGCCCCACACAGCTTGCTAAGATAGAGTTACAGGTTCCCTGGCTTCATCAATTGATGGAGTTTCCACACCAGGAGCTCCCCACACTGATGAAACCTCTCCTCCAAAAGAAACAAGTTTTATGGGAAGCAGAAGCAGGACAAGGGGGTTGGCCCTGATCTCCTGGAGACATTGGGCCACTTATATCTGTGACCAGACTTCTCCGATTCTAAAAGGAATAGGGTTTTTTTCCAGTTTTACAGTGCCATGCCAACAAAATTGATTTACAGTTTTCAAGATAATTTTCATTACTTTTCCCTGTCAAAACACTTTCCAAATGTATTATAGGCATAAGCAATGAGTAGTAAATATTTGTAAGAAAGTGCCTGGCAGTTTTGGAAGACAGAGCCATCTGGAGGAACTCTGCAACAACATGCCTGAAAGTTTGGACAGTTTTTCTAGTGAGTGGCCCTGTTAGAAATATTTGAGCTTAACTTATTGAAATTGTCAGCCTGCACAGTGGTTTTGTTGACTTTTAAGTATTAAATAGCACTCTCTGAAAGCTTAATGGTAAGTTAATGCAAAGGATAGGTTTAATGCAAAAAATTGATCAGTTCCTGTTCAGACCATTCCATTTCAGACACTATGAATTTAGAATCAAGATTCCTGTTGTTAACTACCTTTGTGGTCTTGGACTCTCTGGACCTCAGTTTCTTCATCTATTAAAAAGAAGGAGGTAGGATTAGACTAAATGACCTCTAAGGTCCTTTCCAGCTCTAACTTTATGATCCTATGATATCATAAACCACTTTTAGTTGTGTCAGAGAAATTCAAAATTTAGATTCTAATCTTACCCCTGTCCCTGATTTTCCTTTGTGATCTTAGGGATCAGGATTCCTGTCTCAGACTGGATGTTTTCTTTGAACACTGTGGAGTTGGTGATCCCAGTGTTTTATGTCACACCCTTTCACCCTTGAGTGGAGATAATTTTCAACATTGTGTGGCCTGATGAGATAAAGCATGAGCGCCTCTGAAATTGGACATCTTTAGACTGTAGATTCCGCTTCCATGGTGTACGTTGGCTCTTTATCTTCGAGTCCATTGTTGTTTTAGTTTTCCCTGTTAAAAGATCTATGTAAAACAGCAAGACTGAACCAAAACAATCTTGTTATAACATGACAGTGTACAATGGTAATAATATAAATTTCACTTTGATTTTAGTTTTATACATCAACTGTCCAAAGTCAGCAAAACGCTTTGGAAGCGTTCAGACATGTTTTTTTTTCCCCTTTTTTTCTACTGGCTAACCTAAAAATGAGCTGGAAGGGGGAGACTGCTTATCCCTAGAGACAGGCTATTATAGTCAATAAAGCTATATTATCTCAAATTCTTACCTTGTTTCTTTAGTTTGGGATTTGTCTAATTGATCCATTCATTGAACACATATT
The DNA here is from genome assembly GCF_011100635.1 of Trichosurus vulpecula. NCBI lineage: Eukaryota > Metazoa > Chordata > Mammalia > Diprotodontia > Phalangeridae > Trichosurus > Trichosurus vulpecula. Next base: position 14,696,420 of record NC_050581.1, read on the forward strand.
TGTTGCACACCCACTGTGTCCTGGCCACTACTGTCCTTTGTGTCTCCTGTGAACTCCTCATTTTCTGAGACAGTGTTCTCCCATGGGAAGCAGCTTTGTGATGAGGAGAACATTGTATTTGGAGTAAGAAGGTCTAGGTTCAGAGAATTATATCATCGTTCTGGAATGTTACAGATTGATACCTGTTCCACAGTTCCTGGTCTTAGACGGTTCTTTATGATACTGAGGTTGAGTGACATGGTCAGGGTCACACCATCAGCAGATTTTCCTGCAGTGGCAGAGGGTGTTGCCTCTACCTTTTCTGGTTCAGTCTTGCTTTTTCACATAGATCTTGTAATAAGGAGTTTCCTAGACCAGTGGACTCACAGGCCTGCCCCCTCCTCCTGCCCAAGAAAAATTCTGGAATGTTAGAAGTAGATGAGATTATAGAGTTTATCTTATTGAACACTATATTTTGCAGATGATATGAACCCAATTCTTGATTTTCAGTCTAGTGCTCTTTCTCCTATGGCATGCACCCCTTATGCTCCATCTCTTTGAGTGTCAGGTTCTTTATCCATAAAATGAAGATAATGTACTCTATGTCACTGGATTATCATGAACCTCAAATGAGATGTTTGTAAAGTTTTGTGAGTTATGTAGTTGCCAGCTACTACTATTATTATTTGTAAGTTCTTCCTCATTGAAAGATTCAGAATATAAAAATGCAGATACACAATCCTGGAAATTTTTTTGGGCCTGTTTTCTGTTGCTATATGTTTTTATTACCAGATATTTCTTTTTTAGCAGCTAAGGTTTTGGAGTATCTTATTAGGTAGCTTCAGAGAGATATCAAATGGACTATAAATGTATATCATAGGTAGTGAAGGGCTTCAAGGAGAGAGGCTGGTATTGATTGCTATTATGCATAGTTGTTACATTTAAATGAAGAAATCAAGCACTTTGAAGAATTGGGACTAATTCTGTACTCTTACCCTTCTCGAATATCACCACTCTGCCTCCCAAATATGAAAACTGGAATTTTTGGTGGGTGGATGTATGGGGATAAGGTTATAGAATTCTCAAGGGAAAACATATTTGTAAGCCTTGTTGTTGAATGTGGGTAATCCCTTTTTATATACTATAGTTTCTTCCTTCATCAACTGTTTATCTTTGATTTATAGCAATTAACCCCTAACACTTGTGTACATCTTCCAGTTTTTAATACTGTCTTTTAAAAAAGGCCAAAACAATCTCATGTTACTTTTCATGGTTTATTAGTTTTGTTTGGTTTTGATGGTCATATTCCCATTTCAGCGAGCAATGTCCTCTAACCGATGAACAATTGGTTGCAGGGTAAGACCAAAGCATTCTATACTGTCTTTTTGCCTCAACTTATGCTTCTTCTTCTCTTTGTAATTGTGCTTAATTTCTGATTTTCATTTAATGTTGATCAATAAACTAACGAAACAGCAATAGCAGCCATCACTCTGATACTCAATGCTCAGATCTCCCCAAAGGAGTTAGGAGGTCCTGCTTTCTCTGCTTTCCTCCAACCTAGACTTTTCTCTTCTGAGCCCTGAGGTATTTAGCTATTGTGTGTTCTCAGGAGAGCCCAAGTGGATACCAAGGAAGATTTTCTGTAGAGGGCTTAGCTTTAACCACATTCAAACCCTTAACCAATTCTTTCTGACAAATTATGGATGAATATGGGCATCAGTTTTTATTGTCAATATAATTACGTCATGGAGGAGGATCAGAAATTGTTTCTATACACATATTCTCAGAAAAGTACATTTCACTAGTTAGTTTCCCTCCTGGTTTCTTCAGGCATATTTTGAAGGTATACTTTCTATCAAGGTTCTGGGAATTAAGGGGGGTCGATGCCAGTATATGTATGTTCCCTGTCTTGGCTGCTACCAGGTATACCAGGAGGAGATAAAAACTTTCTCCTCTGAGTATTTATAAGCATTTTCTCCTCAAATAGAAATAGATTATATGATTTCATAAGTGATAATCTTCATACCTTTTCCTCTGGTCGTCCCTTTTACAACATAGTCTTGTTTACTTGCTAGGAGCTTGAGGTGATGAAGTTGGAAAGGTGTAGTCACCTAGTACACAGAATACAGTGAGGATGGCGTTGTCCCCTGGTACACAAGGTGTAGAGGGAGCACTTTTAGACTAGGACACTGCTCTCAGTGGCACCTTTATTCGTATCCTGTCAATTTTACTCTTTGCCCCCTGAGATGTCAAACCAAATCAGGATACCAGGATGAATTAGTGAATTAGTGGGCATGTAAGTGGCCTGGCTTTTTTTCCACAGGTAGGCTATTTTGTTCTCCCTATGGATACTTTGCCCGAATTTCTAACTAATTTCACAATTCCTTGTTGTTGATGGGTTTTTTTTTTGCATATTTTTGTACAGTTTTTTTTGCACTATTGCTCCAAATGCCAGCGTTTTTCATTTAAAGAGAAATGGAAATGGTTCCTGTAATCTTAAAAGATATGTATATTATTAATTATAATCATCCAACTGCTTTTTACTATTACCTAGTTACAGGAATTTTGCCAAAATTGTTTAATAATTATGAATTTTATTTTATTTGCAGAAATATATTGTCTCCAAACAATTTATAAAGCAGAATGTATACTATTGAATCAAAACCTTTTCAGCATATCTGAATATTTATCTGACCGTGATTTTTAGGGACTGACTGTAGGTCCTCTTTTCTTTAAGGTATGATGACAGAGTAGAACAATTCCCTCATAACACCAAATTTTTCGGTTCTTCTACATTGCATTTAATCTAGAGAGGCCCATCTAAACCAGAATCAATGTTATTTAAAATAGGGTCTTCAAAATGGCTCATCTTGTATACATTAAAAAGAATAATTCCCCCTGCTAGACCCTTTGCTTCCATCTAGACTCTGGGGAAAGCACCCTCTCTTGGGCTTCTTGAATACATTGATTGTACCTCATAAACACAGTGTTGGGTTTATAGAAGTGGGCCTGGAGGAAGTGTGGCTTGACTCTTATAAGCTCAGGATCTTCTTTCACAGTTAAATCTGGTTCACTTTTAATTTTTGGAAATAATGAACTAAATTCAGTTGCTGAAGAGAAGCTGGTTTTAGTTGTCCATTTAAGGGTGGAAGGTAATAGTCTTTATGGAAAAGCTAAGAATTTGAGGCAGCATCTCTCCCCACATTCAAGACCCCAATTCTTCTTGCAAAATTATGTCTAACTAGCACACTTTTTAAAAAAGAGAACTTTCTGGAATGAGGTGGAGTTCATTTTATTAGCCTCTTCCTCTATCTTCCCCTAGCCACCTGGTGGTAGAGAAAAGAGGTTGTTCACTTGCACAGGATTAATATTTGAACAGTTTCTAGTACCTAAACTCTACATCTACCTTTGTTGTATATCATGAGACTGAAAGTGAGAATACATTTAAAAGTAGATCCATTTATGGCCCTTTTTATCACATAACACCTTTCTCTAGCCCTCTGGGCCTTAATTTCCTCATCTGTGAAATGGAGAGGATAATAATAATAGCACCTGCTTCACGGAGTTATTATGAGAAAAGTGCTTTGTGAATTGTAAAGCCCATACAAATGATTGTTGTTATTATTATTTTGCCCTAATACAAGACAGGAACTTTCATTAAAGTTTTAAGTTTAAAAGCTTTTCATTGACTTACGGAGTATGAGAGTCAAACAAACATCTATTAAATGCTTACTAGATGCCAGGCATTATGTTATATCCCAGGTAGTAGAGATTTGGACAAGATGGTCAAGTACCCTCAAGGCTTTCTGCTCCAAAAGGGGGTTTACTTAATTCCTTTGCAAGTTTCCACTTTTTTTTTTACGTTTCTAAAGACTCACTATTTTCAAGTAGGGAACATGTCTCTAGTCACTTGACTGTGAAAGAAATAGATATTAGTGCTTAATTCTATGTGTCAGATCATTCCAGTTACAGGTGAACCCAGTGGGCAATTGATTTGGTTCAGGATCACTCAGACAACCTTAGGCCTGCCATCAGGGAACTAAATTTTTAGTGCTTCTAAGCCTGTTCTGCTGCACACCAGAATAGGACTGACCTAAATAGGAAAAGAATTTTTGAATAGTTGTTCTTCTTTCAGTACATTATTCATGGATAGGGAGGTTCTTATGTGCTACTGAATATGGGTGAAATTCCATTATATACACATTGAGAATTGTCTAGATTGTATAAAAATTTGCTTAAAATAAATGAATCCTTGTCTTAGAGTTTGAGAATCCTTTTTATTGTAAAGTATTTGACCTGTAGAAGTAGTCCAGACTGAATAGAACCTGTTTCCAAAACAAAAGGGAAAATCATAGTGTTAGCTATCCAGTAGCTACCAAAATATTGATTTTTCTGCCACAAAAACAGTTTGCTTAGTGCTCATCAAGTGGAAGTGTAGACAGAACAACTTTTTGAGACAGTAGTGGTACCACTAGTGGTACACTCTGACTCTTTCACTTATTATCTCTGTGGCCTTAGACAAGTCACTTAACCTCTCTTGCCTCAGTTTCCTCACATGTAAAATGAGAATATTGAATCAAATGAGTTCTGAGATCCCTTTCAGCTCCAAATCTGCAAAACTATACACTCCCACAGTGATTAAACATTTCAACAAAGGTATTGTGTTGAACTTTAAAAATGGATCCTATGATAATTCAGCTCTGATGATTCAGATGCCTGGGGCTGGCAGCTAGACCGTATGAACCTGAAATTCTTTCCAATGTTGCATTTGACTTCCCACAACAGTGTGACTGTAGTATTTCAAAAGAAGCAGAAATATACTTGGCTTTAATAAAACCAGTTTCACATATTGAGACTTTCAACTTGCCCAAACTACAGAGGTTTTTGCTGACAGGGATATTATTTTTTAATTCTCTTTAAGTTATGCAAAGATGCATTCCACTTTTTAAGACCCAGGCTCTTTTCAGAAGTCTGGGCTACAAGAGATAAAAGAATGTAGTAGACACACCCATAAGCCACCCTCATTTCTGTGATACTGTGTTATCTGTAATCCTTGCATTGGGGAGTTAGCGGAAAGTGACATGCATATTAAGACATAAATATTATATACGATGTTAAGAAATAAGTATCTGTAATCCCAACATACTATGTATCTGCATATGTACATGTATGTATAGATATGCATATGTGCATGTATAGTTTATTACAAAATAATAACTCTAAAGTTAAAATGCTCTTATTAAATAAGAGGTATTTAATCATTTGTGAAGAAAAAAATGTAATACTTAGTAAAGTGTGTTTATAATGTTGAATATCAAACGATTCAGTTCTGCTCTTCATTCAGGAATGCTCATCTTTATTGCTGATTTAGTTGAGTGTTTGTTGCAAGCAGGGAGATGGGAGAAGGTTTCCATGTATACTTTTAATAAAAATTATGAAAATCCCACAGTGGCTAATACCTATTCTTCATTTGCTTGAGCAAAAGGCTGCATCAGTCAACAGTCGCTTAGTACATGTATTAACATGTAGCTCTAGCAAGGTAGTGGCTACCTCCAAATATTTTTTTTTACCTTTAAAAAAAAAAGGCAAACTGCAGCTTATATTTCTCTCCTGTACTTCACAGAGCATGTCATAAAATGGCAGCATGTGCCTACAATCTTTGCTTCTTGGCGCCTCTCATCCTATAATTGTGGTGATTTGAAATATGTAATCTTAGGGAAGTTCTTTAAAAAGGTGGATTGTTGGAAATCAATAAGGTTAACAATTGGGCAATTTAATTGGAACTCTAGTAAAATAAAAACTAAGTGAAGCTCTAGTTTAATATTATCTGCCTTTTCCCTTTGGAAGTAGTTGGGGTTATGGTGCTATTAATTGCTATCGTAATTTTTTCTATTTTACTTCTTTTTTAAGATTTTCAGATGTTATTCTAGCAACAATTTTGGCAACTAAGTCTGACATGTGTGGTCAGAAATTTGAGCTGAAGATTGATAATGTGCGCTTTGTTGGTCACCCCACACTTCTGCAGCATGCTCTGGGACAGGTATGGTCAACAGCACAAAGGCTCATGAAAGATGGGGACTAATGTAGCTATATCACTCTTCTAATTATTCAGAATGTTCTGAAACCATCTCTGCTAATGGTAATGTAAATTGTTATTTTACAGATGACAAATCTAAAGTACACAGAAGTTACATGACTTGACAAAGAACACCCAAAAAAGCAGAACTGAAACTTGAATCCAGGTCTCCTGACCTTTCAAGTCCAGTGTACTTGAGAAACCACACTTAAAAAAAATATATAAGTAATTTTATTGGTATAGTTTGTTTTTACATTAGCTTCATTTCCTGATATCTCTTCCTTCTCGCTTTCTCAGAGAGCTATCTCTAATGAGAAAAAATCAAAATGAGAAAAAAAAAACAATTCAGCAAAAGCAACCAACACTACAGCCAGGTTCACAGTGTTCCACATTCACCGTCCCCCATCTCTGCAAAGAAGGGAAGGAAGTGTGTTCTCATATTTCTGAGGCTGTTCGATCATAATTTCACAATATTCTGTTTTGATTCTTTTTGTGTTTCTCTTCATTTTCATTGTTGTAGTCTTTGTTTACCTGTTTCTGCTCACTTTATGTCAGTTTATGTGTCTTCCCAAGCTTCTGTGCATTCTTCATAGTCATCATTTCCTCCGTCACAGTAATATTCCATTATATTAATGCATCATAATTTGATTAGCCTGTCCCCAAATGATGGGCACTTACTCTGTTTCTGATTCTTTGCTAACTCGAAAAATGCTGTTATAACTATATTGGTGTACTTTGGACCTTTCTTTTTATCATTGATCTCCTTGAAGAGAATTCCTAGCAGTGGCAGCTACAGGTCAAAGGGTAAGGACATTTTAGTCACTTTACTAGCATTCCAAATTGCTTTCCAGAAAGGTTGTGCCAGTTTATTGCTTCACCAATAAAATATTTGTATGTCCATCTTCCCACAGTCCTTTCAACATTTACTGTTCTCTTATCTTGTTATATTTGCCTATTTGTTGATTATGAGGTAGAATATCACTTGTTTTCATTATTAAGAGATCATACTCCTATAAGCAATGAAGAGAGTTTAAATAAATATTACTTATTAGAAAAAATGTTTTTGTAACCCAACCTGAAAATTAAAAGTCAGAACCCAATGTTCTGGCAATTAAAAATAAACCACATTTATTTTTGGCATAGAAAATTAGTATAGTTGTATAAGATCACACAGTTCATTGTTAATTCATTTCAACAGATTTTTAAAATTATTTATTTATTTTTAGTTTTCAACATTCACTTTTGTAAGATTTGAGTTCCAAACTTTTCCCTCCTTCCCCTTTCCCTTTTCCAAGATGGCATGCAATCTGACATAGGCTATACATGTACAATCATATTAAACGTATTTTCACATTAGTCATGTTATGAAAGAAAAATCATGAGAAAAAAAAAACAAAAAAGAGGAAATAGTATGCTTAGATCTGCATTCAGATTCCGTAATTCTTTCTCTGGATGTGGATAGCATTTTCCATCATGGTCTTTTGGAATTGTCTTAGATTAATTAGACACAGTTTAATACAATATTGCTGAGACACAGTGCCACTGTGTAAAGACCCTCGAGAAGTTAAAAATTTAACTTAGCAGAAGTCACCTAGTTTCTATCTCTGGGTATCACCTTCATTTTGGTTATCTTAGTCCCATCTTTCTTCTGCTCTGCTCTTATTTAAGAATTATGTGAGTTGGTAAAGTTAACAGGGTCTGGGCATTTGTTGGACTCAGAGAGTTAGGAAAGCTTGGGTCTAGTCCCAGTTTTGCCACTAATAATTGTGACTTTGTGACTTTGGGCAAGTCATTTTCCGCCTCTGGGCCCCAGTTTCCCTATTTATACAGTAGTGGAATTGGACTAGTTCCTTAACCTGAGGCACTTGAACTTTTTTTATTGTTTTTATTTATTTCAATGCAATTGATTTTTATTTAATGCGTTTAAAAACATTTTTCTGAGGCTGGACCCATAGGTTTCACTAGACTGCCAAAGAGATCCTGGGCATGAAAGTAGCTGAGCTTCTTGGACTGTGACCTTTAAGGGTCCTTCCAGCTCTTACATTCTATGCTTCTATGATTAGCTATCTCCCATCAGAAAGTGGGTAGGGGTGAATGAATGATCACCAAGTGTCACATTTCTCCACCTGATCAAAACTGTTTGCTGAAATTCTACCAAGAGAATGAGCTTCCTCTGATGGTTAACAAAAACTGAAGGGTGTATTTTGTTTACAGTAGTGTTTTCTTAGCAAAAAGCTTCATTGCTCCTGTCTGGCAATGTGTGATAAAAAGCCTTGTATGGCCCTGCAAGAGCTCTTCTTCCGCCTAGTGGTAACACTTGTTCATGAAAATGACCATTTTATTTCATATAAGTTATGCCTAGAACACATCTGCCTGATAGATGCCAGTCAGCTCCTCTGGCTCCTCACAGTGATTGTTATGTTTAGTGACAAATGGTAGTTAATGGTCAAGAACAGCAGAAACAAAGGGTTGAAGTTAGAGGAGCATGTTGAGAGTGAGTTGTGGGAAAGTGGTGAAGTACCTGTTCAGCGCAGGAAACGTTTATCAAGTACTTGCTTTGTATAAGTTGCCTCTTTGCTATCTTTTACACAGTCATAGAACTAATGACAGCTTTATGAATAGTACTTTATAATTATAATTATGTAGTGCTTTATGAATTACAAAGTGCCTTGTCTTATTTGGTGCTCATAATAACTGAGATTGATAGTATAATATTATTCCCATATAAATATAGTTATTTCTATTTTACAGGTGAGAAATTAAAGGTCAGAGCAGTGTATTGCTTTGCCCAGGGTCACTCAACAAGTAAATCATAAACATGATTTGAATCCAGGTCTTATTATTCTAATGCCATTGGTTTTTCTATTACTCCACCGCTGTCTTCCTGAGGGATTGTCTTGACCCTGTCCTTCATGTTTCTTCCTTTTTTCTGCATCTGTAAACTATGAATGATATACAGTGAGCTTTCAGTTATCTGTGGCAATAAGAACTGGGAATAACTGAGATAAGGAAAGTGTAAGAATGATCCCATTTACATTTTTTAAAAAGATCCATTCAGTTCAGATTTTATTTATGTATTTATTTTTCTTGATATAATTTACATTTTTTAAGCTCCAGTGACCTTAGATTTAATGTATGTGTTTATTTTGTCTTAGCACAGTTTAAACATTTTTCCCCAACTAATAAATATTATTTATGCCCTTTTTTTAAACATCAGAATCATTACCCAGTCTCCCTGTGCCCAATTGCCTCATCTCTTGCTAAAAGAAAAATTTATGTATAACCCAATCAACAAAATTCCTCTGGTAGTAAATGGATTATTCTATACCTTCAAGCCACTTATCTCCAGAGAGGAGCCAGGTGTTTCCTTCTTTTTTCTCTGGGACCAAGATTGGCATTGCAGTTCATCTGGGTTTCACAACATTATTGTTATTTTTGTTTACATTAGTGCAGTCACTGTATATTTTATTTGCTTTTTACCATTTCAGTTCAGATTAGTCTTCTTAGGTTTTTTCATATTTGTCATTTCATATAGCACAATATTCCATTACATTTAAGTACCACAGTTTGTTCTCTCATTTCCCAGTCAATGGATTTTCACATTGTTTCCAGTTTTGCACTACAGAATGCTTCTAGTAATATTTTAATTCTAGTAATATTACATATATTACATAATATTACATATTACATATTTATTACATATGGGACCTTTGTTTTTGTTATTAACCTACTTTGGATTTATGCCCTGTAGTGGATGACTGAATCAAAGCATATGAATTAAGTTTATTGTCTTTCTTTATATAATTCCAAATAGTTTTCTAGAATGGTTGGACCAATGCACATGGTTCCTCCAACATTTAATTATTTTTGCCAATTTAATGAGCACGGTGAACCCTTAAGAGTTGTCTTATTTTGCATTTCTCTTATTAGTAATTTGTTAATTTGCATTTGACCTTTTAAAAACTATTCTTACTCTTTAACCATTTACTTAGGATAATGGCTTTTATTTATAGTGTAATACTCAGTATTTTGAAAATCCCAATAGGAATAGAAAACAGAATCACATTTACTAATGTGATTATGTTATATTCATTGTATCCCCAGAACAACCTCTAAAATCGGGGAGGTTCTGCCAGTGTGGTAAAGTGGGTGTTACAACCAAGCACAGTTCTGTAACACTTCAAACCCATAACAGATTCACAAACAAGTATTGGTGGTAGTGGATGGTAGAGACACAGTCAGCAGGGCTAGTTCTAATGATCTCTCACTAGCTCCTTTATTCCACTGCAGTCTTGACATTTTTCTTTCTCCATTGTGGCACATCCATCATCAGATTATCTCCAGCTCTATCTGTTTTCCATTGCCCTCTGAAAGTAATTTCGTTTGCTTAATAGACTTCTGTTTATTTCATAGGTATCCAAAACAGATCCATCTCCAAAAAGAGAAATGCCCACGATGATTCTCTTTAATGTGGTATTCGCATTAAGGGTAAGGTAGTCTTTGTAATTTTTCAAATTATCACATACAGATCATTGGGAGTGAGGGAATTTGTGATTGCTTTCTCATTAAGGCTAAACTGAATGAGAGATTGAAATGAGTAAGTAAACGAGAGCCTGAAGTCTCAATCCTTAGGAACTAATGGACTGGACAACTTGTCTTCTTGGTGTTTTAGATGGGGCTGGACCAGATCATCTCTAATGGACCTTTCTGGTTCTAAGATTCTGTGATTAGTAGTTAAAGGAGGCTCCCATTCACAGGAGATGCAGTGTTTTATCCTTAGAAATCATACTATGCCACTGATAATAAATGAATAGGAAACGTGCGCCTTATAACACCTGTGAAGCAGACATTCCACCTTTACTGAGAAGCTTCTGATAATGATGATAGCCCGTTTTTGTAGCTGTTTAGAGTCTATAGAGCACTTTCCTTACAACAATCCTATGAGATTGGTGGTGTAAATATTATCCTCTCCATTTTACAGTTGAGGAAACTGAGTTAATGAGATTAATTGATTTGCGCAACATCATATAGCTAGCCCAGTGCATGTTACATATAGCCCACTTTCAAACTCAGGCCTCCACTTTTTCACTGCTTTCTATCCATTCTTACTCTGTCGACACTTCTCTTTTCAAGTTCACTATTGATCTTTTCTCAAGCTTCATCCTTCATGACTGTAACATTCTCTCCTTCTTGATATTTTCTCTTTCACTGTTCTCTCCTGGTTCTCTTCCTGCCTGTCTATTACTGGTGTTTTTGGTTAGTTCGTCATCCTCATTAGTTAGATGTGGTCGATTATGCTTACACTACCCTCTTTGTAAGTTTTTTTTTTTGTAAGGAAAACTCTTTGTAATCCTTTAAAGTGCTACAGAAATGTATTGTTGTCTTTTGTATATTACTCACAGGGAAAAATGAGAGATCTACTTTCTCCTGTGCAGGTTTACTGGCTATGGTATTTTTTCTAGATTCTTCCAAATATTAATTGTATTTTGAGGCTACTGGATTTATTTTTCAAATTCTTATGTTCTAAGTTCCACAAACCAAACAATAAGTAGTATTTAAGCTAATTCATATAACATGATGAAGAAAGTTGCTAAGAGAGGGTTTAGTTTTGGCAGTGTTACCTCAGCTGTGTAGCAGATTATTGCTAAAAAATGTCTATTTCACATTGAAGAAACTGGTGGTCATAGAGTTCTCTGTAATGATGCCCTTTGGGGATGAATTGCTGTGCCTGTTTTTAATTCTTGACAATTTTCTGGTGATTAATTTGTAATGTTTATTTCCTTTGAGATTTTGAAATATAAGCCTCATTAGTTGTCCGTTTTCATAAATGAGTTGATGCTGTTTGGGAGCACTAATGTCCCTAAAGTTATATAAAAGAGAATAACTTCCTGTGAAGGAAGGGAATGGATGGGTTCATTGTATTAATATTTGGTTAGAAGGATTTACTGTGCTTGGGGATTGCCTGTGGCCACTTGTGACAGATAAACAGGAGGGAACACCTGTTGTAGAGCAAAGAAGGCCCCAGATGTTACAATCAGCAGGATCCATCCTCCCTCTTCTCCCCTCCCCTACCCCCACACACACTCCCCAGCCCTCAGTGACTCAGCAAGTACTTTTGGCCTTCAGAAAGCCTAAGTCATGGTTGTCTCATTTATCTGTTAACTCTAGAGTCTGATGGTCCTTTAAGTATCTCCACAAACATCTAACAGCTGCTGTCTCCACCCTGTCTGACCTGCGGCAGATGACCCACCCTAGCATGTACATAGCTGATAGTTTTCAGGTTTTCATGAGTGAAAGCAAATAGATTTTACTAATATCTCTTAGTACTGAGAGATACCTGTAACCCACCATTTAAAAACAAAATATACACAGGGATTACAAATGAGAAATAACAATAGTGGACATATATGTAGAGCTTTATGGTTTACGTGATCTCATTTTATCCGCACAACACCCTGTGGTGTAGGACAAGCATCATTTCCTCCATTTTCCATGTGAGGACACTGAGGCTCAGAAGTGAAGGGACTTGCTCCAGGTCGTACAGCTAGTAAGTAGCAGAGTTAGGACTTGGATCAGAGTCCAAATCCAGGGCCCTTTCCACTATTCCATGGCTGCTTCTCACACCATAGTGGGAAATGTGGTGTAGTCCCAAACCATGTTGACATATTATATCTTGGTAAAATTGGGTTGAGGCACAGTAAGGTCAGCTTTATTATGTCCTTCAATGGAAAAGCAAAATATTAAAAATTAACATTTAAGGAAAATTTCTATTCAATTATATAATTCATCCCTTTTATAATATATCCTCTCATTGTATGGATTCATAGGTCAAATTATATCCAGCAATCATAACTATATAAAATAAAAACTGTGGCATAAGAGGTAATTCAGCCTCTTTCAGGGTTGTCTTTTTTCTTAATGCCAACATTTAAAAGGACTGCATTGTAATTTTGTAATTATTTTCTGTTGTATAGAGAGTTTCCTACACAGGCAGCCATAAATAGAAGCTTAGAGTTAAAAGGGACCCTTGAGGCTGTCATATCCAACCCATAACTGAAGCAAGAATACTGTCTACAACATCCCTCACAAATGATTAGCCAGCCTCCCTTTGAAGAATTGATAGACAATTTATGACCTACCAAGGAAACCCATTCCATTTTGAGGCAGCTCCAGTGATTAGGAACTTCCTCCTTATATTTAGAGCTGGATCTGACCCTGTGTAGCCCTTCCACTGGATTTATTTCCTCCCTCTGGGTCGAAACAAAATAAATAATCCCTTTCCTACATAAGAACTCTTGAAATATTTGAAGATCTCAGTCATGCCTCCTCTGTGTCTGCTTTAGGACTAATATTGCATTTCCCCACAGATTCCTTCAGTTGGTCCTTGTATCATTTTGCATGATTTTAAGTCCCCTCACCAGCCAGGCTGCCCTCCTCTGTACATGCTCTAGCTAATCAATCTTTCTCCTAATGTAGTGCCTAGAACTGAGGCCCTGACTCCAGTTAGGATATAGCTTAAGGTAGCACATGCTTACATATATGTTCATATATATGTATGATACACATTATATTTATAGTTGTAATGTGTATATAAAATTCCCATTGAGTGACTTTTTTATCTTACAGGCCAATGCAGATCCTTCTGTGATAAACTGCCTGCATAACCTGTCACGTCGAATTGCCATTGTGCTGCAGCATGAAGAGAGGCGTTGTCAGTACTTGACCAGAGAGGCCAAGCTGATATTAGCCATTCAGGATGAAGTGTCTGCCATGTCTGACAGTGAGTCTTGGTCTCACTGCCATTCCCCATCCTAGCAACCCTAATGGGAAATTCTTAAATAGAAGACAAGTCTCAGGTAGAGGAGCAGGTCACCTGTGTGTGATGGATTAGTTTCTAGTTGTTAAATTAAATATTTCCTAAAATAAGAGGCAATGTGGTACGGCATGGAAAATCACTAGACTTGGAGTTTAGACCTGGGTTTAAATCTGAACTTTGCCACTTCCTAGCTGTGTGACCTTGGACAAATCACATAATTTTTTTGGACTTTAATTTCCTCACCTTGGTCTCTTGGGTACCTTCTAACTCTGATATTCTGTGAGTCTAAGTGGATTAAACCTTGTGTTAGCACATTTATACTGCTGGTAATGGCAGGGAACTTTTTAACTTGAAGTGTTTTTTCTTATTTGGAGGTAATTCATTCAAATATTGGCTTGGGGCCATGATAAAATTTGCTACTCTTATAATAATTAGCTCACATTTACATAATGGTTTGCATATACTTACCTCAGTCAGTCCTTATAGAGGCAGTAATATAAGTACTATTACCCCATTTTATAGCTGAAGAAGATGAAGCTTAGAGACTTAAGGATTTGCCTCAAAGGTCCTACGACCTAGCAGTGATGGAGACAGACCTCAAAGCCAGGCCTTTGACTTTAAGGCCAGCGTCCTCTCTCTCACACTAGTTTGCCTCTTAGTTGTACAGCTTTCTTTTTCATAAAACTACCCAGTTAGATAGGGTCCATCTTGAAGTGAAGCTGTGAATCTCTCAGACTTTCAAGCTGTAATACTTGATGGCTCTTGTGTTGGAGGAGAGTGACTAAAGAAAAGAACTTTGGACGGGGCAGAGCCAAGATGGTGGCTGGAAAGCAGGGACTTGCGTGAGCTCCCACCCAGGTCCCTCCAAACACCAATAAAAAAAATGTCTCTGAACAAATTCTAGAACTGCAGAACCCAGGAAATAGCAGAGGGAAGCAGGGCTTCAGCCCAGGACAGCCTGGATGGTCACGGGCTATCACATGGACCTGGGAGCAGAGTGAAGCAGAGCCCAGCATGGGCCGCATGGACCAACCAGACCAGGAGCCAGGCAGAACAGGCCTTAGTGCCCTGAATCAGTGAGCTGTGGCAGTTACTAGACTTCTTAACCCACAAACACCAAAAACAACAAAGACGGTTAGTGGGAAAAGCTTCTGGGACAGAGTGAAAGGAGTTTCTGGTTTGGCCACCGACCCAGGGGCAGCAGAGGTGGTGCAGCAACAGAACTACAGCTGCAGTTGCTTCTGACCCCAGGCCCACCTGGTGGGAGGAATTAAGTGGCAGATCAGAGCAGGAATGCAGAGCCTGCTTAAGTGCTGAGTCCAGTCCAGGTTGGCGGTTCTTGGGGGAGGATTAGCGCTGGTGTGGCAGAGCTTGCTGTGTAGAAAAAGCTCTGAAAACAACAGTGCAGCACCTCAAGCTTGGGACAAAGTACTCTATACTCCACAAGCAGTCATATCCAGCTGAAAAACTCAAGGGTCAAGTAAGTTGGCTGGGAACATGGCCAGGCAGCGAAAATGCACCCAGATTCAGTCTCAGACTTTGGAATATTTCTTTGGTGACAGAGAAGACCAAAACAGACAGCCAGAAGAAGTCAACAAAGTCAAAGAGCGTACATCAAAAGCCTCCAAGAAAAACATAAACTGGTCTCAAGCCATGGAAGAGCTCAAAAAGGATCTGGAAAAGCAAGTTAGAGAAGTAGAGGAAAAATTGGGAAGAGAAATGAGAGTGATGTGAGAAAACCATGAAAAACAAGTCAATGACTTGCTAAAGGAGACCCAAAAAATACAGAAAAAAATATTGAAGAAAACAACACCTTGAAAAATAGACTAACTCAAATGGCAAAAGAGCTCCAAAAAGCCAATGAGGAGAAGAATGCCTTGAAAGGCAGAATTAGCCAAATGGAAAAGGAGGTCCAAAAGACCACTGAAGAAAATACCACCTTAAAAATTAGACTGAAGCAAGTAGAAGCTATTGACTTTATGAGAAATCAAGATATTATAACACAGAACCAAAGGAATGAAAAAATGGAAGATAATGTGAGACCTCAGTGTTAGGGTAGCTGAAGGGAATATACATACATACATACATACATATATATATATATATATATATATATATATATATATATAGACAGAGGGCATGGGGTGAGTTGAATATGAAGGGATGATATCTAAAAAAATAAAATCAAAATAAGGGATGAGAGAGGAATATATTGAGAGAGGGAGAAAGGGAGAGATAGAATGGGGTAAATTATCTCACATAAAAGTGGCAAGAAAAAGCAGTTCATTGAAAGAGAAGAGGGGGCAGGTGAGGGGGAATGAGTGAATCTTGCTCTCATCGGAATTGATCTGAGGAGGGAATAACTTACACACTCAATCGGGTATCTTACTCCACAGGAAAGGAGGAGGAAGGAGATAAAAAAGGGGGGATGATAGAAGGGAGGGCAGATAGGGGGAGGAGGTAATCAAAAACAAACACTTTTGAAAAGGAACAGGGTCAAGGGAGAAAACTGAATAAAGGGGGATAGGATAGGAAGGAGTAAAATATAGTTAGTCTTTCACAACATGAGTATTGTGGAAGGGTTGTACATAATGATACGCATGTGGCCTATGTCGAATTGCTTGCCTTCTTAGGGAGGGTAGTTGGAAGAAAAGAGGGGAGAGAATTTGGAACTCAAAGTTTTAAAAACAGATGTTCAAAAAAAAGTTTTTGCATACAACTAGGAAATAAGATATACAGGCAATGGGGCATCTTGCCCTACAAGAAAGTAAGGGAAAAGGGGATGGGAGGGGAGCGGGGTGACAGAAGGGAGGGCTGACTGGGGAACGGGGCAACCAGAATATTTGCCATCTTGGAGTGGGGGGGAGGGTAGAAATGGGGAGAAAATTTATAATTCAAACTCTTGTGAAAATCAATGCTGAAAACTAAAAATATTAAATAAATAATCAAAAAATTAAAAAAAGAAAGGGGTAGAAAATGAATATTTGTATAAAGAAAACTGACCATGTAATACACCTAATCAATAAACTTCAATGGCACCTTAAAAAAAAAGAAAAAAAAGAACTTTGGCGGGAGGAAAGGAGGGGCGTATTTGCAACTATTTCATTGCCATTAAGTCTCTTAAACCAGACCTTTTACTGTAGTTACTTGAGGAGAAGACGCAGAATTAGAATCTAGACTCAACATGCCGGTGGAGTCAAACCTCACATTAGACCAGAACACTTAATAAAGAAGATAAAGAAAACCTGTTTTAAAGGCATATTTACTAAAGCAATGTTTCATAGCATTATTCATTTTACAAACATTAAGCATCTTCCTCCGTGCATTGCACTGCAGATTTCTAGATTTCTGGAGAAATATGCAGAGACAAAAAAAGAAGGAATCCCTGTCCTCACTGAGTTTATGTTGTAATTAGGAGAGAGAAGACGTGTATATGGATAAACATGATACAGGGTAGAAGATACTAAGTATATGAGAAGAGTTCAGAGAGTTATGCGATTAAAGGGGGGAAAAATTCTTCCTATTGTGGGTGGAACTGAAGCTGAGCCTGGAAGTCTGGAGGGATCAGCAAGCAGTGATGGAGAAAAGGAGTCCCGTATGTCCTGAGAAGAAGCAGGACAGGAGAGCACCCAGAGGAAATAGGAGTGAGGCCAGGTGCAAGCATAAATGTGGAGTCAGTTTGTGGAGGGCTTTGGTTGCTGGGCTAAGTGACTCGTGGTATCTGGAGCCTTGTTGCTGTTTTGTTTGAAGATATACGTCTCAGACGAGCTCAATCCAAACTGTCTCAAGGTCACGTATTGTGATAGATTTAGAGGTGGAAGGGGCCTTCGAGTTCCTCCAAGGCAGACCCTTCATTTTCTCGATGAGGAAGCCTGGGACCCGGAGGAGTAAAGTGTTTTGCTTAGCATCACACAGTTTGTGAGTGGCAGATCGTCTAACTCCAGATAACAGTGCTTTCATGCTGATGCACTCTGCCTTCAGATATTTGGATCAGAGTAAATGTTCATAAAAAGAAGAGTTCAAAACCGGGGCTAAGTCCTATATTTGTGTATCTGCTTCAAATCTGAAGCTTCTTTTGGTTTCTGCCATCACCTTAAGCTATAATCCTACCTGAAGGTACCTAGAAAGGCTAGGAAATGTGAAATAGCAAGTTGTTATTTTATACTTTGTGAAATACTCCAGTGATTTTGTTACTCATTTCCATTTATTTGAAAATTCCATTTGGGTTCTTTAATAATAATAGTTTGTGTGCAATTGTTAAGTTTTTTACACTTTATCAAGTACTTTTTCCACATAAGTCAGGTGAGATAGTACCAGTGTTATTAAGCCTGTTACAGATAAGGAAACTGAATTTCATAGAAATGTAATGGCTTGCCTGTAGTCACATAGCTAGTATGAAGTTTAGCTTGGATTTGAACCCAAGTCTTCTGACTCTAATCCCAGTGCTCTTCTCCTATAAGATTTATAAACTCCTCTCCCCAGTCTCCATATGCAAATAGGTCATTCAAGCTAAAACCCATGTTTACATTCAGCACCCCATATTAACCAAGGCCATGGCATTATTATTTTTTTTTTTGCTTCATGTATCTACATAGTTATGTGTATTCATAACATTAATGGGGGAAAAAGTTGAGGCACCATTTTATTTGCTCTGTTTCCCACTAACTTGGGATGCTCGGGTATATTTTATTACATTGAGAGTGACAAGTCACTTCCTCTTTCTGGGCTTCAGTTTCTCTCTTTAAATTTGAGGATCTTGAGCTAGGTGATCTCAAAGGTTCTAAAATAGTTGGTGTGCTGCTTTCTCTTCTAGTGCTCGCGTTCTGTGATGTCATCTTTGTCATCTTCTATGAGTGGTATTGTTTTAAATGGACTTGGCAGCACTGCTAAAGCCTCACTGTGGTCCCAGGTACCCCTAGCTATTCCAGTCTGCACTGCAGCCTTCTCCTTTCTGAAGATCTCTGACCCTTTATCCAGAAAAGGAGTCCAGGAAAGGTAGCAAAATAGGTGGCTGGAAAGGAGCCAGATTCATTCCCTGTTGGCATCTGGGAGTCTGATTGATTGCAGTGTGCTTCCCCTGTTTTGTTGTATGTAATACTTCTTCTGGTGACTTGCCTCATTTGTGAGACATTGGTCAGCTACTGGGCTTCATTTAAATGCATTTCTTCCATACAGAATACTCACAAATGCCGGTCAGATGAAATCTAATCTCTATTTAACTCAGGGTTCAAAGTGATCACAGAAATTATTTTAAAAATTCTTTCATTGTGGTACAGTAGAAAGTGCCCTGGATTTGGAATCAAAGAAACTTGGGTTTAATCCAGGCTCCACTACTTCTTACTTTTTTGACTCAAGAATGAGTTACTTCATCTCTCTGGGCCTCCATTTTAGTCCTCTTCCATAAAGGAGGATGTTGGAATATAGAATAAATGCTTAGGTCTCTTCCACTTCTAAAATCTGTAATCCCATCATCATAAATAATTGAGAATTAAGGCTACGGATATCAAAATTCTCTTTTAAAAGTATTCCTAGGGGCAGCCAGGTGGCACAATGGATAGAGTACCAGCCCTGGAGTCAGGAGGACCTGAGTTGAAATTTGGCCTAAGACACTTACTACCTATGTGTCCCTGGGCAAGTCATTTAACCCCCATTGCCTCCAAAAATACAAAACAAAAAAGTATTCCTATTCTGTTTTTATAAAGTTTTTTTCACTTTGAAAACTTTACTCATTTGCTTGTTTTAATTGAAGGTCCACAGTCTCCATTTCATCATATTCTTCCCAAGTGTAAGCTGGCCAGAGACCTCAAGGAAGCTTATGACAGGTAAGCAGTTTTCTCATCCAACTTGAAAAAAGCATAATTGAGCCATTGTCTCTTCAAATTAGTCACCATTGTTTATCTTGCTTGTGTTTGGCCTTTCATAGTCCTCATTTAAGTAGCGGACATTGTAAATAAGCCTCTACTAGAGAGTCACTCTTCATCGTTATACAATAACTAATGACCTTGTAGAGACATGCCTGGCACCATCGATGCCATTAAGCATGTCGTTTAATAAGTGCTACTTGACTGATTGGTAGAAACAGTAGGAAGACCAGATTCTAATTTTAGTTCTGCTACTGGCCTGTAGTGTAGCCTTAAAGGATGCTTCCCCTCTTGTCATGTTCCTCTTCTATAAAATGAAAGGTTTGGCTTGGGTAATCTATAAAATCCCTTCCAGACGTACCACATTCTACTGTGATTCTAACAGCGTGGTACAATGGAAAACATTGGGCCAGGACTCAGGAAACCTAGGTTCTAATCCTTGTTCTCTTCTTATCTAGCTATGTGACCTTAAGGATATCACTTAACTTCTCTGGTCCTCGGTTTACAATGCTGTAAAATGAGACAGTTGTACTAAATGACCTCTAAGGTCACTTTCAGCTCTGACATTCTATGATTCTGGGGGTTTTTTAAAGTTTTTTTTGAGGGGGGAAAGCAGGGCAATTGGGGTTAAGCGACTTGCCCAAGGTCACACAGCTAGTAAGTGTGTCCAGCGTCTGAGGCTGGACACTCAGGTCCTCCTGACTCCAGGGCCAGTGCTCCACTCACTGTGCCACTTAGCTGCCTGATTCTGTTTTGTCTCAGAAATTTCTCCTGAATTTTGTAGGTAGATTAGAATAAGATTATCTTGTACAATTTTTTCATCAGCATATCCTCAGGAGGGCTAATCTTGGTAGCCAAGACCTTTCCTGCATAGCAGGATGCATAAAACAATCTTCTAGAAGTTTCCCTTCTGTTGTAAAGAGATAATTAAACTTCACTTGGATGGGGGAATGTCTACACAGTATTTTAAAGATATTGAAAGAAAGGTGTTTAGTAAGTATGACTGTTTGAATATAGAGTGGTCTAGAGGTCCTAGTGAAGCTGGCAGTGATTATTGTACTCTTACTCCTAGTGTTTATGAAGAGTTACAGTTTGCAAGGCCCTTTCATATTTATTATGTAATTTGAGCACTGCAGTAACCCTGCGATGTAGTAGTATTGTTCACATCTTACAGACGAGAACTATGAATTGAGATAAGGTCATCCTTTCCTGTGCTGAGATGCCTTGAGGCCACCAGTGCATACCCTGGATAGCAGCTTCTGCTGTTAGTTTCCTTCTGAGGGGGGACCCACAGCAACAGCCTTGAATGTCATTAGCAGTGACCTCACAGTATCCTGGCAAGTACAGCACTTTTCGTTTTAAGACCTGGGTGCAGATACATGACCATAAAACCATTGATATGTATTGAGCTCCTCTTTGTTTTACCAACCCTTACTTTAGACAGAATTTTGTTGTTACCTTTTGTGTTTTACACCACAGTTACTTTATGATCTATCTTTCCACCATCATTACCTACCTCTTAGAAACTTTGCCTTATAAGAAGAAAAAACACTAATGCAAAATTGACTTAAAACCAGGTTTGACAGCATATACAGCATTCCCAGCCTGTAATCCCTTACCCTTCTACTGAAAAGAGTGAAGTTTTTTTCATTTTTTTCTCTACAACCAAGATTGGTCATTGCAGTTAATCTAAGTTCATTGAAATTAATGAGGTCATTACAATTAATCTGCCTCTTAGTATTGTTTTTGGCTTATAGTTATACATATTGTTTTCCAAATTCTTCCCTGTGCATTAGTTCATAAACATATTCCCATGTTTCTCTGAATTCCTCATATTTATTGTGTCTTGCTGCCCAATATTCTATTTCATCTACATAAATACAGTCTATTTAGCTACTCCCCAAATTATGGGCTTCCATTTAGTTTCATTTTTTACTACAACAAAAAATGTAGCTTTTGATATTTCAGTATACATGGGGCCTTTGTTTATGTCATTGGCCTCGTGGGATTTACGCCCAGCAGCATGTTGTCCAAACCAAAGGTTATGAACTAAATTTTTGTTGACGTACTTCTTGCGTAATTCTACTAGCAGTGAGTTAGTGTGCCTGACTTCCTTCAACCCCTCTATCATTGATTTTTTTTTTATTATTTTTGCCAACGTAATAATAAACCAAAAAGGATTTAAGTGCTGACTTTGCTTCAGGCACTAAGGATACAAAGACAAAATCAAAAACAGTCCTTGCCCTTAAGAAGCTTAAGGAGATGAAATCTCAAAGTAGTTTAATTTACATTTCTCTTATTAGTGACCTGGAACGTTTTACATAGTTGTTGATATTTGTATTTCTCCTTCTGAAAACTATTTGTTCAAATCCTTTGTCCACTTATCTATGGAGAAATGGCTCTTGGTCCTGTGTATTAAGTCATTGCTTCATGTACCCCTTACTTTTTCTTACAGCTCTTGATCCTGTGATCCTTTGGAAATAAAATAAATGCAGAAGGATTTCAGAGGAGGACTAATGACAGCTGGTATTTTTCTGATGCCTTCTGGGGAACATAGGGTGCTCCCTAAATACCTTATTCATCCTCTTGTCTTCTCAGGGAGGGAAGGGATAGAGAGATACTATTATCACTTGTTTACAGACAAGGTTAAACTAAATCACCCCAAAACAAACAGTAATAGTGGAGTCAAGACAAGACTCTGGAGTGTCTGATTCTCCTCCAGTGCTGCAGGCACACAGCTTTTCCGTGGGCCTTCTTGCTCCTAGAAGAAGCTCTAAGTGGTTACTCTGTCGAACTTGGAGACCTGAAACAAAGGAGCTTTCCCCATTCTTGATGTGTTTGTTGATGTGGGAGATTAATCAAACTGGATGAAACACTCTTTACATTTTGATTTCAGGTCCCACAAATGATTGTTATAATTGGAAGCTTTTTGACCCCTCCTACAAGGAATTGCTCCTGAGCAGTGAGCTTCTGAAAAGCTCTTAGTGCAGTTGAGCCTCTAGGAAAATCTGCATTTCGTGTTTGATTCAGCTCATTATTTGGTACAAACTACAAAGGTTCTGTGTTTGTCACTGGGGAAAGACATGGAATACCACCCCCTCAAAGAATGCAGAGAAAAGCTGTAATGTTAGAATATGAGCAGTGCAGAGGAAGGATCTAGTGAAAATATGCTAGGAGAGATTAGGAGAGAAATAGAAAACTTCCAGCTGTAGTGGAGACAGATCAGGGAAAGTTTCACAGAGGAGGGGGCACCTGAGCTGAAGCTCAAAGGAAGGGAAAAATTTCAACACATGGAAGTTGTCTTTATACAGGACCATTGCTGCTCCTAGGCTACCATATAACATGGTAGAGATTTTCTTGTTTTGAAAGTCTTCCCTTATTTTGAGTAATAATAGCTAACTTTTATATAGTGCCTATTGTGTACCAGGCACTTTTGATCCTCAAGATAACCCTGGAAGGTAGGTGTTATTAGCACCCCCATTTCACAGATGAGGAAACTATATCACACAGGTGAAATGACTTGCTCAGGGTCACACAACTAGGAAGAATCTGAGGCCAGATTTGAACTCCAAGTCTGACACTCCATCTACTGCACCACCTTTTGCCCTCTTATCTCCAACACTCACAGGAGTACCTGGCACATAGCAAGTGCTTAATAAATACGTTTTACATGCATGCATATATTTATTCATTCATTTGGTGGGATGCTGCTATGAGCCTACAAACCTGGAGAGCCTTGGGAGGAGGAAGGACGAGGCAGCCAGTGGCTCTCAACAGGCAGAGGTGTGGGTCTCACCAAGGGGCTCTGCCCCCTCCTACCTTTGGGTCCTCAGGCCAGCCACTCTGCTTCTCTTGCCCTCAGTTTACCTGTGGATCGGATCTATAATGCCCCTTCCAATTCTAAGTCTATGCCACCTCTAAAGCTGGCTTCTAATTAAAAGTAATGTTAACTAATAATGAGAAAGAAAACCAGGTGACTTCCAGTTTCTTTCTGAGGAAGTGTGTCTCATGCCTAATTGATAGTTGAAAAATTAAAGTGATTAAGCCTCCTGGAGGATTCTTTTGTTGGGTCAGCTGTTTACTGTGGAGTGTGGAGGGCGTGGCCAAGATGGTAACCAAAGTTTGGAGTTTCTGGAGGGACCCCCGAGCACTTGCGGTAGCACAGCTCCATCTAGTGGCGGCCTCCTTGAACTCACAGTCAAAAATTCACTAAACTATCAATCTTAGGACCATAGTATTTTAGAGCTGGAAGGGAACTTATAGACCATCTAGTCCAACTCATTCTACAGAGGGGGAAACTGAGGCTCAGGGACAATTTTTGATTCACCTCGATGTCACCTAGGCAATTCATAGCAGAGCCTAAATTTGAACATGGTAGACTCCAGATCCGTGGCTTATCAGACACTTGGCATGCTTTACTAGCTGTGTGACCTTGGGCAAGTCACTTAATCCCAATCGCCCTGCCTTCCCTCCTCTAAAAAAAATTAGTTAAAAAAAATCCATGGTTTATTCCACTATGCAGTGACACCTTTTTTCATTTACCCAGTTAGGGTAAAGGCACTCTGTGTTCCCAAAAGTGTCTTTTTTCTGTGTTAGGGCTCTATCTTCATCTTTCCTACTCCTGAATAGGTAGCATCATCTATTAAATATATGTATGTATGTGTGTGTGTCAATATACACATAAGACATTTGTATGTGTGTGTCTGTATGTGTGTTGGCTTGAATACATGCGCGCGCGCACACACACACACACACACACACACACACACACACACTCTCAGCATTCAGGAGATGAAATTGAAAGCATAAAAGTTTTTGCTGGATGGACCCTGAATTATACCAACAATTTGATGACTGTTTTGCAGTGCTAGCCTTGAGTTTCAGAATTCCCTTGGGACCACAGTGCCAATCAAATCTAAGAGTTGTCAGGGAAGAACGGAGCTCCAGCTGCTAATAAAGGACCATGATAATTAATAATAAATCTGTTTTGGGCATGGACAGTTTTCTGCTGGGGATCTCTGGTAAATATAATGTATTAGAAAGGGCAGCATTACACCTGCTGTCTGGGTGTCATGGGACAGCTCAGTTCTACTCATGGGCCCCTCAGTTTCTTGGAAGTGACTAGACTAAGTGAATTCCCACACTCCTTCCTGTTCTGCATTCTATAATTTTCTTGTGTTCTCCCTGGGGTGGCGTGGAGGGTAAAGCAGAGACTGCGGGACTAGGGAGGAGATGCTCGCTTCCTCTTGCCCCTGCTCCCTACTCTGGTGGCACATATTCTTTGGGCATTGATCCTTTGAGGTCCTGTATTTTATTAGTACAACTGAGAAAGCCTAGTTTGCTGCTAACGTATAAAGAAGAGTAGAGTATGGCATTGTGGAAGGAACACTGGGCTCCGAGTCAGCAGGCCTGGGCTTGAGTTTGCCCTCTTAAACTCAGCTGGATGAGGGGAAGCAAGTCATCTTATATCCCTGAGCTCCAGCTTCCTCATGAGCAAAAGAGGGATAATGACACTTATACTACCTGCCTGCTTCCAAAAGCACTTCCTTAACCTTTAAGTGCTATATACATGTAAGTTACTCTTGATTTCTGGATGGAGAAGAATGGTTGCTCCTTATCCATTTCCTCTTTGTTACTGCTGCTTCATCACCTCGGGCCTCAGTATCCTTGTATTTCAGTTGGGAATAATAATGATACAGATCCCAGAGCATTTGGGAAAACAACTCATCTGAAAAGTCTCTAAGTTAATGAGCTTGGTAGATTCCGTAGATTTAAAATAAAAAGAGTCCTGCTCTCTACCTGGGCTAGGCAGTGGAAGTTTTCAGTATCATTATGTGCAGAGCCTTGGATCACTTTATCTTGTTCTTTGGCATGCTGCTTTCATACTTTTGACTGTGTAGATGGAAGATACTAGTCTGGGAGGAAGTGAAGTCCCCATTTTTCTGGTAGACATTCAGTTGATTCTGATTGACTGTCAGGAATTATGCTTCAGGTAAGGGTTGATCTTCCCACAGATAGTCTCCATGTTCCCCACAAATTCTAGAATTCTGTGACTTTATAACTTTGAATCTTATTTAGGCTGTAGTCCATTCTTTAATCTTGTAAAATTAGAGCCAAATTAGAGCAGTAAATGCATACGTATTCAGAGCAACGTGGTTTTGCTAACATTATGTTCTAAGAAGACAAAGTAGAGGTAAGGAGGTGATCAGAAGGAAGGGAGAGAGGGAAGAAAAGAAGAAAATCATGTGCTCAGCCTTAGACCATGAGTTTGGCATTTTAAATTCCTAAACAAGTTCTGGCTTCATATTAAAGAATGCAAATGTATGTATATGTTTATCTTTATATCTGAAACAGATTGGACAACATAGTGTTGTGATGACCAGTGCTCTGGGCCTCACACCCAAGTGCAAAGTCATCTGTTGAAGATCCTGAATTTCCCTGCAAACCATCCCAAGTCACCACATTATGGGCCAAGGTTTTCAATATGCTTACATAGTTATTTGAAGGTTTGGATCAACTCCAAGGGGGGCCCTTCCTGCCTCTGGCATGCAGTTAGCAGTTTATTTCCTACAAAGTCTTTTCAGACAATGCCATTAATACCAAAGTGAATGGAAAGAACAACACTGGAGATCAAAACCATTTAGGTCATGAAGTCTTGCTCAGATGAGTGGGTTATGGGCATTTAAAATGACAGTTATAAAAGAAAAAAATTCTTTCTTTCCTCTCCTTTCTTCTGTCCCCTTCAGTGTCAGGTTTTTCTGTTTACCTTGTTGCTATGAAGGGTTTCAAGGACCTTCTCAGTAGCCAGAGGAGAGCTGAAAATTACATTCTCCTCATTCTTTTTATGATCTGGAGCAGTACTTTAGTTGGTGTTTCAGCAGTGTTTTGGATGGAGTGTAAAGCCTCCAGTTTCAAGGGTACATTCCTTTTCCGTGCAATATTTGTAGGCCATTATCTTCTAGTTCAAAATCTTTTGTGGAGTACAAATTACTTGGAAGAAATGGCTAAAGTACATGGAGAAAGACAAATCGGACATTTAATAGCAGCTAGGTAGAAAACTTGGGTATATCCCTTCCCCACAGAGGACTCTAGTTTACAAAGTTCTTTCCTTACAATTCCGCAGGGAGATAGGGTAGGACAAGCATTATGCCTATTTTACAGTTAAGGAAACTCTGCTTCTTTGAGGTGAAGTGACTGGGGCTGGTGGCGGAGCTGAGACGCAAACCTAGTTCTTCTATCCTCCTTCCAAGCCCCGTGTCCATGATGTCAAACCTCATTCTTTCCTTTAATTTTTATTTCATTTTTCTCAGTTACATGTAAGCAAATTTTTTAACATTTTTAGCATTCGTTTTTTACAGTATTGAGTACCAAATTCTCTTCCTCTCTCCTTTTCTTCTCAATTTGATATAGCTTATACATGTGCAGTCGTGCAAAATCTATCAGCCATGTTACAAAAGAAAATGCAGACAAAAAAACCAAGAATAATAAAGAAAGTTAAAAAAAGCATGCTTCAGTCTCCGTCTAGACGCCGTCAGTTCTTTTTCTGGAAATAGACAGCAGCTTTCATCCTAAGTCCTTCAGAATTATTGGATTGTTGCAGATCATTGTACAAATTCCCGTTACTGTATACAATGTTCTTCTGGTTCTGCTCATTTCACTTTGCATTAGTTCATGTAAGTCTTCAGTTTTTTCTGAAAGCATTCTGATCATCATTTCTTATAGCACGATAGTGTTCTATCACAATCATATACCACAACTTATTCAGCCATTCCTCAATTGATGGGCATCCCCTCAATTTCTAATTCTTTGCCACCACAAAAAGAACTGTTATAAATTATTTTTAACATATAGGTCTTTTTCCTTTTTCTTAAAATCTCTTTGGGTTACAGACCTAGTAGTGGTATTTCTGGGTCAAAAGGGATGCGCAGTTTTCTAGTCCTTTGAGCATAGTTCCAAATTGTTCTCCAGAATGGTTGAATCAGTTCACAACTCCACCAGCAGTACATATGTCTCAATTCCCCCCCCCCCCCCGCCAACATTTGTCATTTTCCTTTTCTGTCATATTAGCCTCTCTCTGATAGTTGTGAGGTAGTACCTCAGTTTTTTAAATTTGTGTGTTTCTAATCAATAGTGATTTAGACCATTTTTGTTTCTTCTTTCTGCTAACTTTTAAGTCCACTATGTTCTTTCCATTACATCAAGCTGCTTCCCAGATGATCATTCGTTGTTCGCCTTTTCGCATGTAATTGCTTGTATGTATGCTTTGTGCTCCTTGGAGGAAAGGCTAAGGATTTGAAATAGTTGTAGAATGTAAGTTTGAAATGTCAGGATACATATTTGATATTTCCTTGACTCCTAATTCTGGAGTCTTCAGATGAGTATTTGAATTTTGTTTAAAATGAGACATCCATAAATAGGAAGGATTTCACCTTCTCCACTGAGTAATCTTTGCTCTAGCTTTTTTAACAGAATGAAAAATAAGGATGAAAGATGTGTATGAATAGCCAGGTAGCACAGCTGGGCCTGAAGGCAGGAATACTCAACTTCCAGAATTCAAGTCTAGCCTCAGACACTTCCTAGCTGTTTGACCTGGGCAAGTCACTTAACCCTGTTTGCCTCAGTTTCCTCATCTGTAAAATGAGCTGGAGAAGGAAATAACAAACTGCTCCAGTGTCTTTGCCAAGAGAATCCCAAATTGGAGCCATGAGGAGTTGGACACGACTGAACAACAACTGAATGGGAAAATAAGATGATAATAAAACATTGTTTAATTTTTTAGTTCTGTAATATCACCATAATAACAGAAATAACAGCGGTGAAAATTGGACCACTCATATGATTTTCACTTATTACGTTTCTTATTCTCTACTTTGTTTATTTAAGAAGCTGAAACCATTTTTCAGAGTTTAGTATAAGAGTCAAAGTCCTGGAATACCCCAGACCAAAGACAAGCAGCACTCTGAAAGCTAAGGAACAGCCTACAGCCTGACTTTATCAGCTCCAGACATGTTTTATTAATACTCATTCTCGAAGTCAAAATCAGTGCATTTAAGTATGAGGAGCCAAGGGAGAAACCCATGGATTTCCCCATCATACTCTTGAACCTTGTTAAATCCTATTATTATAAATTCACCCTCTGAAGGACTTTGTGAAAAAGAACAATTGTCTGTTTCTCCTTCCAGACCCTCAGGCCCTATAGCAATAGCTCAGTTTTATTAATGCAGTCCTTTGGGAATATGGGCATCAAAGCTAGATCTGTCCCTTCTCTCAGATCATAGTGATAGCTTATACTAGCTCCACTTTTACTTTAGGTCATTGTGATCACTGATGGTGGTTTTGCTTCTCTGGGGAAAAACAGCAGGTTAAGTATCCTGATGGAGGAGATTCATTAAAAAGAAGAGACTTCTTAAAAATTGAGAGCTGACCTGACATAAATGTCTAATTAAGTTTTTCAAAATGTCCATGTGCAAAATGGCATACCTTGGTTAGCGGAGCACACTGGGATGGAAAAGCTGTTGTGCTGTTCAGAGAGGTCATGTGGTATACTAAGAAGTGCCCTGGATTTGGAGTCAGAGCCTGCTTTTGCTACTTCGTAGCATTGCTTAGGGCACCTTGCTACTTCAAGGTTCTATGATTTAGTTATTGCGGGTTTGCCTACGCATCTTAGAAGATGGTCTTTGTGAGTTCCTATGGCTGAAAAATTCATTATTGTATGGTCAGTCTTTTGGTCTCTGAATTTAGCAGCACTGGTCCTTGGACAGCTGATGTTCAGTCTCTGCATTAATACTTGAAGCCTTTCTCTCTTGATGTGACCCAGCAGGGCTTGCATTCCATTGGTTTGGCCTTTGACAGCCCAGAATTAGTTCAGTGAAAAGGTCCTTTAATGGGAAAGTCATTAAACCTTTTTGAGTCCTTTTTCCTCATCTGTGAAATGGGAATAATACTTGCATCACCAAAGGGTTGTGAGGAAAGTGCTTTGTCAACTACAAAATGCTGTGGAAATATAAACTCTTGGTTATACTTTAATTACAGGCAAGAGGTAAATGTTGGCCAAAATAAGCCATCTAGAACAAGGAATTCTCAGAGTAGGAATCAGCTTATGCAGTAAGGAGCTTTCAAAAAGTAGGATTTGGGGTTGCTTTTATTTCTCCTCTTTCTGGTATTTCAGAGGGACAGTTTGGTGCAGTGGAAAGAGTGCTTGGTTTGAATTTATAGGACCTGGGTTGGAATTGGGCCTCAGTTTCTTCATCTGTAGAATGTGGAATTGACCTAGATGTGGTTTCTCCCAGCTGTTATTTATTATCCCCTTTCTGAGAGAAGAGAGGATGGTTTATTTTTACCTGTAACTTACTTTAACCACAAGGTCTTACCAACTTTGTTGATATGGGTTGGTTAGAAGAAGTTGGGGGACCACTGGCATAGAAGGCAGAAAACATGGATTTGGAATAAAAGATAATATAACTGCTCACCTTTATGTAGCCCTTTTTGTTTAAAAAAGATACTGCATATGTTATCTCATTTGATCTTCACGCTATTCCTATAAGATAGTCATGTGAATTATTTTTTTAATAGATGAGACAACTGGGGCTACAGGGAGTTGAGTGACTGGACAAAGTCGCAGAAGCCAGTAAATGGCAGAATTGGGACTTAAATACAAGGTGTTCCAAAAGTTATAGAACAGTTTTAAGTTTTAATAGGGTTTCCAGCTTCCAAACAGGTATTCTTTCAACTACAGCATGCTGCTTTTCCATAGAATAGCTCGTTCTTGATACTCTGGCTTTTCCTATCCATAATTAAGTAGTCCCACAGTTTTCCCCTGACTGGGAGGTCAGTGTCTTTGTGCAGCACTAGAACCCTGAGTGTCCTTTCTTTGATGGCTTTCAGTTCTTCACAGGCATGATGCAAAAAGGTAGATTGTATTATTTCCATAGCATACTTGCCTTGTTCTCTGTTGACATTCAAGGGACCCACTTTGCATTCATTGGCACTGCATTTCTTCAGATTTCTGGAATTGGAAATAGACAAAGCAGTGATTGTACTTGACCTCCAAGTGAAATGAAATAGGATCTAAAGGACACTCAGTCTTTGTTTTCCCAGATTTGGGCCTGAGCAGAACAAGAAATGTTTCCTAATATAACCACTTTCTACCAGCAGGACTGACATAATTTAGTCATAAGGCTGGTCATATTTTTTAGAAATGTTGGTGTTGCAGAGAATCTAACTAGAGGACTTTTCCTTTTCTCCAATGGATTTAGATAAAGAGGAGCTATAAATACAGACACAGGTGTAATTATTGTTGTTTGATTTATGATTGTGTACAAAGTATAAAATGCACTGGGGTTTTTGTTGCTTTTTAAAAAATTTTCAAGTACCAATATTTTTAAAAATTAGTATTATATTTAAAAATTATACAGACTACACCCTTGAGTACCTATCTACAGCAAAACAAATTCTTACATTAGCTGTATCTTTAAATATATGTATCTTTCTGGATTTTAAGTTTATCACTTCTCTGTTAGGAGGTGAGTGACATGTTTCATCTTTCTTTTGGACTCATAATTTACTGTTGCTTTGGTCTCAAGTCTCTCAAAGTTGTTTTTCTCTGTGATGTTATCATTGTACAAATTGTTCTCCGGCTTACTTCGCTCTGCATCAGTTCATAAAGGTCTTCTCAGTTTAGTCTGAAATTGTCCATATAAAACTTATCATGAAAGTTTTTCCCAAGACCCTCTTTTAGACATATTCTACAAACAAATTATCTTTACTGGTTATTCTATGGCAAAGGCATTAGGAATGTTCTTTGAGTTTTTTCATTTTATCTTATTTTTTAGTTAACAAGCATTTATCTTCCTTCCACACAACCTTGATTTAAAAGAAAAAAGAAAACAAAACCCCAAAGAAAAATAAATATGTATAGTAAAGCAAAATAAAACCCCACATTATCATCTACTGTCTCATTCTATATTTTGAATCCATCATCAGTCTGTCAGCAGATGGATCGTGTATTCATCATCAGTACTTCATTAGCAATATTCTTAAAAGAATATTCTGTTCACCTTTTCTTTTTAAGTCCTGAAGTCTCCTAACCTAGAAATATGCAGGATACTTATTTGGAAAACAAACAAGCTATCTTGCAGCAGTTATGTGCAAGGAATAGAGCTTGCCCTAGGCAGTGGTTGTCAGTCACTTATAACAAATATACCAACCCAAATTGGTGTCAGAAAAGTCGGCAGAAATGATTAAGAGCATGGTACAAGGAACATGACATGATACAGCAGCATTGAAGGCTGCGTAAGGTAGGCTCATGTTGGCAATTTCCAATGATGCTGACTGTCTTTATTCTTTCATTCTCTCTTTTTTTCTACTCTTCTGCAGAGTTGAGGTGTAGTAGAGAGAGTATTTGGGAAGCTAGGTGCTGCAATGGATTTAATGCCAGGCCTGGAGTCAAGAAGACCTGAGTTCAAATCCAGTCTTAGACACTTACCAGCTGTGTGACCCTGGGCAAGTCACTGAATCCTGTTTGCCTCAGTTTCCTTATCTATAAAATAAGCTGGAGGAGGAAATGGCAAATCACTCCAGTATCTTTGCCAATAAAACCCTAATGGGATCACAGACAATTGGACATGACTGAGCAACAAAGTGAAAACACTGAGATAGAAGTTTGGAGACCTAGATTCCCATCTCACGTCTTCTGCTAGCTAGGCAGCTAAAGTGGACGAGATGATTTCTGAGGAGTCCTCCAGCTCTAACATCTCTATTATGCATATGAAAGCATCTTTGTATGGTCCTGCTACTAGTGTCCTCCTTTGTGCGTAGCTAAAAAGACTGTTAGAGACTGGCAAAATAATCCTCCAACATCTGAGATCAACCTGTGGAATGAGAGATGGCTCACTTCCCAGTGGCTCATGTGTAAGATAGACACAGAGTCCAAGCTACAAGAGACCTTTCAGTTTTTCTGATTTAACTTGTAGCAGTTAGAACTATGCGAAAGCAGAACGGCATATATGAAGTAATGGGTTCCCTCTTACTGCATATTTTTCAGGCAAATGATGGAGGACCACATTTTGGGATTCTTTTTAGAATAAGGAAGGGACGAAATTGCCTTTTAGATCTCAACCAACTCTAAGATTTTCAGATTCTTTGTCGTCTCTCTTACCCCAGTTTCTCCCCCTTCCTCCCTTCTTCCCCACCATACAGTGGCTTTCCATGGTCATGGTGTAATTTGGAAGAAACCTGGACTTATCTAAGTATATTATTGGCTCTATATAACTACAACTAGAAGGTAGAAAATGGACCTATCCTGAATGCGTTGACCAAATCTCCTTTCCTGATTACATGCCCTTTTATGCATTAAGCCATATCCTATTCTCCTTCAGTCTAAGATGCCACTCAAACATTCTGCCTCAGTGTTGTTTGTTATAATTTATATAGCTCTATACATTACTACTCCAAGTCCAAGCTCCACTGTCTTGGTAACCATTTTACTGCTCTGTATATTTCATTTGTGGTTCATCTTGGGGTTCATTTTCTGACTATCTTATTTTAGGTTTCACTCCTGCTACATTCTTGTGATCCTTCTTGTGGCTATCTCCATTAACATCCTCCTTGCAGGCAGTTAGTGTAACTCGTGTTAAATTTCTAAGACAAAGGACCATATTTGTCTTCTCTGTCTCATCTCTCCACATATCCTAAAAATAACAGATATTAAAATAATACATTCTGAATATGAAATTCGTCAGGTAAAATATACATTCCCTTGAGGGGCCACCTTTCTCCTACCCAGAGCCTAGACTGATTTTTTGCTGAGATCTTTTCTAGTTTCAGCTTTTGGCCAGTTTTTGAGCCTGATCCGTTATAACAGGCATGACACATCCTTTCCTTACTGTAGTAGGTGTTGACTATTTGCCTTCAAGTATTTGAAAGGCTGCTATGTGAAGGAGGAATTGGAAGAGGGATTATTCTGTATGGTCACAGAGGGTGGAACTAGGAGCATTAGCTCAAAGTTTTGTAAATTTAAATTTAGGCTTATATAAAGACACATTTCCTAACAATTAAGAGCTACCTGAAAGTGGCATTGATTGCCACTGGAGGTAGGGGGCTTTCCTTTATTGAAGATCTTTAGACAGAGGCTGGGTGGTTACTCATCAGATATGTTATAGAGGGGATTCTTTGTATGGGTTCCATATGATGACCATTGAGGTCCCTCTGACTCTGAAATTCTATGAAGATTCTGTGCAGAACAGATGCTGAAGTCATGGTTAGTGAGGCAAAGACCAAGCTCTGACGAGAGGAAGCCCTATAACTGAATTTATTCTTTTGTTGCCAAACGTGTGCTCTTTCTTCTCATTGGTCTCCAGGGATAGTAATGATCAAAGATTCTTACAGTTAATTTTTTTCAGCATTGTTACTGAACTATAGATTCCAAGGCTAGAAATAAAGAATGTGAATGATTTCTATCATGCGTTCTCTTCGTTTTCCAAGGAATAACAACCTTCCTCCTGTGATTTTTCAATGGTGAGGGAACAATAGCCACTTTCATGTTTCTTCTGACAAGCAGGAGCAGGTTGAATGAGAAACAGAATACCCAGGTTGGGATTTAATTTGTTAAATTTCAGTAAGTGGGTCTTTGTAATGTACTGAACATGTAAAAGGAAAGCTCTTGTCACAAATCATTTAAGAAGGTCTACTAAAAGAGCGAGACAGCCTACATGCAGTTTGATGCAGCAGGACACCGGCTCCACAGACACCTGATTGTTCTGTTTGGTTTTCTGCAGCCTGTGTACCACTGGTGTGGTACGGTTACACATCAACAATTGGCTGGAAGTGAGCTTCTGCCTGCCTCATAAAATCCATTATGTCGCAACAAATTTTATACCACCTGAAGCCATTGAAAGAAGCCTGAAAGCTATCCGGTAACTACATTTTGTTCTCCAAGGGGCTTGTGCTCCCGCTTCTCTCCAGTAATTCCTAGATCGTTGTCATCCTTTCTTGATTACTCTGTGCCCTCTACTCCAAATGTTTTGCTGATCACACGACTTCTGAAAGCTATTGGACCCACAGGCCAGGTGCTTTTACTCCCCTGCTTCCTACTTCAGAAATGGGCAGTCGGGTTCTGCCATTTGTCCTAGTCAAAATATAATAGACTTTTATTTTAGATGAGGCAGTGCCCAGGAATGGGTGAAATGCCCATACCTTTGCTCCATCCCTGCTGTACCCAGGATGGGTTTAGATCTTTTTCCTGTGAGCTCAGCCCTAGGCCTAGTGACCATTTATTTTACCTCATGAATGCCAGGTTTCAGGGGAGTGAGCTGCAGCCCAGGGCTAAGCTGAGTAGTTCATTTTTAATTTTTTGCAAGTCTGACTTAGTCATCATGGGACTGCCTTCTCAAGGCCTTTCTTGTTTCTGATTGGCTTCTTCACCAAATTTACAAATTTCCATCAAAGAAATAGGTTATAAAAACTTGCTCCTTTTGGCTCATCAGAGAACCAAAGAGTTGTTGTAGTACCTTGAAAAGGGTGCTTAACTTGTCAAGAGTACTGCTTCTCACACTTCCCATCTGTGTGGCTATGGGCAAGTCACTTCATCCCTCTAGGCCACTTCGCCTGTAAAATGGATGTAATAATTCTTGTGAGAAAAGTTCTTTGTCAACAGTGAAGTTCTATGGGAATGTGCATTATTATCCCGCTCTTTCCCTAAAAAAGTTTCCTTGCTTCCAAAGACCTCTTCAATTTAGGCTTTAGTTTGTTTTTTATTTCTCACACAGAAAGCTTTCCTTTTGGAGAGCTTGCATTTCAGAAGTTCCCAAAACACTTTCCTCATAGCATATGGTTATTATCCGCATTTTACAGAATGCAAACCCTGGCCTTTTGATTTTAAGTCTAGTACCTCTCTCCAAACTCTATGAGAACTGTATTCCCCAGTAATATTTCTAGCTGATTTTAGAAGCACTCATCACATTTCCTATCTCCCCTTTGCCATTTTTCTTGACACAAGATCTGTTTTAATTCCCCTGCTTATTCCCTTAAGTTATTTAATACCTCTTGGCATTTGCAATTTGGACTTAGCATTGTACACTAGGGCACAGGTGTCAAACACAGGTCTGTGGGCTGATGCAGCCCATAGCACTCCTGAGGACAGCCCAAACCAGATTAAAATATAATTGGGAAACCTTTAATAAAATAAGTAAAAATTCATTAAAACATAGATAATGTGACATTTTAAAACTAAGTCAATATGCAGCCCACAGGGATCTTCATGTTCAGATTAGTGGCTCTGTTTCTATTTAAGTTTGACAGCAACTCTGTAGGGTACAGGCAGTGAAGCTGCCAAGTTCAGACTTGCTTCCATGGCCCCTCTTGAGTCCTCTTGTGGTCCCTTATATAGTCTGTGCAGGCTGCATGCTGAAGCAGACCCTGGCCCATTGCTACTCATTGCTTTGTCTGTTATTGGAATGATTTCATTTAACATGTGCATTTCTCCTGTGTCAGGCCTTACCATGCCTTACTGCTGCTCAATGATGAGAAGTCCTTACTCAATGAACTCCCATTAGACTGTTCCCCTGCCCTTGTGAGAGTGATTAAGACCACCTCTGCTGTGAAGAATCTGCAGCAGCTCGCTCAGGATGCCGATCTGGCACTGCTGCAGGTATGTGTGAGAGAGGCGACATTCACTGATTGGTGGAAACCGCTAGATCATGATGGGTGGGAGCAAGAAGATGGCAGGGAAGAAGGGAAAGGAATTTAAAATATAATAGGGATGCTTCTCCCACTTGCCTTTGAGACTGCTCTTCTGAAAGGTTCTGTTAGCAGATTTTTCCGAAGTTTTCCTTGGCTGCTTCCTCCTGCTTCTCTTCACATCAGTCAGACGCTCTCGGACCACCCTGAGCAATCTTTTTCCCAGCTGGGCTTTTTCATATGAAACAGATGCACTTTTTTTTTTTCTAGATGGTTCTCATAGAATCCTAGAATGCCAAGGTTAGAAGGGATCTTTGAGATCACAAGTCCAACTCCCTTTTATCAGTGAAGAAACCAAAGCCCAGAGAGGGGAAATGAATTGTCCAACATCATGCAGCTAGTTAGTAGTAGAGTTTGACCAGCATCATAGGTTTCCATGCTCTGAGGTTCAGGTTGTTTACAGTATAACACACTGCCTTCCATCTCCCAGGCAGCTAGATGGTACAGTGCTGGCCTTGGAGTCAGGAAGGCCTATTCCCCCTCAGATACTTACTAGCTGTGTAATCCTGAGCAAGTCATTTAACCTCAGTTTGCCTCAGTTTCCTTAACTGTGAAAGGAGGATAATAACAGCACCTACCTTTCAGGGTTGTTGTGAGAATCATTATATTTGTAAAATGCCTAGAATAGTGCCTGGCACATAATAGATGCTGTATAAATGCTTATTTCCTCAGTTTCCTCATCTGAAAAGTGGAGATAATAATAATAATACCTCCCAGGATTATTATAAGGATCAAATATTTGTAATACTTTACAAACTTTAAAGCATTATATAAATGCTGGCTATTATTATCTTACTACATCCTTCTGATCTGATCTTCTCAGTGAGCCTTTCTTCCTGATCTATTACTGTCTTAGGCCCTTGATGATAATGAGAACTAGATACTTTGCTGGTGTAGAGTTAACATTCCACTCTTATGTAGTGTATTTTTTATTTGCTATAGGTGGGGCCACATTGTAAACAGTTGTGTTTTTGACAAACCTGACATAAATAAAACCCTCTCTTCTACTTATGTTAGAGATGCTTCATCTTCCTTTTCAGATTGATCTTCGGGGGCTGTGGCT
Organism: Trichosurus vulpecula; assembly: GCF_011100635.1. NCBI lineage: Eukaryota > Metazoa > Chordata > Mammalia > Diprotodontia > Phalangeridae > Trichosurus > Trichosurus vulpecula. Next base: position 14,733,949 of record NC_050581.1, read on the forward strand.
CCTAACACTTAGCTTCATTTCTGTATTTGATCACCTTTTGGTCATACAGTTAGCACTCACTAATGGAACTTAAGCAGTCTAGGAAATGCCTGTTTAAAGATGTACTCCAGTAGATCCATTTGTAATATCAGTAAAGACTCCCAAAAAATCTGTTGGGTTTTCAAAATTTTTTCCTATTAGCCTTTTAAAAAGTGGGGGAACACGTTTGGTGCTCTGGAAACATCAGAGCATTTAGTAAATTTTATGAACTTTCGTAACTTTTGATTAGGACTCTGAGGAAAGCTAGAAGGGGTCAAGGCAACACCCTCCTGTGTGGTCACCTGAGACAGGAAGTAGTACCTGAAACAGCAATCTCCTAGTGCTTCCCAGTGGCCAGTTTGACCATGCTCATATCATACATGTTGGCAAAAGTGACTTTATGTATTTGACCACTTCCTGGAGGGGAAATGGACTGATATGGTTTTTTGGAGAGAACCAGTGGTATGGCATGGTAGAAAGAGTCCTGGAGGTAGAGTTTAGTTTCTGGAGCAGTATGGTATGGTGGGAAGAGCACTGGACTTGGAGGCAAGAGAGGTCTGGAGCCAGCATCTGCTTCTGGCCCATATGAGGCCATGTTGTGTAATCTCTCAGCCTCAGTTTGCTCATCTGAGGAATGAGGATAATACCTGTTGTGAGAATATAAAGAGATCATACATGTACATAAGTCTGGGTATTATAATGTGATCATGGGGACATCCATGTCTCTGAGTCTTCATTTCTTCTGTAAAATGGGGTATAATAAATCTTGGAAGTATTCTAGGAACATAAGTCATTTGTCAGGCTGGATGAGGTAATGCTGTCCTGGGCCTGGACGTTGGCAGTCAGATTATATTTAAGGGATTTCATTCCACCTCCTGCTGCTTTCAAGTTAAGAACACAAAAAAGAACTTGCTTTCAGGTGAGTATGAGGAAGGAAAGAGAATGTCTTTGAAAGTTGGCGTCCCACAGGGAAGGGACTCTGTAATTGTCAAATGACAATTTAAATTTTAAAGTAATAATTGATATATTTTGCTTTTACATTAATTTTTAAAATTTTTTCACTTGGATTTTTAAAAAAATATCTATCATTTTGTTCAGTCAGAATCAAAGAATCTCAGAATTGGAATACAGTTCAGAGGTTATCAATTCCATTGTATACCTGAATCAGGAATCTTCTCTCTCAAATCCCCAAATATTCATCTTGCCCTCACTGAATGCTTACAGCGATGGGGATAAGGCCAAATCTGCCCCACTGTAATTTCCCATCATTAGTCCTGATTCTGCTCTCTGGAGCTAATCAGAATCAGGTTAATAATTCATCAGTCCTTCAAAATCTGAAATCTTGTTTTCTGTGGTCTCCATCTTTTCATTCTCTCTCCTGAGCACTCCTACACTTTAGGAGTCATTCTTTCCAGAATAAGTAAGTTGGGCATGTATGTGACCCAGGAGTAGGACTACCTAAAGTAAATACAGATTAAGGTAACAGACTGATTAATGAGATCACCATGATCATCATCCCTCACATGTGTCCAGAGCCCTGAGAGAGGCAAGCAGCACAGTGGTAGCTATTATCCCCATGGTTCAGAGGTTAGGTGACTGGCTTAGGGCTGCACAGCTATTAAATTTAGAAACCGGCTGTAGAATCTAGGAGCGTGAGGAGATGTCCTCATCTTCCCACTGTACCATGTGGTTGCTGCCTTAGCTCATAAAAAGAGAGCTATCCCGATGACTGCAAAAATGCAAAATGCATTTAAAAACAGGCAGGCAGGAGGTGGAATGTGAAGAGAAGCAGTAAGGGTAAGGGAGACCTGGACTGGTGGAAGCCACAGAAAATCCCTTAGTTTAATTGGAGGCAAAAATGATAATAAAAATAAAAAACGATAACCTCTTTTCCCTCTACTGTACAGACAGTAGAAATGATATGTTTGCATTTCCCTTCTTTCTAACAGTCATCGATAAGGGTGTTCATTCTTTTAAAGAGAACAGGAAATCCCCACTCCTGTTCATTTAACAGTTAACTCCATCCATCCATTTATTCATTTATCCATCAAAAATATGTGCAGGACACTATGCTAGGATTTGGGGTAATTACAAAGATGTATACAACAATATGACTCCTACCCTCATGGTGCTTAATCTGCTAAGGGAGTTAAGATGCATACAGATCACTACAGTACAAGGTATAACGTGATAAGGTCCACGAGAGGGGTTCAAATAAAATGTTATAGAGATTCAAAGGATCATTTGCGGTTGGGGTCATAAAGGCTTTGTTGAGAAGATGGTATTTGAACTGGGCAGGATTTTGATAAGTAGAGATAAAATGGAAGGACATTGGATGGGGGATGGGGGTAGGGGGAAACATGACCAAAGTGAAGAGTAGGGAAAGCATAAGAGATTGTGAATACTTCACTTTGTCTGGAACATAAAATTTATTTAGGAATTAGAGATAATGCAGGAAAGGTAGGGTGGGGCAAGGTTATGGAGGGCTGTGTGTGTTAGGAGTTTCGACCTTATCCCATATGCAAGGAACAGCCATTGAAGGATTTTGAGTAATAGAGAGGAGTTGTCTGTAAGAAGATGAATTTAACTATGTTTGAAAGAGTGATTGAGCCTGCATATCTGTGAGAATGGTGGTGCCATTGTGAAGAAATAGAAAATTTGGAAAGAACTCATTTGAGAAAGAGGATTAGTTGTTGCGAATACAGGTGAGACCAAATGAAGGTCTCCTTGTAGAAAACAAATGTGCTTTCTACCACTTCTCTCTATTCTTACTCCCCCCAACCCCCACTCCCATCCTGCATGTGCATTTGTATATGGACCATTACAACTAGGGGGCAGTCACTGACTTCTCTCAGCTGAAGTCTCAGAAAAGTCTATATTCTGTTGCTTTTTTGGAGTTAGTGGAAGCTCTTTTTCACTTTATTTATGGGCTCATACCGATTAAGGAAATCATATGAGTCTTTATGGGTAAGAAGGAAACCAAAATCTGGTCACTAAGAACATTAGAACTTATGAAATGCCCCCTTGGTACAAACTCATGACCCATCCAGTACAGTGTAATGTCTAGTCTCTGGGCCATCCAGGGACAATTTAGTCAGTTCTTCACCTTTTTGTGTGCTCTGGAAGCCTGATCAAGCCTGTGGACTCTTTTCTCAGAATAATTTTTTCAAATGCATAAAATAAAATACATAGGATTACAAAGGAAACCAAAGGCTATTGAAAATAAAGATGTAATTTTTTTCCCCATCTAAGTTTGTAGGTTAACAATATCTGGTTTAAGGTCTGTATCTGAAAGAGATCATAAAACAGGGAAAAGGACCCACATGTACAAAAATATTTATAGCAGCTCTTTTCCTGGTGGCAAAGAATTGGAAATTAAGTGGATGCCCATCAATTGGGGAATGGCTGAACAAGTTGTAGTGTATGAATGTAATGGAATATTATTGTTCTGTAAGAAATGATGAGCAGGCAGATTTCAGAAGAAAACTTGATCTGATGCTGAGTGAAGTGAGCAGAACCAGGAGAATATTGTATACAGTAACAGCAACATTGTGCAATGACCAACTTTGATAAACTTAGCTCTTCTGAGCAATACAATTATCTAAGACAATTCCAAAAGACTCATGATGGAGAATGCTATCCATATCCAGAGAAAGAACTATAGAGTCTGAATGCAGAATGAAGCATACTATTTTCTCTTTTTTTTCTTTCTTACGGTTTTTCCCTTTTGTTCTGATTCTTCTTTTACAACATGACTAATGTGGAAATGTTTAATATGATTGTATATGTATAGCCTATATCAGATTGCATGCCAACTTGGGGAGGGAAAAATTTGGAACTCAAAATCTTATAAAAGTGAATGTTGAAAACTAAAACTAAAAAAAGAATATCTGGTTTATATAAAGGTATGACCCCAGCTTGCCTGGATTCCCTTAACAACCTATTGTTGATCTGTTAGCCATGGGTTCAATTATTCTTTCCAGCTTTTACTGCCCAGGAGTGCAGAGACTACATCTTACTCATTTTTGTTTCTCCCGTATCACTCAGACACGTCTTTGGACATAACAGGTACAAAATATGCATTTATTAAATGAATTGAATTACAGTATAGCACTGTACTGGTCCCATGGTAAATGCTTAGATAATTGTTGGTTGGTATTTTCAGCTTTAGAAAAAAGTCATTTATCTTTTAATGGGACTCTGTGTCTATATGTGTTTGTGTGTATATGTACACACACAAACATATATAATAATTTGCCTGCCTGTATGTTTGAGTATATGGGAGTGTTGTATGTGTATCTGAATATGTTTGTGTGTGTTTGTGGTATTTGTATGGGGAGGGTTATGTGTGTGCATAGAAGGGTTGTATAGGAATAGTGTATAGGTACAGGAGGGGTGGTTACCTGGTGGTATAGGCATGGCAGGGAGGGGTTGTATGGGGGATGGGATGTGTGTAAGGCATGTGTGAGTGGGAGAACAATGGAAGATTTAGGAAAGGGAGACAAAATGAGTAGTAGGATAGGTTTGGGGTACAACTGGAGGATAATATGTTGGGGGAGATCCGTGGGAATCTCTGTGGATGTGGTTTTATCTGTGACATAGCCATAATGTCTGGCTATAAGCATAAATAAGGTTATTAAAGAAGTAAAAATAAAGAAAAAGACAAAATCACTCATCAAACCATCCTTCAGTTTTTCAAATTTCTTTTTGACTATGTCTGGTGGTGTATGTGTTGGGACTCTGATTATGAATGGCAGCTCGATATAAGTTGTTGGTGCTGGAACCTACCTTCTAGTTAAGGGACCCTGACCCTCCATCTTCCTAAAGACAACCCTAAGTCCTAGGAGTCCCCAGTAGGTATGGTTAGTTTTTCCCTTTGATCTGTACTGCTGCTTCATTAAAGGTTTCCTTGCCCTGGTGCTACTGTTTGTTTTTCTACAGTACCCTTTTTTAATAACACCATTGCCAATAAAAAAATATTGATTGCCACCATGGTTGTCTGCAAGTCTAAGCCCTCAAAAATGGCTCCTTTGCCCCAGGGCCTATGTCCTCAACTGACTTCTGGTGCTTTTGTTTGTGAATTAAGGCAGTCATCTACTTTTCTGACTCTGATAAGGAGTATATGACTTTGAAAATATTACAAAACAAACTCATCTAAAGGGAGAGGAGCCTGGAGAGGTTCACAGTCACTTCCCTCATTTGGGATTTTATTGAGTTAAGTTCCATGCTCAATGCCCAGGTTGGCTGGCTACCTTCAGAGTTTGGGGTAGTATCTTCCTCAAAGTTTTTCCATGAGTGATTTTAGGATATACAGGCTGCATTCTTGCCCCTACCATTAATACAATACCTTTTTTTCAGTTGTTAAGATCCAAGTGGTGTAGTTTAGGATGTTCAGATGATGTGCTCGATCTTCATGAATGTATCCAAAGCAAGGTTAAGATCTACTGCTAGAGAGAAACTTGCCTTGGGGCACCATTACCTGCACTATTTTTTATTAAGAAAGAGTGATGATTAATGAATTGCTAGATTACTAAGTGATGGTAATTTTGTGTGCATGCATGTGTGTAGAGAGAGAGAGATAATGGGAGGGGAATGAAGTGTAATACAAGGAAAATTAGGAACCCCTTTACTGACAAGCCCCCCCAGAAAGAATGGATTCAGATATCTTTGGTATTTAGCAAACCCCCTGGGACTCCATGGCTCCTTCCTGAAATGTCAATAGATAGGACCATCCCACTGAGAGATAACCTGGCAGATCCTGTCTAGCAGATATCCCTGAGACTCCTTGGTTCCTTCCTGGAATGTCAATAGATAGGACCATCCCACTGAGAGATAACTTGATAGACCCTTCCTGGGAGATATCCCTGGGACTCTGTGACTCTACCAAGGAATGTAAATGAGATTATCCCACTAGTACGATAACCTGACTGAATCTTTTGATCAGCCAGGACCTTTGTTCCTCTTCCCCCCTACTCTGTACCCCCATATCCTATATAAACCAAGCCATCACCCCAACACATTTGCCATTGATTTGTGGTGCCGTACCCCGATGGCCGCCGGCTAATAAATTCTCCACTTAAAACTTATACTCTGTGGTGTGTCTCGCTCGCTTCTGGTACAACAGAAGAAACAGGCAGAGGGAGGGAGGGAAAGAGAGAGAGATTGAGAATGTGAGCACAAGCTTGACCAGCATTTTGTTTGCACTTTCCTCAACAGAAGTCTTCCTTTGAATACTCCTAATGGCATAGTGAATTAGGGTTCTCAAAGGCTGTGCCAGCAGAGTACATGCTTTGACAGATCCCACAAAAATGAGCAAAGTCTTGTCAGTGGACTATCATCTGAGAGACCCAGCTTAGCTAAGTTTGGAGGGGTTTATTTTCAAGTGGTTAGTCACCAAGTGATGAATTTTTCAGCCACAGCAACTCATTAAGACCAGCTGCTAAAGGCATGAAAGGCCCTGGTCTTCATCACTGGAAGGAGCTGCCTATATCAATGAGATCTTGGTTCATTGGAAATATTGAAAAAGACAGCCAGCACCTTTTAGTTCCCTTTTAAATGTGCTTAACCTGTTTATGGAGACATTTCAGAGAGTATAAATTGAAATATGATAGCCTACAGGCATGCAAATGCAAGACTAAGAAGAGAATGAATGTAAGTTAAGAAAAATTTGGTTAGGATTTGAAGTGAAGTAAATTAGAGTCCTTCCCTGTCTTTTTGTCTGTTTAAAGCAAGGATCTTTCTACCATAAAAATAAGAAGTACAAATTCTTAGTCCTGATTCCCCCTTATAAATTTGGACATGCCCAGAATTGCAACTATAAAAGGGCTTTCCCACAGGAAAGTGATCTCTGGTGGCTTGGGCTTTCTTTAATTTGCTCATTCTAATTCCCTGCAATAGGGCTTCCTTTTTTAAATAAGTGCCACAGGAGAGTGACTGCATAAACAACCTACTTTGCTTTCAGTAGATGTAAGACCGAGTCCCTTCTTGAGAAGAAAACTTGAGTGGAAGTTACAGGGAGGTAACAGGGAGGACACCCATCCAACAACAGGACAATGTTTCCTTATTTAAAAAAGTGATTTCTTCCTTCCTGGAGGAAACTGAGGCCAGATAACCACGTACCTGTTAGGTGGTGGCAGGAGCACTGGTCTTGAAATGAGAAGATCTGAGGTGAAATCCCAGCTCTGCCTGTACTGGTGACCCTGAGCAAGTCAGTTTACATTTTTGAATCTTAGTTTCTTCTTATGTAAAATGGAGATATTTATACTACCTACCTTACAGGGAAAAGATCAAATCAGCTAAAATGAGCTTTTTGTTTTGTTTAAATTTTTAATTTTTATTTATTTATTTATTTTTAGTTTTCACCATTCACTTCCATAAGCTTTTGAGTTCTAAATTTTCTACTCCTCCCCCCACCTGATGGTATACAGTCTGATATAGCCTATACATATACATTCATATTAAACATTTTCACATTAGTCATATCGTAAAGAACTAGAACCAATGAGAGAAACCACGAGAAAGAAGAAATAAAAAAGAGAGAGCAAATAGTGCGCTTCAATCTGCATTCAGACTCTGTAGTTCTTTTTCTGGACGCAGACAGCATTTTCCATCATGAGTCTTTTGGAGCATCTTACATCCTTGCATTGCTGAGAAGAGATAAGTCTGTCATAGTTGATCCTTGCACACTGTGGCTGTAACTGTGTACAATGTTCTTCTGGTTCTGCTCAATTCACTCTGCATCAATTCATGTAAATCTTTCCAGGTTTTTCTGAAGTCCATCTATTCATCATTTCTTACAGAACAACAGTATTCCATCACAATTCATATACTACAACTTGTTCAGCCATTCCCCAATTGATGATCCCTGCAACTTCCAATTCTTGGCCACCACAGAGAGAGCTGTTATAAATATAAAATGAGCTTTTTGTAACCATAAAGTGCTATGTCAGTGGGCATTATAGAGCTGCTGCCATGTGGTAGCAATCCATGCCCTCAGTGGGAGGTTTGTCTGAGTGGTCTCTCAAATGACTGTCACATTTCAGATCATATAAAACCTTGATACCATTTGCCAGTTGCTTTTCTAGGATAAGGATTCCCAATCCTACTATCTTCCCAACTCTCAGTTATCTTCAGTTATCTTGAGGACTGTCATGGATTTCTCAAAAAAAAATCCTCTTAAAACAAAAATAATTTAAATTAACAGATTTTTAAAAATATTAAACACATGTCCTGGAATATTTCAGACTAACAACTGTGGTGTGGCCAAGCTCCCTAAATGCTGACATGTACTTGTGTGTTCTGCTAAACCTACTGTATCTTGAGTAGAATTATAGTATTAACTCAGATGAGGCTTGACATTGTCTTTGTATGGAGCCTGAATCCCCATGAAGAACCACATGGCCCATGACTCCCACCACTACAGTGTAGCCTTGGTGACAAATGATCTGTCATAAGGAAGCCAGCCCTTTCCCTTAAAAGAGGCCAGGATAGCAGAGACCTCTGATTGAAAAAATATGACCCTCTTTAAAAATAGGAGTGTGTTGAACTACACAGGAAATGATAATACAAAACAGCAGATTTCAAGTTCAGCTGTTTAAAGCACAAATCCAGGGCTCAAATTTAGGGGGAGGTACTGTCTGTCTGTACAATTTCTGCCCATTGGGACCTGGTAGAAGTTTGAAATGTAAAAATTGGTACAAAATAAGAAACAAGCCTTGAAAATACATTATTTCATTTGAAACTCTGATTCATTCTTGCCTGCCACATGTTGTCTCTGAATGGGGTAGGGGGGAGAAGGGCGGGGAGGGGTGTCTCTTTAGATGTGAAAATCACCCTTGAGAGGATCACCTGTTCTCCTGTACTTCTAGCAAATACCTCTCACCCAGAGTGAGACCTAGATTGCAATTTGTTTTACATTTTTCCTGTTTCCCTTGCCTCTTGTGTCTCTGCAGGTTTTCCAGCTTGCTGCCCACTTGGTATACTGGGGCAAGGCCATCATCATCTACCCGTTGTGTGAGAACAATGTCTACATGCTGTCTCCCAATGCCAGTGTGTGCCTGTGAGTAGGAACTGGCTGCATGACAACTACCAAAGATTGAATCATACCATGGGGGAAATCATTTGGCCAAAAGCATTAGCAACCTCACCTCCTTTTTTTTAACAGCAGTTAAAAAAGACAGTGGTCAGAAAAAGAGGTGGAGCACTTGTGTCCTTCTTCCTATTTCCTTCTTGTAGAGTTCGGTTGTTGTTCAGTCTTTTTTCAGTTGTGTCCAGCTCTGTGTGACTCCATCTAGGATTTTCTTTGCAAAGATACTGGAGTGGTTTGCATTTCCTTCTCCAGCTCTTTTTATACATGAGGAAACTGAGGTACATGGGGTTAGGTAACTTGCCTAGGATCACACAACTAGTGTCTGAGGCCAGATTTGAACTCAGGAAGATGACTTCAGGCCTGGTTCTCTATCCACTGTGCTGCATCACTGCTCCATTCTCTAAGGTGTGAAGAGCAAATCCTTGCATGGTCTAGCCTCCTGACATCAGATGGTGGCCATGGCCTTCAGGTCAGATTTTATAACTAGAGTTGTACTCCTAATATTGTCTTGGGCTTCATCGCCTAGTTCCTGAACCTGACAAAGCATCACCTGTTTGCTTCTGGAACTTAAGTCAGAGTGTGGATAGCATGTTTGTTAAATCAGATCAAATGAAGGGGTAAGGGTGAAGATAGGGAGAATAAGCATTTTAGTAAGCAGCTTCTCTATGCCAGGTGCTTTACAAAAATCTGATTTGATCCATACAACAACCTTCGGAGATAGGTGCTGTTAATATTATCCCTGTTTTACAGCTGAGGGAACTGAGGCGCAGATTGGCTGAGTGATTTCCTCAGGATCACACAGGCCCAGATTATCATCTCTACAGTCAGGTCATTTAACATAAGTCCATGGTTAGTGAGGTTGCCTCGTGGAATAACAGACATAAACTTCTTCATCTCCCAGTTCAGCTCAACAAGGGATATTACATACCTATTCTGTACAAGGCATTGTGCTAGACGTTGGGGATACAAACACAAAAAATGAATTAATCCCGTCTCCCAAGGAGCTAATATTCCACTAGGAGGACATTGCATGTATATAGACTTCTAGTTGGGCTCCCTGCCACAAGTCCTTCCATGTTCTAGTCCACTCAGCTGTCTAAATGATCTTCCTAAAATGCAGGTTTGACCACGTCCCAGCCCTCCTTCTCCCCCGACACATCGAACTCCAGCAGCTCCCTATCACCTCCAGCGTCAAATATAAAATCCTCTGTTTAGCATTGAAAGCCTTTCTGATGTCGGCATCAGCTGTATTTTATGCCTTATACCATGCCCATGTGATCCAGTAACACTGGTCTTATTGTTGTTCCTTGAACAAGACATTACATCTCCCAATTGCAGGTATTTTCACTGGCTGTGCCCCATTCCTGGAATGTTCTTCCCTCCTCATCCCTGCTTTCTGCTTCCCTGATTTCCTTCAAATAGCAGCTAAAATTCCACCTTATACAGGAAACCTCTCCTGATCCTCCATAATTTTAGTACCTTTCCTCTGAGCTTACCCCCAGTTTATCGTGTTTATAGCTTGTTCGTGCCTGGTTATTTTCATGTTTTCCCCCATTAGACTGTGAGCTGCTTTTGAGAGCAGGAATTGTCTTTTGCCTTTCTTTTTATCCCTAGCACGTAACACAATATCTGGCACATAGTAGGTATTTAATAAATGTTTATTGACTGACTGACTGACACAGATAAAGTAAGTACAAAGCATATACAAAATAATGCAAAGTCATAACACCAGGGACAGAGAATTTTAACAAGTGGCAGGATCAGGAAAGGCCTTGTGAAAGAGGAGGGAGAAAGAAATCAGAATATGAAGAACAAAATAATAGCAATAAGGTTTTTGAAACCTTGTGGCCTACCAGGGTTGGGAATAACCATTGGCTCTGGATGAGTAGGACAGTAGTGATATCATCAGATCTGACTTGGAAAAAATGTGTGTGCTGGAGACATTACTGGTTCTTATTTAGAAGACTTCTGATTGTATGTTTTTGGTGTAAATAGCTAAAAAAATTTGGCTGGACTTTAGTAGTTAAATAAAAGCCAATGTCCTAGCCTTCCCTTCTTCTGTACTTGCTAAGGACATCCCTATTAAGAAGATGTCCCACCCCTCTTCTGTCACCTTATATTCTTCCACCCTTGTCCACCCCTAAATGACCTGGATCTAAAGTTTTCCAAGATCCTAGTTAATCTAAACACTGTTTACATGTCCTGTCCTTACTGAGAAGCTTTCTTTAAATATACTTTTCTAAGTCTGACTTTAGAAATATATTTGAATGTAAGCACACACATCACACAAACACACAATGAGGAAAGTCAAGGCAGATATCAGGATAATTCAAGCCAATAAACAATCACATAAATTATTAAAAACCCATTTTATTCAGTTATTTTGTACATTTCAAATAAAGGTGTTTGGTTTAAAAAAAGAAAAGAAAGAGGAAGAAGACACCTAAGCTGTGTCTTGAAGGGAGCTAAGTGTGACAAGCAGCTGAGATGAGGGAATGCATTAAAAACGTGGGGAGCCATCTGTGTGAAGGCATGGAAGGGGATGGGGAGTCTGCAGTAGGCCAGTTTGATAGAAGAGAGAATCTAGGGAAAGGAATAAAAGAAATAAGAATGGGAAATTAAGTGGGAGCAAAATTGTGGAGGGTATTAAATGATAGGCTTTATATTTTATCCTAAAGGCTATTGGAAGGTATTGAAGATTTTTGATTGGTGGAGGAGTGTTTTAGGAATATCAGTTTGGCAGCATTATGGCAGATAGATTGGCAAGAAGAAAGCTTGGAAGCAGGAAGGCTGTTGCATTAGTTTACATGAGAGGTGTTGAGGACCTAACCTAGGGTAGAGGCTATGTGAGTAGAGAGAAGGTAATGAATGTGAAAGATTTTGTGGATGTAGCAATGCCCAAACTTTACTACTAATTGGATATAGAATTTTGGGGGGATTATTTATTTGTTTAAGATTTTTAGTTTTCAATATTGATTTCCACAAGATTTGGAGTTACAATTTTTCTCCCCATTTCTACCCTCCCCCCACCCTAAGATGGCATAAATTCTGATTGCCCCTTTCCCCAGTCTGCCTTTCCTTCTATCACCCCACTCCCCCCACCCTTATCCCCTTTCTTTCTCGTAGGGCAAGATAGAATTTCTATAACCCATTGCCTGTATATCTTATTTCCCAGTTGCATGTAAAAACAACTTTAAAAAAAAAACATTTGTTTTTAGAACCTTGAGTTCCAAATTCTCTCCCTTCCTCCCTCCACACACACTCTCCTTGAGAAGGCAAGCAATTCAACATAGGCCACACATGTATCATTATGCAAAACACATATATAATAGTCATGTTGTGAAAGACTAACTATATTTCCCTCCATCCTATCCTGTCCTCCTTTATTGACTTTTTTTTTCATTTTTTCACACAAGAAAGTACTGAGGATTTATTATACAGGTGTGCTACACTTAGCCACAAAGAAAACAATCAGTCTGGAATGACAAGTCCCATGGCACAAAATCAAGAGTCAGGCTAGTAGAATTTGCATTAAATGATGGCGTGTCCTTCTGCGAGGGAGATAGTAAGATGGTGGGTCCTTTGTTGGGTGGGTGGTGTCTCCCAAAGGTTTCTGCTTTGCTGAGAATGTCATTCCATCTCTGCTCCTGTGGCCTCTGCGGTTAGCACAGTCTGGTTACTTGGACCTCTGCCTCATCTTTCTCCTCTTGTGTTTCAGCCTACGAATTTGCTTCTTCCTCTACTTGGCAATCATGGAGCAATGGAAGTCAACAAGATGGTGCTAAGAAGAAGCCCCTTTATTGACTTTTCTCTCTTGACCCTGTCCCTTTTCAAAAGTGTTTGTTTTTGACTACCTCCTCCCCTAATCTGCCCTCCCTTCTATCATCCCCTCCTCGTATCCACTTCCCCCCTACTTTCCTGTAGGGTAAGATACCCAACTGAGTGTGTATGTTATTCCCTCCTCAAGCCAAATCTGATGAGAGCAAGATTCACTCATTCCCTTTCATCTGCCCCCTCTTCCCTTCGATTAAAACAGTTCTTTTTTTTTGCCACTTTTATGTGAGGTAATTTACCCAATTCTATTTCTCCTATATTCCTCTCTCACCCCCTAATTTTATTTTTTAGATATCCTTTCATATTCAACTCTGTGCCTTCTGTCTATATATATATGTGTATATATATATATATACATATATATGTGTGTGTGTGTGTGTGTGTGTGTGTGTGTGTATATATATATATATATATATATGTATATTCCCTTCAACTATACTAATATTAAGAAAGGTCTCATGAGTTACAAACATCATCTTTCCATGTAGGAATGTATACAAAACAGTTCAACTTTAGTAAGTCCCTTGTGATTTCTCTTTCTTGTTTAACTTTTCATGCTTCTCTTGATTCTTGTATTTGAAAGTCAGATTTTCTCTTCAGCTCTGGTCTTTTCATCGAGAATGCTTGAAAGTCCTCTATTTTACTGAAAATCCATATTTTGCCCTGGAGCATTATATTCGGTTTTCCTGGGTAGATGATTCTTGGTTTTAATCCTAGCTCCTTTGACCTCCGGAATATCATATTCCAAGCCCTTCCATCCCTTAATGTAGAAGCTGCTAGATCTTGTGTTATAACCTGATTGTGTTTCCACAATACTCGAATTGTTTCTTTCTGGTTGCTTGCAATATTTTCTCCTTGACCTGGGAACTCTGGAATTTGGTGACAATATTCCTAGGAGTTTTCTTTTTGGGATCTTTTTCAGGAGGCGATCGATGGATTCTTTCAATTTCTATTTTACCCTCTGGCTCTAGAATATCAGGACAGTTTTCTTCACTGTACCTCTCTTAAAGATGAGGGCCCCTCCTGTTCTGTAGATCCTTCCATTGTGATGGTGTGTTTGAGCTAGGCTATCATTTGTTTATCTCACTTTACCTTCAAAAACCTTGAAAAGATTGTTTAAAGCCATAAACTTTGAATTTCCCTAACTCCATCCCAAAGCCTGCTACTTTGTTGGGCTCTGACAACCTCCACACCAAGAAATGATCCTCTTTCATGCATAGCCCCTACCTAGGACTCCTAATCTTTAAAGAGAGCAACTTGCTTTGCTCTTGACCAGAAAACACAATAGGAGAAAACTGTGTGAAGTAAATGTGTCAAGGACACAAGGCTAATATAACTTTAATCTGCATTAACAGGTAGAAGTATAATGTCCAGAACAAAGGAGGTTCTAATCCAGACCTGCACAACTTGGCAGTAGGCGAGGGCCAAAATTAAAATAGGTTAGACTAGAGATAGAGTGACAATGCTTGGTTGCCACTGATCACATGATAGCCACTTGGGTGGGCTGTGAGTGGCCGTGTGTTGTGCAGGCTTACTCTGATCCCACCGTATTCTGCCTCTGTCAGACATCCAGAGTATTATTGTGTCCGTTTCTAGCAGAGGGACATGATTATTTCTTATTCTTGTTTTCCACAGATATTCTCCATTGGCTGATCAGTTTTCTCGGCAGTTCCCTGCTCACGATTTGCCATCTGTTCTTGCCAAATTTTCATTGCCAGTTTCCTTATCAGAATTCAAGAATCCTCTTGCTCCACCAGTGCAGGAGGTAAGTTGTTGAGCATCACTGGGTCTGCCTGGGGGCAGGGGTTAAACAAGGTAACCTCTAAAAACCTCTACCCACCCCGTTTATTCTTTATGTAACTCCCCTCTTCCCACTGTTTCAAGTGGGCATGACTTTACATGTTACCCACATCCTTAGAATTGTGTGACAGAAAATGGATTGATTTTAGCTCTTTGTTCTCCACTTGCCAGGCAAGGCCTGCCCATGTCACTAGCATTCTAAAAATCCCCCACAGAATGGCTCTGGCCTAGTGTGGATTTTTCAAGTGAGATTACTTGATTTAGTTAGAGAGTAGGACAAGTTGGTTGGTTTCTCTTTTCCTCCTACCAAAGGGGCCCCCTTCTAGGCTCCAATGAGCTGGTTTTCTTATCTGAAAACTTTACCCTGGTGAGATGATATTGACCTTTAACTGAGAGGACAAAGCTTGAGTTCAGCCCCTTACTGGGACCTCGGATGTTTTTCCATTGATATCAGAAGCAAAGAGAGCTTTGTTTTCACTGGGGCCTAAGGTTCTGAATCTCTAGGCTAGGGCTGCTCCAGTGAGAAAAGGGGAATTGCTGTTGGCACTGTACATCCTGCTTCCCTCATCAGGGCACACACAGCCTCTAATAACTGGAATGGAGCCCTAGAGTTCATTTGGGTCTGTGAGAGAAAGCTGGTGAGAAGAGCCAGTGTGCCAGGTCCAAGAGTATACTGCCTGTCATATTTTGGCCCCAAGAACTTTCGCCTTCTACTCCAGTCTGTGCCCCCACCCCCATTGTGAGAAACATTTAAACCAAGAGAGGAGCATAGCAAATATCCATTCTTATATGAATCACTCTACATGCTATCAACCATGACTTCCATGATGGATAAATGAAGGAGCATTTATTAAATACTTACTATGTATCAAGTACTCACAAAGTGCTGTGAAAACATATACAAAAAGGAGACAGTCCCTATCCCAGATGAAGAGACAACATATAGCAGGGAATGATGGCTGAGTGAGGGGGCTTTGGCCTTAGGAATCACAAGGATGGAGATAGAACCATAAGGCAGTTGATTCGGTTACTGTTTCCAGATCAAGAGATGGAAAGTGAGCGGAATTTTGTTGGGGGGTGGGGAGGGCGGGGGGGAGAGGTTATAGATGGCTGGGTAGACAGTCAAATGGGATATAAGGCATAGCTAGATACAGTAGCAGAGAACAAGTCTGTACTCATCAGTCAATGTAGTAGTTGTTCTAAAGCTGAATGAATGAACTTCCCCAGAGGCTAGAGGCATAGGTTCTGGATGGCCATTCCAAAGGCGCAGTCCAGGCGGAAGAAAGAGAAGAGCGGCAGGGCATATGCCAAGAGTAAATTTCTGTATGACACACAATGTATGATTTGGTCTGGGGCTGGCTACTGGACGCACCTCCACCTGGACCTCTTAGGGGCCCCAACTCAGCTCATCTGCCTTGAAATCTGACTTTCTTCTTTATTCACAGGAAGTTAGAAGTTAAGATTGAGCACTGCCTCTCAGTTGTAGGAATTTTCTCTTGGAAAAGGTTTCTGTGCTTTTTTTTTGAAGAGGGAGGAAGAGGCAATACAGAGAGAAAAGTGAAATAGTCCCTCTCCCCAAGAGGTTCATTTTACAAAACAAATACAAGTGAGCTTTCTGGAGGGCCTTAGCATCTGGGAGAACAGAGAATCATGAAGACTTCACATAGAAGGAAGCCTTTGAGCTGAGTTTTGAAGAATAGAAAAGGTGAAAGGAAGTAAGAAGGTGCATTCCAGGCATGGGGCATTGGGGAATGGTGAGGAGGAAAAGGGAGGTGGTAGGTGAGGACAGCGAGAAGGTCAGTGTGGCTGAGCCAAATAGTATGGAAAAAGGAATAATGTGTATGACAGGATTGGATAAGGAGATTGGAACCAGGTTGTGAAGGACTTCAAGAGCCAAATAGAGAAGTTTATATTTGATCCTAAAGGAAGTAGGGAGTTATTATAGTTTATTGATTAGGGGAGTGACCTAGTCAGACCCGCTTTTTGGGAAAGTCACTTCAGCAGCTGTGTGGACAATGAATTGGAGTGAGAAGAGTCTGGAGGGAGGGAGACTAGATAGGAGGCTGTTGCAGTATTCCAGGGGAGGGCTGAGGAGAGCCTAAGCTAGGCCGGTGGCCATGTGAGGAGAGAAGGGTATGGATGCAAGAGAAGTTGTGGTGGTAGAAATTACAAAGTTTGACAAGATGGGAGAAAGTGAGGACTCCAGGATAACATCGACATTGTGAACCTGTGTGATCATGATACATGTGATCAACCAACAAAGGAGAGTGAGAAGGGAAAAACAGTGTCATAAAAACCCAAAGAGGAGATAGTATTCAGGATGACAGGGTATTGCATAGTGTTAGGTGCCACAGTAGTCAAGAAGGTCAGGACTGAGAAAAGGTCATCAGATTAGCAGTTAGATTATTGGTGGCTTTGGAGAGGGCAGTTTTAGTTAAGTGGTGAAGTCCCAAGCTGGACTACAAAGGGATGAGAAGCAAGTGAGAAGAAAAGAAATGTAAACAATGAATTTAGTGGGATCTAGGAGAGGGGTTTTTTAAGGTTGGAGGAGACTTAACATATGTTTGTAGAAAGTTGGGAAGGAATCAGTATAGAGTGATTAAAGATTAGAAAAGGAATGATTGTGGGGAACAGTCTCCTGGAAAAGAAGAAAGGCAGTGGGATCAGGGGAACATGAAAAGGGGCTGGCCCTGGTGAGAAGAATCACTTCTTCATCAGAGACTAGAATAAAAGAGACTGTAGGAATTCAAAGATGTAGAGGAGAGAAGAGAGAGTTCTTGGTAAATAGTCTCCATTTTCTCAATAAAGTATGGAGTGAGGTCTTTAGCAAAGAAGGCGGATTCTGGGCTTGTCATCAGGAGAAATGTGGGGCCATATAGCTGAAGGCAGCAGTTAATGCCTAAATGTGATTAGAAGTGCATGTGGCCTAGAGCTTCCCCAGAGTGGGATGTCCAAGAGTATCATTCTTCTTTTCTGGACCTGACTCTTCTCACTGAGATCTAGTTTTTCTTCCTTTTTTATGTTTTCCCTTATGAAATTCCTCTACTGTCTTTGTAGACACAACTCATCCAGATGGTGATCTGGATGCTTCAGCATAGGCTTCTGATCCAACTTCACACATATGTTTGCCTGATGGTGCCCCCCAACGAAGAAGAGAATCGAACACGAGAGGAGGATGTCCCCTTCACCGCCCGCGTTGGAGGCAGGAGCCTTAGCACACCCAATGCCCTGAGCTTTGGCTCACCAAGTAGGATCACCTCTCTTGATACCCTAGCTTTGCCTTAGAAAGGGGGAGGGAACCTATTAATGTCCCCATCCCCACGAAGATGTGAGGAGTGGCCTGATATCTAGGCTCTCACCTCCCACATCCCTGGCCTTGGGAACTGGGATAACTGGACAATTTGGTTTGTATGTGCAGGTGTGTACCCAATAGGGAGCAAATATTTGTGGTTATAGGCTTTGTCTTAAGAACTCCTTCCAAGCTCACTGCAGTGTTTGCCTATTCTCAGGAACAGCCTGAGACCCCATGGGGAATGTTCCCCTTTGTGTACATACTTTTCCAATCCTTTGCTGGGTCCTCAGAGCTTCAGAGGGAGTGAAGCCAAACTGCTTCTTCGACAGCCTGGACATGGGCTCCAAATTTACTCATTTTAGTTTCATTTTAGTCACCTCTGACTGACCCCTCCTGCCTTGAGTATCTTCCACAAGTTAGCTGAAGGACTACAATGTTATCCTGATCCCAGGAGTATCAGGAACTCCTGGGCCAGGAAGGGCCTTACCTCTGTCACTGCCCACGCCCTTTCAAACCAGTGAGTTAAAATCATTTTAAAGAAAAGATTTACAACCTTCCATAGTAACTGATCAGTTAGCATTTTCTATATTCTCCTGAGTGCTTTGGGCAGGTCATCTAAAGCTCTTGCTGCGGCTTGAGGCTGTGTTCTCCCTTTTTGGGCTTAGGTAGGGACTTCATTGCCTTGGAGCCATCCTGGACACACAGAGGATGTGTCTGGCTCCCAAGTCTGTAAAGCCAAGACTGAAGTAGTTGGAAAGCACTGTATGAAAGCACTTGCTCCTAAAAATAAGATTAATGTTATTATTACTATTGATAATGACTCACAAGATTCCAAGAGCCCCAAACAACCCCCTCAGCAAACCCAGAAAGTTGGTGGTACAGATATTATTAATCCATACTTTCTAGAAAGGAAGCTGAGGGTCAGAGGAATGAAGTCACTTGCCCATAGTCCTATAGCTCTCAACACCAAGGCTTGGCTTTGACCCTAAGTCTACAGACTCCAAGCCCAGCGCTGTCTCCTCTCTAGGAAGCTTCCTGAGATAAGCCTGTTGGACATCTAGAAGAGCAGGATCCTTAGGGGTATGTCAAGAAGTCTCATGGTCTGAGCCAAGGACATCCTAGAAACAGCTAAGCCAAGGGCTGGGGAACAAGGAACTTGCCATCAGATTTTCTTCACATTTGTAGAGAGAACAATTGAACTAAACCTTTTCCCAGAGTACTTTGAGGTGATACTGATCTCCAAAAATCCTTCTTAAAAAAAAATACCAGCCAAACTAGCTTTTCATTCAAGCTGAGACTGATTTTGTAATAACACATTAGAATAAGGATTTTGGTGAATATATTCCTTTCCAACAGATGCTGTGCTGAAACTCCATCCATGTTGGTGGTGTTCAGAATTCTTAGAAATGTCACTAAAGCCCATTTGGGAGCCACACAAGACAATCTGTTTCATTACTTTACATTCACACTCCTTTAAAACAAGCAAATCTAAAACCTGTATTTCCCAGCTTGATCCCTGTATTTGCCAGACTTGGCTCCAAGCAAACATTCAGCTGTTTCCAACCTCTTCTTCACCAAAGTTGAAGATGTGCTATCATCAAAAATAATTTCAATTTCAGTGTTCACTGGGCTCTAAAGGTACTTGCCAAACAGAATTTTTCGAAAGTTCTGAGTGATAGCTGGTAGCTATTGTTCTAAATGCATAGCTTCCCAAAGGGGCTACTTGGAAGGACAACACTCAGATTCAGTTCTGAATGTTTTTTACAATATCAGTCACAGCTTCTAGTATGGAAACTAAGTCTGAAAAAAAAAAAAGGTGCCTGAGCTCCTTACACCAGAATTCCCTTGTAATCTTTTTTCTTATCTCTAAAGATGGGGAAATGTTTCCTTGTTTCTCAAACCTGCCATTGTAAGACAGTGGTTAGGACTTGTTTCCATTCTAGGACTTAACTGATTCTTAGGATCAAAGGTTTAAAGCCAAAAGGGACCTTAGAAATCATCTGGTTCAATCCCCCTGTTTTAAAAGGGAAAAACTAAGACCCCAAGAGATTAAATAATTTGCCAAAAGTCACACAGATTGTTAGTAGCAGAGCCAGGATTTGAACCCAAGTTGGCTGATTCTGAATCCAGTGCTCTTTCCATTGTCTTTTGTCAACCTGTAATGTACATTTTCAGGAATGAGAGGGACTTTAAAAAATCCTAAATTAAAATTAATTTGCAGGTCCATGTTTCAACAATCCGGCTAGCAGCTGTTGTCGGGGTGAAAGCCCAAAAACAAGAATGCTACCAGCACGCTGCAAAAGCACAGGTTCTTTTGATCTGCTTAACTAAGGAAAGCAAGGTTAAGGGGTTGGCAAGCTTACTTTAATTCAGCACACAAATATCATTCACTTAATTCAGGGGAAAAAGCCAGCACACTGAACTTCAGAGCAAAATACAAACAAATTACAAACATCGACAGACAGACCTTGTCTGATTCATAGTTACCAACATCTAGGTTCAGCCCAGGAGCTCATAAGGAAGGCTGGTGCAGAGTTACTCTCGTCACCACTGCTGTGAGTAAGAGCTCCAAAAATGAGAAGGCCAACCCTTGGTTTTATATCTTTTTCAGTGTCAGGGGTGAGTCACACATGCAACTCACCCATGTGACCTAAAATCGTCACAAAGAGGTGACTTAAACCCACGTGGTCTAAGAGCCTCTGATGTCCCAAACCTATCACTCAAACTTATTTGTAAACTAGGCCCTCCCCTGAGTTAGCCCCACCTTGGGCCCCCCCTTAGTTACCAATCCACACCCACATAGGTTTTACACCTAATAGGGGTTTGGGCCTGGGGCTTAGCACCTAGCTCAATGAAATACACTGAATTACTCAAAGGAAACAAACCAAACTCTTCAAGGGCACTTGTTGCACTAAGTGCTAAGGAGCCCATTCTGCTTACCAACACAGTCCATAACCTTCAACCTACTTTCCCTAAACCACACTTCCTTCCAGTGACCCCACCTTGGCTTCTGTGGTTCATATTACTTGCCTCTTTCCTGTAGTACTGGCTGCCCATTATACCATATACTTGTATTATCTCCTCCATCAGAATTCCTCAGAGGACATAAGAGAAGGACTTGCTAACTCCAGCTCAGATGTCTGTGTCAGACAGCTGGCCTTCACGCTAACGTGCCATTGAGGGAAATAGCAAAAGTAGGAATGTCAAAGAGTAGGCTTTTCGTGGGGAGGGGGAGATAAACTGGGCCAGTCAGGATGTGGCTTCTTCTGGGCACTCCCGTTAACAAAGACGTGGTCTGTTCAGAGACTTGAAGAGAGTTCCCATGCTGCCAAGAGGAATAAGACAAGGCACAAGACCTGTCGTTTTAGTTCTCAGAGAGGCCTTGGCCTCGCTTACTCCTGTCACAGAAAAGTATAAGGTTCTATCACGTGATCTCATGGTCTTTCCTATAGCTAGCAGTGATGACATGACCCTTACAAGTCCCAGCATGGAGAACTCCAGTGCTGAACTGCTCCCCAGTGGAGACTCCCCACTGAATAAAAGGATGACTGAGAATCTGCTGGCCAGTTTGTCAGAGCATGAGCGGGAAGCCATCCTCAATGTCCCTGCTGCTCAGAATCCTGAAGATCTCCGCATGTTTGCCAGGTGGGAGCTTGGGTGTAACCAGGTAGTTGGAACTTACTCATTAGACAACAAGGAGTTGAAAGACTTGGGAAGATTAGTGACTTGACAAAAAGCTCTAGGCGGCATGGAGGATGAGCTGGAGCTGGGGAGAGAATGGAGATAGAAAGACATGTCAGATTGTTGTTGTTCACTGTATTAGAGCCTCAACTAAAGTGGTCACGGCTTCATAGGGCTAGAGCTGGAGGGGGCCTCAGTGGTCAGGGAGTCCCACCCCTCACTTTACAGATGAGGAAACTGAGGCCTAGGGCAGTTAAGTGACTTGCCCTGGGTTGCACAGCTAGTATGTGTCTGATGTAAGATCTAAGTCCAGCAGTCTCTCCATTTTGTCTGGTGGCATGGGAGTAGAGAAGAGAATGCAATAGTGAGAGCATGGAGGTGGCATGGATAGAGTTTAGGCATGGTCGGAAAATGAAAAATCAAAACCAAGATCAGGAACATTGACAGAAATAATGAGGTCAGCAAAAACCTTAACTTTGAACTGTGAAGTTTCAGTTCAGTCAAATTCAACAAATTAACACTTTAAAAGTAAACTTTTAAGAATAAAAAAGACTAGCTGTTCCCTCGGGCTGGTATTGAAATATCCTGCAGGAAGGTCTGTTTGTACATGAGTTAACCCAAGGTCTAGGCTGTTAATCAGGTCCAGATCCTGCTAATTGCCATTTGGTTTTTCAGTCATAGGGAATGGCAGAGTAATGAGCAATTGTTTACCTCAGAGAAAATATGCATCAGTGCCTCACTTCTAGCAGTTTTGAGGGTTTCATTTAAAAAGAGAAATTAATTTTAGGTACACAGTAACATTTAATTGGGTTGTTATGCTAGCCTGTCTTAGAAAAGTCATTTCAAATCCATCTTTTACCTGCTGCTGCAGGTTATTAAGGAACAAATATCATTTCGATTTCTACCTAGTTTCTCAAACACACCTGCTGTACTTGTACTCTCCTGGACATACATACAGCAGAGGTGATTCTGAGTTCCTCTTTAAAAATAAATTGGTTAATAAGAAACTAGGGAGGCAGCTAGGTGGTGCAGTGAGTAGAGCACCGGCCCTGGAGTCAGGAGGACCTGAGTTCAAATGTGGCCTCGGACACTTGACACACTTACTAGCTGTGTGACCTTGGGCAAGTCACTTAACCCCAATTGCCCTGCCTTCCCCCCTGCAAAAAAAAAAAAAAAAACGAAACTAGGAAGGGAATGTAAACCTCGCCATGCCTAACAAATAAGTGTCTCTGCCTGATTTCTTAACTATGTGCCTATGAACCTAGTAGAAAAACAAAAATGTTAGTTTAAGAGTAAAGAGAAATGAGTTCTGCTGTTGACCCTGCTACTAAATCGTGTATAACCTTAGGCAAAATCGCTTATTTCTCTCATTTTCATTGTCCTTACTTTTAAAGACAACTCTGCCCTCCCTAATTCAGGATAAAATGGAATAGTGGAGGTGGAACAGACCAAGCATGTTTGGGAGACAGAAATACGGGATGATAAATTTAGAAAGCTCAGTGAAAAAATTACTTTCTACATCAAAATTAGGTATTTGGTGAATGGTTTTTGTTGGCAAGGTAGAAAGGACTGTCAGCTCAGTTCCTTTAGCCATCTACTGTCCATTTAGGATTAGTCACACTAATGCAGTGAGATGTGGCATGGCATAGTGCCTAGAGAACTAACCAGATGAATCTGTGAGAATGCTCTTCAAAATTGTCATTATCCTTATAGTTGAGAGCCAAGAAGCTCTGAGGACCAAGTTCAAGTCCTACCTCTGACGTATACTGGCTGTGTGGGGTGTATGGGGTATTCAGGAGGACTAGCCCCTCTGGTGTGAGGGCTGCTCATCCACCTTTGGCGTCAGCCTGATTCACCTCTCAGTCATGGCTCCAAGAAGCTGTAGCATGGGCAGCAGCCACCAGTAGACAGGCTGAACCAGGCTGAGGGGACAGGCCTCAATCCCATCGGTGAGTTGGGAGTATCTGCCTCAGGCATGTGAAGACTTCCCTGGTGGGACGGACAGATGAGAACAATTTGTTCCAATGTCCAGGAAGGCTGAAGCAGGCACTGAGGAGAGCTTAGAGCTTGGTCAGACACTGGAGATGCCAAGGTCATCCACTGCATCCGGAACCATTACCAGTCATCCTGACTTTTGTCTTGGACTTAGATGACTCTGGAGGAGAGAGTGAGACTGGTGGTTTCAACTTTGCCTCACTTAAATACAGTTCACGAGTGAGTCAAGACATCACCCTGTGATGTGATTCATTCTCTTAAAAAATGAAAGATGAGGGGGCAGCCAGGTGACACAGTGAGTAGAGCACCTTCCCTGGAGTCAGGAGGACCTGAGTTCAAATCTGGCCTGAGACACTTGACACACTTACTAGCTGTGTGACCTTGGGCAAGTCACTTAACCCCGACTGCCCTGCTTTCCCCCCTCAAAGAAAAATGAAAGATGAACAGCATCTGGCTGTGTAACCCAGGCAGGTTACTGGAATTCCCAGTGCTCCAGGCACCTAAGACTGTAAGTTCCAGAGAGGGTGCTAGCCTGCATTGGTAAATTCATTTCCCACTGGACATTCCCAGCACCAGTGAAATCACAGGTCTTGTCCCTGTCCCTATTTCATGCTAATGTAGTTTGGGTTTCATGAGTACCCGCCAGCTAGAAGAAGACAGGGACCCCAAGTGTGTAAAATGGCAGAGGGAAACCGGCATGGTTGTGAACACATGGAAGTGGGCAGTAGTGGAAAGAGCCCTAAAAGACTGGGCTTTAAATATCAGTACTGTGTGACCATGGGCCTTGGTTTCCTCTTCTGTGAAGTGATGGGGGCTGGACTGGAGGCAGTCCCTTCCACCTCTCAGGTTATATATTATTTTGTGATCCTAGTCTCTTACTGCTTAGTCAGGCCTGGTGGGCCCAGTGGACACCTTAGGGAAAACAAATTAGGGAGATAGCAACCACCTCCTGAGCCAAATCATCTCAGTTGTGGAGCTTTGAATGTGGGTGGGAAAGACTGACCCATCAGGGACCTAACAGAAATCTCCAGACCATGAGTTTTCTTTCCACCTCATGTCCCCCTCTCAGTTCTGTGCCTGCTCCAGTGAAGCTCTTCAGCTTGAGTGTTTCTCTTTCTCTTAGTTTGAGAGGGGCCTGGATAGATGTTATTCTGAGCCTGCTCTGTATGCTTTGTGACCTGTGCCCGCCTTGCTGAAGAAACTGAATGATTGTGAAGGGGCAGTCCTAAAGTGTCCCTCTCTGAATAGCTCAGGGCAAGTGGGAGGGTAGCACAGAAACTATCAGAGCAAGAAAGGCTGGTGGTGTCAACTTTTCCCCATGCAATATACTCCCGAATACACATCACCCCACTTACTGAAGAAGAACAAAGGATCTTCTTTTCCAAAACCCAGCCCTGCTTGGGGGAACAGGGAAATGTCTCTGCAACGGTCAGTAACCTCCTCTGGCAGCACTAGCTGTCTACAGGGAGTGCTGGCACTTCCATTTTGGGGAGAGGGACAAGAAATTGGACCTAAAAATCTTAAGGAGGGAAGTTCCCAGAAAGGCAACCCTTTGTCAGAGGTGCCCTGCCTGGTGCCAGGCACTAATCCCATAATCCTCTGATGACTGAAGGGAGAGAGAAAATGTGTGCATCTCTGGCTCTGCTTCCTACTGTGTACCCACCTTTCCTTAGCCTCTGTGTGTAGTGGGAGATCAGAGGGAGAGAAATGTACAAGTTATTGTCATGCTTGATGTTTGACATAAAATGAAGCAGGAGTCTAAAACAGCAAGAGGTGAGGTGGAAAGAGACCTGTGAAAGACTCAAGTCTTCATATTTTATTTTTTCCAATTACATGTAAAATAATTTTTAATATTCATTTTTAAAAATTTTGAATTCTAAATTCTCATCCTCCCTCCCCCCATGAAGGCAAGCAGTTTGATGTAGATTATATACAATTAGTCATGCAAAACAATTTCATGTTAGTTATGTTGCAAAAGAAAACACGGACCAAAAGAAAAAAAAATTAAGTTTTTTAAACAGTATGCTTCAGTCTGCATTAAGAGGCCATCAGTTCTTTCTCTTGAAGTGGATAGCATTTTTCATCATAAAACTATCTTGTCATTTTATATAGCACCAACAGTATTCCATCACAATCATATGCCATTCCCCAAGTGATGGGCATCCCCTCAATTTCCAATTCTTTGCCACCACAAAAAGCTGCTACAGATATTTTTGTACATATATGCTCTTTTCCCTTTTTGGGGGGATCTCTTTGGGATATAAACCCTAATAGTGGTATTTCTGGGTCAAAGGTATGCAGTTTTGTACCCTTTGGGCATAGTTCCAAATTGTTCTCCAGAATGGTTGGATCAGTTCACAGCTCCACCAACAGCATTAGTGTCCCAATTTTGATTTCCTCAGTTGTCAGATAGAAATGGTCATTTCTGTATTATGATATGATATGTGTTTAAGCAATTTTCAAACTTAAAGCACTGTATAAATGCCAGCATGCTGATAGTGATTAGAAAAGCAAGACTTATCCAGGAAGATCGGGGTTTCAATCCTGATTTCTGATTCATCCTGGTTGAGGTACTTTACTTTCCAGGGTCCCAGGAAACTCTCTAAAAGCAGCTACCAATGAAATCTCAAGTTTAGTCCAAAAGTAAGATTTGTTATTACTATCCCTGACCTGTCTCTCTGAGAGGGTGGGTGGTTATAGTGAGAACTTTACATGAATGCTATACAAACATTGTCATTTTTATAGTTGAGTCCAGCAGAGGCCACCTAGAATAAGGGTACGAACCAACTGCTGACAAGGCCAACAAATACCCTGCAACATCGTACTGTGGACAGAGCATTGGCCCTTAAGTCAAAGGACCTGTATTTCAATCCTACCTCTAATGTTTATTACCTCTGTGACCATGGACAAGTCATTTAACCTCCTTGGCTCTCGATTCCTCATCAGCAAAACGAGTGGGTTGGCTCAAAATATGGCTTTCAAGGTGCCTTCCAGTTCTAGAGCTAGGCTTCTTTGATCCAGGAAGGGCCTGGCCCCTCAGACAGAAAGTGCTGCCAAGGACCTCGGAGCTGCACTCACTAATTTCTTCTTCCCCCCTTAGGCTGCTACATTATTTCCGGGGACGCCATCACCTGGAGGAGATCATGTATAATGAAAACATGCGACGATCCCAGTTGCTGATGCTCTTTGACAAGTTCCGAAGCGTCCTGGTGGTTACCAACCATGAGGACCCGGTTATCTCAGTTTTCCAGTCCCTTCTAAAATGAAGGGGAAGTTAGCCCCCTGCTCAGAGGAACACTCACCCTGGAGAATTCTTGGGGCCACCAAGGGCCAGAGGGGATGGGTGGCTATCTTGGGACCATGGTTGGTTTCCCTTAGGCTCTGAATTGGCCTTCCTGTTATCCCTCATTTGGAGAAGCAGCAGTAACTGTGTGGCCTCCTAAGGAGCACAGTATTAGTGGGTTCTAAAGGTCCACTTATTCAGACCTTGAATTCTGGATATAGGTGGAGGGAAGGCTATTTGGTGGCCCAGTTAAGCTTGAGGAAAATACCCTGAAATAACATGACATTGACTCACATGCTAGCTTCCTAACCTGGAATCAACTATAGGCTCCAGCTCAGCTTGAGCCTGCTCCTAGACTGTAGCATTGGGACTCCCTCCAGCCATCAGCCCTTCTTAGCTTGCCAGTCATTCCTGGACCTGTGACCATCCTGTATACTCACTGGTTATCAGCCTAGGGTTGGTGGGATGGGGGAAGCTGAGAGGTCTTCCTTTCCCTGCTTGAACAGCATGTTTTTTGTAAGGTTCTTCTAAAGACTAATCTTCCCAACCCAACCATAGTGCAGCTCAAGAGCTAAGGAGCTGTGGAGGATGTCATAGGAAAGTAAAAGAGCCAGGAGTTAGCTTTCTAGCTGTTCTGTCTCATGCCTTTCCCCTGTCCCTTATAATTATCATTCAGTTTCTGTAAGGAGCACCCCCTCCCCTTAAAGGGGATACAGCCACTTGATCAGTTTTTCCCCCTGTATTCCCATAAAAGCCATTATAGAAAATATGGCTTAAACCTTTGAACCCTTCCCATGCAGAGTAGCCTGAATGCTTTGACAGCGAGGGGCCGCAGCTGGCCAACAGACCTGTGAACAGCAGTGCTAAGGCAATGGGAAAACAAGAGTTTCCCTCCATGCTATAGCAGCTACCCCTGATGAGATTCACAGCCAATTAGGCCGTTTTTCTCAGAGCCTCTCCCAGACTCTGTCTGTGGAATAAATACACTTTCTGTGCCGTTATGGTAAAATCCTTAAGTAGGCAGTGACACTGGAGCCTCTTGATGTTAGATGGTTTTTGCATCAGCTGGAGAGCTGGCTAGGTTATCCCTGGGCCAGCAACATTGAAAATAGCTTTGGGTCTGCCCCAGGCTCCCTGGGAAAAACCACTTTGGACCCCAGGGCAGACCCCTTGACAAGGCCTGCTAGAACATCTTGGCAACTAGCAAGATGGCAGTGTCAGGGCTAGAGAAAAAAGGAAGGCTGTGGCCCAGGTGGTGGCTCTGGTGGAATCTTCAGATGCCCAGGGCTTCTGTCCTGCTGTTTGGGCCACAGATGTCTGCAATTACAAAATCAAATTGCTTCAAAGGAGAAGGTTAGGTACCATGGTGGCAAGAGCCACAATCTCCCTGAAGGCTGCTGACTTTCCTGCCCTAAAACACCACACTGAGAAAAAGAAAAAGTTGAGACACTAGAATGTACATGATTCACCTAACATTGTTTTGTGGAAACAAGAATTTATTTTTCGAAACCTCTAAAAGTCGTTATGTAGCCTAGCCAAGCCATGACCTTGATACAACAGGGGCTCAGCTTGCAAGTGGTGAATTTACCACCAGCAGCAGAAGCAGCTCAGCTTCCCTAGCTGCGCCTTAGCCACTGGCCTGCATTTCCTGTTCTACCTTTCGATCTACCACACTGACATAAGGGTTGCCTTGGATGTAGAATCTGAGTGGCTTTAGGGCCCACTCTGTAGCATAGTTGATACCAATCCTGGCTGCTGCCACCACAGTATGTTCATCTGGCCTTTCAGGGCCCTGCTCCAGCCAAATGGCTTCTTCTTCTGCCAGGTCCCTCTGGTCAAAGCTCTTGTCAATGGCCAGGGCTTGACATAGCTTAGAGGGGCCATTGCAAAGCTCCCGGTCCTTGAGAGCCTTGGCAGCTCCTTTTCGGCAGGCATTACGAAGCTGCCGCATCATCTCCAGGCCTTCCATTGGCTCCAGGGAACGAAGAAGGACGCATGCCCCTTCACCTGCAGACAGCAAGCACAAGCCTTGGGTTATGGGGTGTGAGCAGGATTTTTGAAGAATTTCTGCTAGTGGATCAAGGTGATGCAAGGTGATCAGAATCCTCCCCCATCCCCACTCTGAGACAGGGCCGAACTGTGGTATCCCTAGATAAGGGTGGGGAATTAATCTGGCAAGAGCAGTGACTTCTTATTCTATCTTCTCAGAACAGTGAAATACATTTTTAGCCTTGCTAATTAGTTCATAAGTTTTTATTTCAGTGCTACAAGCCATCAATCATGAGAGGGAAACCTCTTGGCTACTTCTCCTCCTGATCTTTCCTCCTCCACATCCTCCCCTTATGCTTATAGAAACAGAGCAGCAAGTCACAGAACACAGGAGGGAAACTGATGAAAACCAGGCCCCAGACCAAAGTTTTTTTCTCATTCTTTTGGAGAAGAAACTGTCTTCAGTATGAATGTTCTGTTAGAGGCAAATCAATAATTAGGAAAGAAACTAAACTGAAACTGAACACCAGGCTACAGCGATCTTGGGTGCGAGGGACAAGTTTAACAGGTGATATGCAGCTTTTACGGGCTTCGTAACTCTCTATACCCAAATCTGGGACACACTCCCGTGTCAAGAGATTGAGGCTTGCCAAGAGGGAACAGAGGGAAAGAAAGCCTGTCAGACTGTCGTAAAATGGGCTGGCACATTGCTCTGATGTATGTGTAACTGAATAGTACAAATCTCTGTTTCTCCCTAGGTTTTGTTTCCATTGTCTGTAAAATGAGGGGTGGAAGGTGGTCAGATTAGTAAGGTTTGATCTAGTGCAAAAAGCCTGATTCTCTAACCCCATACTAGCATTACAGCATTACTTACAGACAGAAAAAGCCTCCCTTTGAGTCTGGACAGGTCAAATTTTGGAAAAATCCAGCCTCTGTATGAGTTTTAAGCATAATACCTCCTTTGTAGCCATCCTCCCACAGGATTCTTTATACTATCTGTGAGGCCAGCAGAGCAGATCTCAGGAGGCTTTACTCCCTTACCCACACCCAAGGCCTGAGCCTCGAGCCCTGAGCTTAAAGGGCTGCCCTGAAGCTCACCAACCCCAGATTATTTTCCCAGTAAATAAAGCTACCTGGAGCCCCAGACAGGCCCTGCTTGTTGGGGAGAGCACTGCCTAGAAGGTTTCCAGTCTGTATCTCACCCACATGTCATCTCACTTCTAGCCTGACTGGGCCAAGTCAGAATTGCTGATCAAATCAGAAGAATGCCACTAAAGTAAGGAATGATAAAAGAAGGTGGTTCTTCCCTGCACCTTTCCAAAGTGCACTAAATGAAGGGAACACTACACATGTCTCCCCTCATAAGGAAGAAGTAGGTGCTATCTCCCTAGTGCCTTGAATTCAGGTCAGGGTTTGAGAACACATGGGGCCTTTTGTTGTCAAGCCCCGGACATTCATGTGAATCAGGTAAAAGGATATCTTTGCTGGGGCACGGAGGAAGTGGATCTCTTCTGAATTTAGCTTTGACACTTAGAGGACCAGAATGAGATGATCTCTTCAGGTACTTTCTTGAGTGGAAGAGTGGAAAGAGTGTTGTAATGAGAAAGCTTGGGTTTGAATTCAAGCTCCATCACCATTTCATGGGGGTGACCTATAAGCAAGTCACTCCTCTCTGAGCCTCCCTCTTCCAGCTCTAAATCCTGTGATCCTTAATGGCTTCCCCTCCCGGAGGCCCAGTTTCCTCATATATAAAATTAGGATAATGCTGGTAGGGCTGTTGAGGCAAGTAATATTATCTTCATGCAGCCCAGAGTACGGGGTCATGTCAGCACAGCAGTGATAAAGCTAAGAAGATGGGAATTGCCTCATTCACACCGTT
The DNA here is from genome assembly GCF_011100635.1 of Trichosurus vulpecula. Lineage (NCBI taxonomy): Eukaryota > Metazoa > Chordata > Mammalia > Diprotodontia > Phalangeridae > Trichosurus > Trichosurus vulpecula. The sequence goes on from NC_050581.1 coordinate 14,764,808, forward strand.
TGATGGGATGTGCCTTATCTGGAGCATAGCTTACCCCACCTCCTCACTTCCCCTCCCCCCACAGTCCTAATTCCTTCCTTAATCTTCCCAGACTCCTCTACCACCTCTGCCCGGAAGGATGCCTTCCTGATGCCTCCAAGGGATTCCTCTAGGTTTGCCCACTGGCCAAGAACTAAAGGGTCACATATATAAGTAGAAAGGTACAAATCCCCCAACAGAGGGGGGGGGGGGGTTGGGGGTGGAGATAACACCAAGTCAAAATACCTTTTGTTTTCAACTAAACCAGAACCTCTATGCATACTCTCTCATAAACTTACAGATACCCTCCCACTTGGCTGCCCAGACAGGCTGAGAGTCTCCTGACAGGGGATACAGCTCCTAGGGGACAATCAGGCAGGCTGAGCTCTCATGCTCAATCCAGCCTCTGGTTGACAAATTTGAGCCTCTTTAGAACAGGATATTCCTGCCCCTCCACCCCTGTGACTCATTGCCTCCTTCCCCCAGCATCAGCCTCCTGTGGGGGCCCAGTGCCTCTGCTCCATGATAGACTGTCCTTCCCTTTTACTTGTTCAGAAGAAGTCAGGGGGAAACATCCAGCAGAGCTAAAAACTTGGGAAACTCATAAAGTGAGCGAATCCTTCCTGGTACAGACGGGAAAATAGAGAAAGGAGCTGGTAATTTTGGCCCCCTCTGCAGCCGGTTTTCAAAGAATGTAAAGATATGATCAAGGCCAACAAAGCCCTGAAATTCTAGCTCCTCTGCAAATACTTTAGCAGTTCCTCAACTGCTTGTTCACATCCAAGTTTGTCCGGTCATGGCACAGCATCAAAGGGCAGTGCCTGCCTGGTGGCTGAGGGGAACAGCAGCACCTCACTTCCACGCCACACCCTGGGAGAGAGGGGAAGGGTGACAGGGCAGGCTCCTGTCCATGGGGGACATTTCCTGGCCACAGAATACCTTCATTGCTGGTCCCTCTACAAAACCGCAAGTGCTGGGACAATTTTCTGTTCATCAGTTACCCATCCCCAAAGCTAGGGACCTCCTAGAGAAAGAGAAAGCAGAAATGGAGGTCCATAGAAATGGGGCTCTTGCCCAGCGTCATGCAAGTAGGCCAAATCTGTTTTAACATTCCTTCAGTGAACTCTCTTCCAAAACAGATCTCCAATACCCCAACTTTCTTGTCTCTGTAAATGGCACCACATAACATTCTCTCAAATTCCCAAATCCAAGAATCACAATTCCTCTCCTATAGCCAAAATTTCTCAAATTTCCTTATAATAGACTCCCCCTCTTATAACTGACAAGCCATCCAGCTTTTCCTTGAAGGTCTCCAAAAGGGACCCAATTCTACTTTTGAATAGCTCTGTGAGGAAATTTCTCCTTACATCATACCTAAATATATCTCTTTCCAAGTTTTCAAGCTCCTTGTTTTGCCTTCTAGGGCCCAACAGAGTAAGTAGAATCCTTCCATGTGTTTCTAAAAATTTGAAGATAGGTATCAGGGTCTGCTCTAAGTCTTCTCTAGGATCAATACCTCTAGTTCCCACAAACAAATCCTCATTATGGTTGCCCCCGAATGCTCTCTCCAGCTTATAAACAATCTGTCTTTGCTATCTTGTACTTGTAAAGTGAATTTCAAAAAAACACCACCCAAATGTAAGACTTTACATCGATAATATGTCTCATAAATCATCTGATCTCTGTCACCACACCCTCCTTTTCTGAGGTCCTCATTACCCCTTGCCTAGACCACTGTAATAGCTTCCTAACTTGTCTCCCTTCCTCTAGTCTGTCACTGTTTAATCCATCTTAATGGACCTCTCTGATCATCTTGTTTCTGAACTCAAACACCTTCAATAGCTCCCTACTTCAAGTCTAAGATGCTCAGTCTGATCCTACCCTACTTCAATAAAATAAGCCCCTCTAAGATGGAAGACAGTTCAAAGAGGATATAAAAAAAAAAACCCTCGAGGATCTTGATTCCTACTCAAGAAATACAACGTATGCACAGAGAAGTCAATACAAGTAATATGAAGAGAGAGAATACAACCACCCTGGGAATGGGGAAGGGTTCACAGGAGCTGTACAGACTCATTTCCTGCCACTGAACATGGGATTCCATCCTGCTAGTTGGGTCTTCTCATAATCTCACCTACACACATCAAACTTGTTCCCATTTTTTTTTGCCTTGGTCTCAGTATCTCCCCCTACTCTTCCCACCTGGTTAGCATATCCAAAACTTGCAGAACCATTCCTTGCCCTGACCAAGGGCCAACTGCCAATGCCACAGTCTGTCTAGTTCACAACAGGAAAGGATATATCCTCATTCCCAGAACCCCCTCTATCCAGAGTGTTCATCAGCGGTGAAGGATTTGGGGTTCTGATGCTTCCGTTGTTCTGCTGTAAACTCCATGGACCTCAGAAAATGAGCTCATGAAAACCATAAAAGCTAGGCCTCCTGGGAGACGAAAGTATCATCCCCAAAGACTGCCTCGAAGGAACCTATCCTTTCATAGAGAATTGGCCCAAGACATCCTATGCATCCCACAATGGGGGAAGCAAGGCTGTATGACTAGCAGTCAATCTCTGTGTCTACTATCACAATACATTAGGTCCATCCAGGCCTCCATTCTGACCTGCTAAGCAGTCAAAAAGCTTCAGCCCTTCGTGCTGCAGAGGTAATTTGTCAACATAGATTCCCCTCTCTGATGTTATTCTTTTTAATCTATGAGTAAGCAAAACATGCTGTACCATTTCTGGTGGTGCCATGTGTCAAACGAGAGCCCTGTATCTTTGGCTTAACCGTGCTCAAGCCAAAGGACAGTTAGTGATCATCAAGTTTATTTATTATCACCATTAAAGACTTTGTGACTCTCCCCTGAAGGATTCAAGGCCCTCTAATGCCTGTCTGACCCTCAGTAGAAGTAGAAGGCAGGGGTGAATCTACCCAAGGCCTAAAGAAGCCTTTGCTAAGGTCACATGGCATTTAAAACCTTCCACAATAATAGCTACTCACATTCCTATGGTGTTTTATAGCTTACAAAGCACTTTCTTCACCAGAAGGAAGGAATGCAATTATCATTATCTTCATTACAGACGAGGAAATTGAGGTTTGGAGGACAGCAAGTTGGGAAAGACAGGCCGGAGAACAACAATGGCTGTACTGGAAGGAATACCATCTTTAGAATGAGGATGCCTGGCTTCACGCCCAACTGTGTGACCTTGGGTGAGTCCTGTCACTTCTTTGAACCTCATTTTCCTCATCTGTAAGTATAAGGGAGAAGCAGCAGCCACCCTGGGCTGCAAATGTCCACATTCACCCCCTGAGGCCACTCTTAGAGGAGAGCTACTCCAACCCAATGTCAGCACGGTAAGGAACCAACTGTATCATTCTACAGAGAGAAACAGACCAAGCGAGGAAATGGGACTTACCTCAGAAGGTCCCAGAGATAGTAACAGGACTGAGACTCCTGGCCCATGAGTTTTACATTATCCTGCCTGATTTCTTTTAGAATCTGAAGCTTGATACCTTCTACCTTAGGCCCAGCAAAATGGTGGTTTTAATAGGAGCCTACGCCCCTGCAAGGGCAACAGGAAAACCAGTATGTTCTATAGTCTGGGGTGAAGAAAAGGAACAGAAGATGGGATAGGAGAACCAAGGGAAAGAAAGGACCACTTGAAGACAGCCAGGTCTACTTGATGAAGACTGTTACAATGTGGCCCTCAGCTCAATGGGAAACCCAGAGCCATTCTCTGAATCCAAAGATACAACAGGGAAGGGTCTGCCCAGCAGCATGGGAACCACAGCAAACATCACAAAGAAGAGGGGTGAGCATAGGGCAAAGGAAGCACAGGAATGGAAAGGGGGTAGAAGGAAGAGCAATCTGGGCAGGCCCCTTTCTTCCTCAGTCCTTCCCTCGCGCATCTGCACAGGCACTGTTAGAATCAGTATCCTTGGAGGCTTCACTATCTACAGCGTTTATCCCTGTCCTTCAATCTGAGGGTAAAAACAACATGGGAAGTCAGTGACCTCCTCTCCTATTCTGCAGACATGTCAAGTTCAACATGTCCAAAACTTAACTCGTTAAAACCTGCTATTCTGAACTTCCCTGTTACTGCGGAGTTGTACCACTATCCTCAGTGTCCCCCAGGCTTGAAACCTGGATGTCATTCTCAACTCCTTACCCTCACTCCCCATGTCCAATCAACTGCCAAGCCCTACTGATTTTACATTTGTAACATCTCCCAAATACGAGCCCTTCTCTCCTCTGACACTGCCACCAGCTTCAGGCAGGCCGTCATTGCCTCACACCTGGATTACTGTAATAGTAGTTGGTGGGTCTAGCTGCATCAAGTCCCTCCTCACCCCAGTCCATTCTCCACTCAACTGTCAAACTGATCTTCCTCAAGTGCAGATCTAACAACATTCAATAAACTGTTCAATAAATGGGCAGCTAGGTGGTTCAGTGGATAGAGCACCAGGCTTGGAGTTAGGCAGACTCATTTTCCTGAGTTCAAATCAGGCCTTAGACACTTACCAGCTGTGTGACCCTGGGCAAGTCACTTAACCCTGTTTGCCTCAGTTTCCTCATCTGTAAAATGAGCTAGAGACGGCAATGGCCAACCACTCCAGTATCTTTGTCAAGGAAACCCCAAATGGGGTCACAAAGCATCGAACACCACAAAAATGACTGAACAACAAAAATGCAATAAACTCCAGTGCTCCCTAGCACCTCCAAGATCGAAGACATAATGCTCTGTTTGGCATTCAGAGTTTTTCACGACCTGGCCCTCTTCTGCCTTTCAAGCATTCTTACACCTTCTTTCCTACCACATACTCTGTGATCCAGTGACTCTGGCTTTCCTGCTATTCTTGACACAAGATGACTCCAACTCCAGCATTTTCCTCATGCCTAGAAGGTCTTCCTTCCTCATCTCTGTCTCCTGGTTTGCTGGCTTCTTTCAAGTTCCAGCTAAAGTTCCATCTTCTATGAAATGCCTTTTCTGAGTCCCCTTAATACTAGTGACCTCCCTCTATTGTCTTTCTCCAGTTATCCGATGTATATCATGTCTGTACAGTTGTTTTCAGGTTCTCTCCCTCATTCAACTAGTAGAGACAGCTTTTTTGCCTTTCTTTGTATCTGCAGTGCTTAGCACGGTGCCTAGAACACAATGGGTTATCTTCTGTGTGGTGGGAAGGGAGCAGAAGGGCATCATAGGAAGAAAGGACCCTCGTCTCTTTTCTATCATTGAGGCTGGAGACTGGCTTTGTGACATGAGTCAAATCACTTCACTTCTCTGGAATCACATTTCCTTCTCTGTAAAATGAGGATAATAAGCCCTGCCTTGCCTGCATCACAGGGTTGTTTTAAGGCTCAAATTATAATGTATTTGAAAGGGCCATGCAAATGGTAAAGTCCTAAAAATTGTCATGCTTTATATAAGGTGCCGAATGTTATAGAGCTGTGAGGGAGGAGGCATTATCATAGTTCTAGCATGGGCCATGGGAGTTTCAGGACTAACAAACACGTTAATGTGGGCTGAAACAGTGTCAAGAGCTAAAGACTGTCTCTAGAACAGGAGAAAGAGAAACCGTGTAGGTGGGCTGCCTATGGACTCTGAAATGCTCATCTTTGGCAGGCGTGACTATGAAAAAGAATCTCTACCCACTTAGCCTAGGGAACAAGGGTCCAAGAGAAGGGAGCAGTGATTTCAGGGTCTCTGAAGGAGCAGAGTCAGAAGAAAGAAATGGTTAACTGAGAAAGCCACAGGGTAAGTGAGCTAGAAGCTGGGGGCAGAGAAGAGGATCCCAGAATCTGATCAACAATTAGGAACTATTAAAGTGATTAGCTCTGTAGGGGAAGAACTCAAAAGCTGGGGGCCTGAATAAGAACCCAGGCCTGTACTTGGGGAAGACCCATGCGTGAGGAGAAAGTTTATAACATGTGTCTGACAAAAGGCCCTCAGCCATCCTGGGAAATAGCTTTGGGAAGAGTCAGTGAAATTGAAAGCGCCTTTAAGAGACCCATTGTACTCACTGAAGGGCTGCGGGGCCAGCACGTCTTTGGCTGTCTCGTTCTTGTGGGTTTGAGAGTTTGAGGCTTCCAGACCACACAGAGAGTTCATGAACACCGCCCAACACACAGGTGCTGGGGGAGCCAAAGTGCTGATGAGACAACTTTCTTTCCTTTCAAAGACTGAGATCTTTTATTCTAGGCCCAAAGGAGAAAACTTGTTTTTTTTTTTTTCCCAAACACAAGACAAAATTAGGAGCTAGCAGAGTCCCATGTATAAACTTTTCCAGTCTCAAGGTTCCAACTCCCTTTACTTCTTTCATGCTCACTCTCCTAAGGGAGCACCATAAATACATTTATACTTTCCATCCATTATTTCATTTGATCCTCATAATAATCCCAGGCATGAGGGGGAAAAGCAGAAAGTACTTGCTCCATTTTTTAGAGAAAGAAACTGAGGCATGACCTGACATGAAAATCAAGAAAGAAAGGGCTAAAATTTGGCTTTCCCCCAGGTTGTCTGACCATAGATCTGGTGTTCTTTTCTGCTGCAGATCACTGCCTCCTCACTTGGGAGTCAGGAGATCTGGGCTGGAGTCCTGGTTCAGGCTCCTTACTACCTACGTGACTCTGTACAAGTCCCTTAACCTGTCTGGGCCTCAGTTTCCTCCTTTGTAAATTAAAGGAATTGGACTGGGTCAATGGTTCCCAATCCTTGGGATAAGGCCCCTAGTGGGGAGTGGGGGAACAGAAGGGTAAACCACACAGTTACTGAAACGACTTTAGGATTCATGAAACACTCATTTTAATCTACATTTAGCATTTTAATCTACATGCAGCACAATTTAGTATGATAAATAAGAAAAAAATACCTTCTGTAGACGGAATCTTATACACTTGCATATTACTACTTTTCAAAAGAATATAGATGGCCTTGTGATTAAATAAAATATAAAAGTATTACTGAATTCATAGTAGCTTCTTGTTATCAGTTTCAGGTGGTACTAGAGCAACTACATAATGTGAGGATCTGTGAAATTTTTTTTCATTAAAAAAGGGGTTCTCATCCTACAAAGGTAGGGAATCTTCCAGCTCTGAATTCTAGGACCTTATGAACATTCCTTTCCTCCGCCCCAGAACGTCTATGTTTTTCACCCTCCCCTGGTCTCAGAGGGCGAAATGGCTCTCCTTCCTCCTTGCCATGGTTATATCCACCACCTGTGTCCTTGCTGCCAAGCCTGCCCATCTCTTCTGAGATGTCATAGCATGAAATGACGCTGGGGGCAGAAACTGTTCATTCTGTTTGCACCTTTAATTCTAGGGCCTGATGACCTTACCTCTGCCATCACATCTTTCTCCTTTTCTTTGTCACATTCCAAAAAGTCATCCCGGGAGTATTCCTCTAAGTCCAGCCTACATGGCCTTCTACTTTTTAAATAAAAAACTCACATTCTCAATCTGGCCATAACCTCCTTTCATTCCCTCTCTCCTTAGGCTTCACACCTCTATTCTTTATCCTCTTCAAAAATCTCCAATCTCTCCACCCCTCAGGCTATTGACCTTGCTCTGACTTCATTTTACTCTCTTCCTATAGTTAAAAGTCCTATAATTAAACACTCTAGCTGCACACAGTGTTCTCTTGTTTCCAATCCCTGGCCCCTTGTCCTGTTACTGTTCATCCCTTGCAAAACCCCAGTCCTGGATCCCTCCTACCATGCACCTCTTCCACCCCTACTCATTTATAGTTGGAAGTAATTAGAAGTCACACAACCTTGCTGACTGGGATATGCTCCAGATTTGTTATCTGACCTCACCTGGGTTTAGCTGAAACAAGGCAATCCTTTTATTCCTTCCTAATTGATTCCCTATCTCACTCTTCTCAAGCTTCCCATACTTTCCTCTCCCCCAGTCTCTCAGTTGAGGACCTCAACTCTCACTTTACCTAGAAAATTGAGGCCATTCACCCCTCTTCCTCTTTCTTCTCTTCTCACATCTCTCCGACATTGTCTTTCAATCTCTCCTTTTATCTAGTCCCTTATAATGAAATGGCACTTCTCCTTGCTAAGACCAACTCCTCTATAGATACATGTCTTTGATCACATCCCTTTCCCATCTTCTGCAGCAATCATTCCCTCTCCCTTTCTAATTATCAATCTCTCCTTATCTACTGACTCCTCTGCTGCCTGCAAACACATCCGAGTCTCCCCTAGCCTCCTCTCAAGATCCTACTATCCCCTCAAACTATCATTCTGTGTCTCCTCCCTTTCTCAGGCAACCTCCAAAAACTCATTTACACTCTTTGCCTTCATTTCTTCTCTCACTCCTGCAATCTGACTTTTGACCTTATCACTCTCACCAAAGTTACCAGCTATCTCAATAAATCTTTTTGTCTTTTTTTTTCCCAGACCTCATCCTTCTTAACCTGTACCCTCTTGGATATTCTCTCCCCTCTGAGTTTTTAAAGACACTGTTCTCTCTTGGTTCTCTTCCCACTACACCTCAGTCTCCTTTGATGACTTCATGCCCATCCACTTCATGCCCAGTAATTGTATAATCCAAGGCCCTCTTCTCTCTATATATTCCTGCTTTTGGTGACCTCATTAGCCCTTGTGGGTTTAATTATCATCTAAATGAAAATCTATATATCTAGTACCACTCTCTCTCCTGACCTCCCATCCCAATTCACCCAACTGCCTACTGAATATTTCCACTGTATGTCCCAGAGATGTCTCAAACTCATCATGTCTAAAACAGTACCCATCTTGTCCCTTAAATTTAAACCTCTATCAAACTTTCCAAAGTATCACCTTTCTTTCAGTCTCCCAGGTTTGAAACTTCAGTGTCACCCTAACTCTTCACTATCCTTCAACCTACACATATTATCTTTTGCCAAATATTGTCATTTTTATCTCTCTCTCTCCCCTTCCCTTTACTCACAGTCACTGCCTTAGTTCAGCTGCTCATCACCTCTTGCCTAGACTACTGCAAAGTACTCCAAATTGGTCTCTCTTCCTCAAGTCTCTTCCCATTCCATTTCATCCTTCACAGAGCTCCTAAAGTGATTTTCCTAAAGCTCAGCTCTGAATGAACTCCAGTGGCTTCCTATTGCCTCTAGGATCAAATGTAAACTCTTTAGCTCTGAGAATCCTCTACAACATAGCACCAACCTACCTTTCCAACTTTCTCATACAGTACTCTCCTACCCCGTACTCCATGGTCCAGCCCTGGCCCTCTCTTTGTACTTTACATGCGGCACTCCATCTCCTCTCCATGCTTTCACACTAGTTGTCCTCCATGCTTGGAATGCACTCCTTCCTCACCTCCACCTGGTAGAATCCTTCACTTCCTTCGAGACTCAGCCCAAGCACCACATTCTAAACAAAGACTTTCTTGATCCCCTCAATTGCTAATGTCTTTCCTCCCTAGCTACCTAATATTTAATTAACCTGATTAATTAACCTAATATCAGCTACCTAATATTAACTTGTATTTACTCCATATTTATTCTATCTATGCTAACATACGTTCATGTCTTCTTCTTCCTTTAGAATGTCAATTTCTTGACTGTAGGCCACACAGGGTTAAATTTTTAATAGAATGAAATTCAAAGAAGAAAAGTTGCTGAGTGACGGTGGCAAAGGGAGGGCCCAAAAGTGGAAGCATGGAGCAAGGAGTGCTCTGCTTCCTGGGTTAGGGCCAGCACACCTGAGAGGTGTGGCAGAAGACACAACCAGTGGCAGATATGACAGCCAGGGATTCAGTGTCATCTGGGAGAAGCCAGGTTTCAGTGAAGGCAAGCAGACAGAAGGAGTAGTAAGGGAAGAGATCCAGAAGGAAGGGAAGTTTGATCATAATGAAACAGAAATTCCAGAGGGGACAGTGAAAAAGCAGGGACACACATCAACTGGGGAATGGCCAGACAAATGGTGGCACATGAATGTAACAGAATATTACTACATTGTAAGAAATGATGTGTGTGGTGAATACTGAGAAGCATGAAAGAGCTATATGAACTGATGCAGTGAAGTGAGCAGAGCCAAGAACACAACAGACACAGCCACTTTAACAATACAAATGGAAAGAATGACACACCAGAAAATCAAAAGTAAAAGTAGCGAAAATCATAAAAACCAAATGAAGAGATATGAGAAGGCAGAGGTAGCAGGTACACAAGTATTACATATTCTACATGTTTTCAGAATTTTTCAATGTATTGATCCATTGTGCTTTTTTTCCCCTCTCTTTAAAAAAATACTATTTGTCATACTGGATGGCTTCCTGGGAGGGGAAGGAGAAGGGAGAGGAATACTTGGGATAACTATGGTGATGTAAGAAACAGAAAATACCAACAGAAACTTATTTTAAAAAGAAAGAAAAGTAGTTCCCTGGTCTCAGAGTCTCAGAGGGTGAAATGGCTCTCCCTCCTCCTTGCCATGGTTATATCCACCACCTGTGTCCTTGCTGCCAAGCCTGCCCATCTCTTCTGAGATGTCATAGCATGAAATGATGCTGGGGGCAGAAACTGTTCATTCTGTTTGCACCTTTAATTCTAGGGCCTGATGGCCTTACCATCTGATCTTCCTGATCAGAGTGAAATTTGGGTGGGGCAGAGATGGTGAGGATGGGACAATGGGAGCTGGAAGTTGAGGACAGTTTATTCCTAGGCAGCTGGAAATTAACAGAAAGATAGGGAAAGTAACAGGTGGTGGAAGTTTGCTAAACATAGAAGTAATAGTTAGGGTGGCAAGTGAATTGAAATGCTTAGTCTCCATGGAGCGGTGCTGTCAGGAGAAAAGGCCAGGGCCATTGGGTCTTGTTCTTGGCTTGTTCCTCCAGGTGAGGCATACTAGGGCTTGGCTGAGGTTCTGGGTGTCAAGAAGCCTGGTGTCTCTAAACGAAGTAGTTAATTACTTCCAAGACCCACTTCTTCTCAGAAGAAACTTTCTTCAACTATTGTAGCCTGCCTTCACCTTTCTCTCCTCTCCAGCTAGTACATGATCATACACAATCTGGTGTTGCTAGAGACACGTATACTTACTATTCCTGGAAAGGACATGTCAATCAACTGCCTGCCCCATGGCTCCCGTGAACATCCCAGTGATTACTCAGATCTGACCACCACTGCCTTTGATCAAAGCGTTATCTTCCCTTATTCCCTCGAGAACAAGGACTGCATTCCTTTCTGTATTTTGTATCCCCAGCATTTGGCCCAGTACTGGCACACAATAAGTATTTAATAAGCGCCTTTTCATTTTTTCACCAGTTCACAGCAGCCTCCCTGTACCTCCAGCATCTCCTTTTCCGGCCTCCTCCTCCTTCTTCTGGCCCCTGTGATAGCAGGCTCTGAGTGATGAGCATTCAGCCACCTCCTAAGCATCTCCACGCCGTGCCACAGCATGCCTTTATTATCCTATCCTAACCAACTCTAGCTCTGGGAACGAGCATCAAATCAACTTTACTATTCCTGGAAAAACATGTCAATTTCCTTATAACTGCTCACTCTTCCCTCTTCCGGGCCACCGCTTCCCTAAACGCGTTCTCTTCCCTGAGAGCAGAGCCGACCTTGCTCGCTTGTATTTGTATCTCTAGGCCTAGCCCAGCGCCTGGCCCATGGTAAGTGCCCCATGATCACTCATTCTCTCTAACAAGAGCATGTGCCCTAGACAGCAAAAGACTTCTTTTCCATCTCTTCCACGGAATGCCACATGGTAGGAGTCTAGGCGCACTCCCTGGATTGGAGCTGCTATTATTACTGGCATTCTTATTCTGGCAGATCCCTACTTTTCCCTTTCTAAACTCTCTGGATTTGGTCCTGAAAATTCTGGAGTAAAATTACCTCTGTACTGTTCAAGTGGCAAGATCTGAGAGGAAAGCAAGGGAACTGAGGCTTGGCTATTTCTGATACAGAGAATGCCAACCCCTTCAAGGCAGCCTGGAGACAGAACTGCCTGTTACAGGGAAAACAAAAGACAATTCACTTCTTGGGGTAGGGAATGGAAGGGTAAGAGTTATAGGGACAACATTAAAGTGACCATTCGTTCCTATTTCCAGACTTCACCATACTATTCAGAGCAACTAGACTTCCTCATTCCCTCTCAGTTTACTTCCAAATCAATCAGTATTTATAGCTACGACATACCTCAAGGGACTTTCAGGTGCTGACTTTCCCAGGCCTGTCATGGAAATGGCCTTCACTAGGGGCCTAACCCTTGGATCCGGGCTCCTGACTCTGATAGTCTCAATGCCCCAGACGCCTGCAGGAAGGTCCAAGAAGCTCTCGGAAGCAATCTCAAGGATGGGAACTGAAGTCCCAACTGTGCCCATCCCCACTCATACAACTCTGGGGCTCCAGTTCTCACCCCTTCTTTCTCCTCAGCTTGAATTTTTTGATATGAATTTCTTGATTTCTCTCTATGTCTTTCCTTAAAAGACAGAAGATAGGGAAGGGAAATGACATACAGAGAATTAGGGAAGGAGCGCTGTAACCAGAATGGCCTTTGTTTTCTTTGAATGACTCAGCTTACCTCATTGAGCCTCTGGACACTGTGGCTTGCTCTTCCGGGGCAGGAAGCCCAGAGAGCATGTCAGGAAGCAGACAACTTCCTGTGTGATGAGTCATGGGGCTGGCTGAGGGGAGGTGTTAACGTCTACGCTAGGGGGAGGGGCCAAGTCAAGAACCAATCGGCCCTGGTCATTCAGGCGGTGCTTGATGATGTCAAAAACCCTATAAGAGGGGAGAGGACAGCTTGAAGAGCTCTCTTTCCTCTTCCGGTTGGTGTGGGAAGCAGCGGCAAGCAAGCGTGACTCTGGGTCAGCCCTTGCTCTCGGGCCAAGCCCGGATGTTGGTAACTATGAACTGTGTTGGGTCTGTCTGTTGATATTTGTAATTTGTTTGTATTTTGGTTTTGAGGTTCGGGGTGCTGGTTTGTTTTTCCCCCGAACTAAATGAATGTTTTGAACCTCAGGGTGCTGGTTTTTTCCCCTGAAGTAAGTCGATGAATCTGTATTTGGTCTGTCTCTTGATGCTTGTCTGTATGCTCCCCTGAACTAACTGAATGCTGGTGTTTTCCCCTGAACTAAATGATTGTTGTCTGTATGCTAAGTGAATGCTGGATTAAAGTAAGCTGGTCAACCCCTTCACCGTGCTTTCCTTGTTTAAGCAGATAAAAAGAACCTGTGCTTTCCCAGCAGCCTCCTGGGTCCTGGCAGCCCCCTGGGTGCCGGCTGTGGGGGAGGGATCTTACGCCCCCCACCGAAGCTGCAAGCTGGGTTGTTAAAACAAGCACTCACAGGATCCTAAGATCCTGGGATTTGTGCTTGAGAAGGGCCTTAGAGATAATCAAGCCTAAGCCCTTTCATTTTATTACAGATGAGAGAAGGATCCTCCAATCACACAGGCAGTAAATAACAAAGGCTTGGACTGCAAGGCCCTCCAAAACCAGTTTGCTTTTCCCAACATCAGGTTGCTTTCCAGAGAATACACTTTCCCCTGAGTCTCTGCAGAAGTGGAGAACCAGGGGTGTGGAACACTGCATATGACATCAGATTTTTTCCAGTATGTTGGTTGGTTTTGCTGAACTTTTTTTTCTTCATTTTAAAAAATCCTTTACTAAAAAGGTAAGCCCTCTGAGAAGGATGGGGAAGGGACGAAATGTGAAATTGAGGTGATGTAGAGACAAAAGATATCCATTTTTTAAAATCACACTGCCTCTCAGCAGAGGTGAAAGCCAAAGGAAGAATGTGGAAGTGTTGGCTGAGGAAAGGAGCTATATTTAGAGAAATCTGTCTCCTTTGGAAACTCTCAAACAGAGGAGTCTTCTCTCTGGGGTGAGAAGGGGTGTCTGGGGGGACCCCTCTAAGAACTGCCTTGTTCAGCCCCCTGGATGGTACTGTAGAGGACTCTGGGCCTGGGCCTAACTCCTTTACCAGGCCTGGCCTCACTCACCTTGGCTGGAGACGTTCATGCAGTGGTACATCCCATAGATGATGTACACATACAGGGTCCCTGGCTTCATGAACATGCCTTTGTTGCGAGGTGTCTGCCTCCCCCCTCTTGAGTGTGCAGCCTCATCCTCAGCCCCCAAGTATGCCTCTGTTTCTACCACTCGGCCTCGAACTTCAGTGCCATCAGGAAGTCTCCGGACCAGAATCTGAAAAGTAAGTTGCAGAGTTCTTGGATGAATGAGCAGAACTTAGGAGAGTAAAGGGTGAAGTCATTAAGTTATTGCTAGAAATAACAGCAAACTCTGCATCACTGAGCAATGGGCTGTCCTCCTGTTAGGCCTTCTCCCATTGCTTCTGGCATACTACTGGTCGGGGCATCACAGTAGAGCATTAAGAGCCTCAGACTTAGAGTTAGGAGACCTGAGCTCTAAACCCCCTAACACAGACTTCTCCAATAGTCATTAATCCCTCAAAAATCACATGAATCTCCTTCCTGACTTTTTGCTTCCTCCCTGAGACTGAATGAGTCAGAGGGTAAGAAGCACCAACCCTCATCATCAGCTCAATCTCATTCCTGGACCTTTGATCACTTCCCAGAAAATGCCTAACACAAAAGAAGAGAAAGGCATGATCAAGAATGAAGCTCTTATCTGTTCAACTCCTCACAAAAGGAGGAAAAAAGTCTCAGGGTCCAGCTGAGCCTCAAAGATCAGCCCAAAGGGAAGAAAAGCTATTCAAGATAATGCCGGCAGAGCACTTAGGAGAGGCTAAGCAGAGTACAGCAGGGCAGTAATAACCCCTCCAAATGTGGGAGGTGGCTCCCAGGCAGGGGTGGGTGTACAGCAGGGAGAACAATTCAACATACCCCTCAAGGAAAAAGAACTTTCTGAGTAGCCAATTGAACTCTTTTCCAGACAACTTTTGCTTTACTATTTAACGTCTTCACACTGACACGTGGCTCAAGCCTTCCTATCTACTTCATTAGACTCATTCTGGCCTTTCCACTACAAAACAAAACCAAATCCAAGTGGTTTTGGATGACCATACAAAGGGATTGCACTTAATTGTGTTCAGATGACTGCATTCTAAAGCCAGAGCCAGGGTCATGCTAGTCTCATAATGGAGTTACCAGAACCCTGACAGGTCACCGCTGCATTCCAAAAGTCATTTGTGATCACAACCTCTGGTAAGGAAATAGCAGTAGAGGGATCCCCAATGACCAAAAAAAGACGGTCGTTTAAGGTCAGTTGCTGTTTCTGAATATGGTTCCAGGATCATAAGATTTCAACCTAGGAGGTACTTAAAGTTTAAATTTAAGGGCCATCCACCTAATTTTACAAAAAAGGAAGCAGACTCCCGGAGACAGGAATGCCAGGCTCAGGGTCATACAAGTAAGAAGCAGCACAGCCAGTCAGAATTTGAACCCACATCCTCTGATTCCAAGCCTGGGGCCCGCTGACGTCGTACCAGTGTTGGGCCACATGCAGAGGCAGAAAGAACAAGCAGTTACAACGTAAGTTCTGGTGTTGATAGTCTAGGGGCAAAGCTGTGGTTTCATTCCATTCCACGGCAGCTTTAGTTTCTAAAATACATGTAAGAATTTGAGCTAATGGACTCGAGCTCTTCTCGACTAGGGTGTGGGCAAAGCAGCAGATGCTGTTCTCCAGGGCTACACTCCAACCATTAGCGGAGTGGTGAAAGAAGCCGAGGGTCTCAAAGTCGGAAGACCTGGGACCTGCAAACTCAGTGTGAGTCAACAGTGCAAAATGGCGTCCACAAAAGCAAATGTGTGCAGACCTAAGCAGGGCCCCTTAGAGGAAGCAAAGAATGATGAACTTGGGGTAGGGTTCAAATCCCGCCTGTGAGACTTACACATGGCCAAGTCTCTCATATAATGACAGGAGGTATGTCACGCTGGTCAGCCTCCACCTGGAGCATTGTTATCAGTACTGGTGACCACATTTTAAAAGGATAGTGATAAGCTAGCGAACGTCCAGGGGATGGTGACCAGCATGGTGATGGAGGTTAATATTATGCAATCCGGGGATCAGTTGAAGGAATTCTGATACTTAGCCTGAAGAAGAAAAGTATTTGCAGAGCTGTCATAGAGAAGAAGCCAAATTCCTTCTGCTTGGCCCCAGAGAACTGGATCAGGAGCCCTGTGGGAGGGCTACAGAGAGGCTCTGCCATGTCAGGAGGCGTCCGAAGGGGCCTAGGCTGGCTGCCTGCCCCACAGGTCTCCAACAGACGGCTGGATGTATGCTGCAGGAGAAGTCCTGCTAAAGTACCACTGGACTAGCTGGCCTCCGAGGGACCTTCCAACTCAGGTTCTGTGATTCTGAGTCTGAACAAAGTCATGTCTTAGCTCGGTGGCACTGGCAAATAGCTTCATCTTTATCAGTCTCCTTTTCCTCCTCAGTAAGGTGGAGCTAATGATACTTGCATTCTCAGTCTCATAAGACTGGTGTGAAGAATGTGCTTTGTCAACTGTAAAGGGCTACATTATCACCACCAATGCTATTAAGTGCCCTGGGGTCCTTCCTACAAAGAATTCGAAGCACAAAAACATATCATGTCCCTTTCAAGTGGAAACAGGGTGGTCCCATTTTGCAGGAGGAGAAAATGGGGCCCCTGAAGACCAACTGAATCATCCAATGTTACCATCGATGACAAACTCGGAACTGGATTAATCAATCAGTCAGCATTTATTAAGGCCTACTCTGTACCAGGCCCAGGACTCCCAGGCTTGGGTTTTCCTCATTGATGACAGCAGCATGGCCTGACCTATAATTATGTTTCCACTCCAAAGCCCTTAAAATAACTAGAGTAAACAGGCCCAAAGATATGGTGAAAGAACACCTTCATGGCCTCGTTTTGGATGTATAAGATCATCACAAAAGCTGGAAGTGGCCTTGGAGGTCAACTAGTCCAACTTTTCCCTGACTAGGCATCTCCTTTACAATATCTCGCTTGAACGATGGGGATCTCACTACTCCCCAAGGCAGCGCATTCCACTTTTGGATAGTTCCAATTGTTAGTATATTTTTCCTTATGTTAAGCCAAAGTCCTCCTTGCTGTAGCAGTCCCCATCCTCCGACACAAATGGGGCCTACTTCCAATTTCTAAGGCCAAGGAGAATAAGCTTAATGTTTCTTCTATTTGATACCCCTTCAAAGCCTAAACCCTCTTTTCTCCAGGCAACACATATCCTGTTCTTCAATATTTCCTTAAGTGACAGCTTCCAACCCTCTCACCATTATGGACATCCCCCCCGGATGCATTTCAGCTTCTGAATATCCTGCCTATGATGTCAGGTCCAAAGCACTCCAAATATGGCCTGACCAGAGTGGACAACAGAACTATCCTTTTCTGTATTGATGCGCCTTTGAATTAATTTTTCTGGCTGCCATATCATACCGTCTGCCGATTCACACAGTCAAGAAAGAGGCCCCCAGTTCAAGGGCAACATGCCCTAGCAAAATACTTATCTGTCCTCCTGACACAGTAGGCAGCTGTGCCTACCTATAGAATTTATTGGTCCGACTCCCTGTGTACTTAGGCCAATTGTCTGTGCACTAGGCCATAACAATATTTACTACTTACTGAACTTACTGATATGCATCCTAGACATAGTCAAATGTATACTCCCTTATATTCATCTTATCTAACAAGACATTTGATGGAAGCAGCCTGGATATTTCCAGTCAGCCCTGACTTAACAAGCTGACTTAGTGATGTTTCATGGTCAAAACCACACCCCCAGGTAGGCCCACCTTGGGCTATTTCCCAGTGAACTCTGGGTAAGATACCTGTGCAGTAGATACAAAAAGTGCATGTTCCTTTAAGAACTGACCACCCCTTAACCACTCCCTAATCCTACCCCAAAACACCTAATTGACATGTTTCACCCCAAAATCTCTTATAAAAACTTTTCCTGTACCCCTGTAAGGTTTCAGGTTCCCTAAGAACTCTTGCCCGTTGTAAAGTGTAATAAATCTTTGCCACCTTGACTTAAAGAATTCTTGAGCTCGTGAATTCAGGTCCTTGAGGGGAACTCCCCCTCAACGACCCTATCTGGGAACTCCAGTGTTGAAGTTCCTGGACCTCGGCTCCCTCAACCCTCAACAGCAGGACCTGCAAGTCATTTGCCCTTGAATTTCAGGGGTCCTAGCACCCATAGATCTCAACAGTATGTGAATGAATGAATGAAAAAGCATTTATTAAGCATTTTCTATGTGCCAAACACTATGTGAAGAGCAAAACACAAGTGAAGATTCTCCTCTCAAAAAACTTACATTCTAATAGATGGAGACAACACATCTAGATAGAGAGGGGAGTGGTGAGCAGGGAAGAAAGGATATTTTGGCCTGGAAAATTACAGGAATAGTGAGTGGAGCCATAGTGGGGTGGGCTGACCCACCTTTCCAGGGGCAGTGACAGAGCTGAGTTGATTATGATTCCAGAACTGGAAAACTTGGGGAGGGGGGAGGGTAGACTAAGGGTGACATGTCAGTTGATGAGCAAAGTGAAGTGTAACTGAAGCCCAGACAAGATGTAATCTGGACAGCAGGGTCCTGGGGCAGAAAATCAGTGGGTCAAAGTCCTCTGGGGCAGTGGCATCAAACTGGATCACTGCCATGGCATACTGACTTAGTTTTAAAATGTAATATTATCTACTTTTCATTGAATTTTTGTTTATTTTGTTAAATACGTGCCAATTCATTTCAATCCAGGTCTGGCTGCACTAAAAGGTACTGTGCCACTCCCACCAGCCACCTCATGTTTGATACCTCTGTTCTAGGGCCTGGCTTCTGGGTGAAGAGGAATAGGGGCTGATGAGTAAAGTGGAATGTTATTGTGCTGAAGAAGTGACAGATAGGAAGGATCCAGAGCCACATGGCAAGGTTTGAATGAACTGAGATAAAGTGAAGAAAGCAGAACTGGGGTGAGGGGGAGGCATGTAAAATGACTACAATAATAAAGACTTAAAGGAAGCCAAACTCCAATTAAGAGCCATGACCAATGTTGGTTCCAGAGGACAGATGACACAACACATCTCCCTCTTCTTGGTAGAGACACATGGGACTTTTGAGAACTGGATGTTCCATGTACTGTCATACTCAGTGGCTACATCAGTTTTGCATAACTATTTTTCTTCAAGACAAGGAAAGGGTTGGATTGATACTGGGAAATGTGGGGTAAAAAATGAAAGGCATCAAGAAAATTTTTTAAAAGCGCAAATAAATGATCCCCAATGCCTGACATACAGTGGGTGATTAATAAGTATTTATTAACTGCTCCCTTTTTTAAAACCAACATGTTGCTTTTTAGAAGGAACAGATAAAATTGCTGAGCTCTGCTCACTAACCCCCCAGATTTGGCTTTAGGATGAGATTTTTCAATGAAGATTATTACTTAAGTTAACTTCTCAAAGGAAGTTAAAGTAATGGAAAGGAGAACCAGTATGGGGGAGGGGAGGAGAAGAATGGAGAATCTGACAGCCCTTTCTGCACAGGCTTTTGCTCCAAGTTTCTAAAGGAAATGGCCAAGCCTCGCAAGCTATCCTACTCATTCAGAATGGGACAAATGTACTGAAGCCACAAAGAAGGTTTTGCAGCTGCCTCCAAACTCCCCTCCTCATAGGAAAAGCATCCCTTGCTGTCTGAGCACCATGGCCTCAGATCCAAGCAGTCTCCAACTGACAGAAAATCATTTCTTGGAACCCAAACCTGCCAAGTTGCTTCCCCCTTGATAGAACCAGGCAGATGTAGAGGGGCCCCTCTCCCTGGAGACTGGGAATGATTGTTCACTTGTAAATAAAACACCCTTCCTGCAGGTGGAAAATAGTCATTATTCAAAACAGGGAGACCAAAAATAGCTTAGTCAACAGAACACACTCCCAGGCTGATCAAAGTGACCCACAAACACAATTGGGCTCTCTTTCCACTTAGAAGCAATGCTGGGGGATGGGTGGGGATAATAATGCCAGGGAACTCTGAATGACAGACCACTTGGGCAGTCACTCAGCTTCTCCACAAGGCAGAGAAGCAATGGGCAGCTACCAGGAGTTAAAGACTATTTTGGCTGAAAGCCATGGAAAGGGGCCCAGTCTGACTGAGGAAGCACCTAGGGGAGAACCATTATAATATCATTAGCATCAGAAATGCTCTTGGGGGGAAGACCGAGCTGCTGGAATACAAAATGCATTCAATGAATTGGGATTATCATTCAGAAAAGCCTGAGAAGTTTCTGGCAAAAGAGAAACAGAGAGACCAACAGAGAGACTGTTCATTGCAGTCTGAGACAAGCACAATCAAAGTCAGGGAGGGAGCTTTCAGAACAGACCCCTTATGCCTTAGAACTGGATGCAAAATCCACTTAGAACCAAACACTGACCATTTGTAAAAAACACTGTGAATCCCACCATAAGCAAAAGGAATCAATAGTTTCCAAGGACTCCCCACAGAAACCTTACAGCTTTCCCTCAGCAGCAATGGCAGTCTAGTCAGAAGGGAACACCCCTCCTTGGGCAGATGGGGAAAATAAGGGCCAAAGAGGAGCCAGGAGTGAGTCAGACTGCCCAAGGTCACTGCTAGCTAGTTAGTGGTAGAGGAGGGCTCTTTCCACTCTGTCTTAAGGCCCAAGGGCAGAGAACAGGCCTGTCATCGCCAAATAGGGTCTAAGCTCTTCTGTGGAGGCAGAGTCATTATGGCGCTAATAAATCAACCAAAAAGTATTATTGAGTACCCATGATGCATCAGTTGCCATGTGAAGAGCTGTGGACACAGGTAAAAATGAGACAGTCCATACTGTAAGAAATGGGAGAAGGAGTTTTGTTTCCACAGAACTAAAGGTGTGCTTCCCCGCCCTCCCCCACCCCAGCTTTAGCAGAGACCAGGCCTCAAGGTCGGTCAGGTGAGAGGTCAGAGGCTTGTACGCATGTGCATACTTTTTAAGAAGGCAGTCTGGGGAATTAGAGAGGCCAAACTGCTTGAACCAGTTCAGGCTTATCTAGGGTCTGGTCTTGGTCAAGAATCCAGGCCTGCTGATTTGCGTAATTTGCATATGTTAAAGAGAGAAAGTAGGGGAAGTAAAAGAATATAGTTTAATCCTAAACTAAGACAAGGAAAATCTAATTAACTTCACTTTTGCTTCTGTATCCTTATTACCCTATTTATATAAACTGTATAACCTAGGAAAACTATGTAAAAAATAAAGATTGTAAGCTAACCATGACTCTAGCAGGAGTGGAGGGAATGGTTACCCCTGCTCCTGCAGCTGTATCGGTGTGAGTGTTCCCGCGAGCACTACACCCACTCTCCCGGGGAGCATAATAAAATGCCTTCCTCTGCCCACTCTGGTACTGAATTCTTTGGGTGTGAATGGGCAAATCACATGGATTTTCCTAAGGTCAAGTGAAGGTAAGCAACAGGCAGCGGAAGCTCGCCAGGCTTACTCCTGGATCTTGCCTTGGGGTGTCCTGTGATCCCCACTGCGGTGTTAAGAGGGCTACCACTCTGGATTCCCTTGGGGAACCCTGTGGTCTACACGGCCTTCTTAAGGGGACATCACATGGGACTTCCAGCCCTGTCTCGGGAGCCTTGTGATCTTACTGCCATCCTAAGGGGCCATCACTTGGGTCTTCCTTACAGTCTGACCCCTAGGAGGCCCTGGGATCCCCACAGATTAAGGGATGGCTACCACTTGGTCTTCCTCTGGGAGTCCTGTGGTCTGTACAGCCTTCCCTAGGGATTATCACAGGGTTCTTCCTCAGGACTTTGGCCCTGCCTAGGAAGTCCAGTGATCCCCAAAACCACGTTTCTCACAATACCCTCCAGGATATTACATTTTATTGGGAAAACAACAAAGGCACAAAGAAGTGTATACAGGATAGATACAAAATAATGTTGGCAGAAAAGACAGGAAGAACTGAAAGAAGCAGAAAAGGTTCCAGACAGAAAGCGGAGCTTGAGCGGAGCCTTTAAGTTAAAGGATTCCAGAAGGGGAAGGTGAGGAAGGTGTATTCCACACATCAGAGATAACCCATACAAAGGCACAGAAAAGGGAGGTGAAGTATTTAATGTATGAAGATGAATGAGAAAGCCATTTTGGCCGCACCACAGAGTTCAGGAAGGGGAGTAATATACAATAAGGCTGAGAACACCGGTGAGGCCAGGTTGTAAAGGTTGCAAATGCCAAATGAAGAAATTTCTATTTGATCCTAGGGGAAATAGGGAGCCACTGGAGTTCATGGAGTAGGGGAATCACGCGGTCAGAGCTGTGCTTTAAGAAAATCATTTTGGCAACTGGAGGATAGTCAGGAGGAGGGAGGGACTTGAAACAGGAAGGTCGAATAGAAGAAATCTATGGCACTAGTCCAGGTGAGAGGGAATGAGGACCCTAGTTAGAGCAGTAGCTATGTAAGTGAAAAGAAGGGAAGGGACAAGAGGAGATGTGGTGGAGGGAAATACAAGAAAGTCTGGCAATTGATTAGGTATGTGGCATGAAGGAGCGGTGAGACAAGGATAACACTGCGGTTGTGAACGGTGCCCTTTACAGAACCAGAGACTGTGGGGATTTTGAGATAGAAAGAAGGGGAGGTGAGGAAGCTCGGGGTGACTGACCTTTATTTTCTAGGCAAAGTCTTCAGCTGAAAAGGTGCAGGGAGGAAGAGATGTGGGGATTCTGAGGAGGGAAGAGAATATGGGAGGGCGACAGAGCACAGATGCCAACACTGACCTCTAGCCTCCAGCAACAATCAACCAGTCCTGAGAGCTGTTCGACTCAGATTATATGTAATTGGGAAATATTTAACAAAATAAATAAAAATACAATAGAATATTGATAATGTTAATATGTGGTTTTCTACATCAATATGCTGCTTGCAGGGATCCTTATGAAGAATTTGGTGGCCTTGTTTCTATTTAAGTTTGATACCACTGAGATAGAGAATCAATTAGGAAGAAGTAAAAGGATGGCTTCTTTATATAGAGCTTTAAGGTTTATGGAGCACTTTTCTCATAATAATCCTGTGTAATAGGTATCATAAGTATTATTTCCATTTTACAGATGAGAAAACTGAGGCTCAGAGCGATTAAGAGATTTATACTAAGTTAATAAACACCAAAGCCAGAAAGAACAAGACATTGCTAAGGGACTTTAGAGGTTTTCTGGCCCAACCCTCTACCATTGTGGCATACTGTAGACCAGTATGGTAAGTGTAGACCACGTACTTCCCACAGCTGTTGTGAGAAAAGCATGTGGTAAACTGTAATATGCTAGAGAAATGTGAGCTGTTATTATTATTGGGAGGGGCGGTGTATCTGGCTGCATGTGCGGAATGGATTGAAGCGGGGAACTGAGTGGGAAGGGGAGGTATGGTCAGGAGGCTGTCTCCAGAAGCCCAGTTTAGCAATAAAGAGAACAGGGATAGGAACAGCAACAATGAACTCCTCACAGAATTCCCTTGTTTCCAGAATTCTGTCCCGAGGAAGTTCCCCACCCCCACCTCTCCCAGCCCCCAGGACCAGCCTGGCAGGAAAAGCCACTGAATCTGCATGTCTTCCCCTGTGTCTTCATGATGCCCATTCCTTTCCTTCTTGTCCTCTTCTCGATCATGTGGTCTGTCTTCCCTGCCCAGCTCAGCCAGTCTGTCTGAAAGCCCGGCCTGGGTGTGCCCCTCTCTCTCTGGGGAGTGTCACTGGGCACACTCAGCCAGGATCCAACACTAACAACCTCCGCTGAAAAAAGCAGAGAGGGTCTTTTTATGTAACAAAATTGAAATTTCCGGGAGAGAAAGAAAATCCCCTAAAGTGAAATTCCAGGAAGTCTATCTTAGAGCTCTGTATTCCCAACAGCTGCACAGGTCTTCCTCTGGAACGGTGCCCTTTACAGAACCAGAGACTGTGAGCTCCTTGAGGGCAAACAAGAACCAGAGACTGTGGGGATTTTGAGATAGAAAGAAGGGGAGGTGAGGAAGCTCGGGGTGACTGACCTTTATTTTCTAGGCAAAGTCCTCAGCTGAAAAGGTGCAGGGAGGAAGAGATGTGGGGATTCTGAGGAGAGAAGAGAATATGGCAGGGGGACAGAGCACAGATGCCAACACTGACCTCTAGCCTGCAGCAACAATCAACCAGTCCTATTAGGAAAATTCGTTAAGTACAACACTAACTTCTCCAGGTTAGTGCAGTCTGAGGGCCAGAGTCAACCTGAAACACACACAATAAAAGCACACATCTTACCATACTTCAAAGCTTCCAAAGTGCCCTCCTCACAACAACCTGGGAAGGAGACAGGGAAAGCATTCTTAGCCTCATTTTATACATCTCTAGGCTAAATACTCCCAAGTGAAAATAATAAACTTCCTTTATGATATTTCTTACAATCGGTCATCAGCACTTTGTGTTAAGACCTCAAATGAGGGAGAACCTGCTAAGAGTGTTTTCTTAAAGAAAAAAAACAACATTAATTTATTCCTTCATTCATTTATCCAACCAACATTTATCCAGTGACTACTCGCTGCAGAGCACCGTGATGAGGACAACAGAGCAAGGCCTTGAACTCAGCTCCGCTGACTGTCAATTCAAGCCCTTTTCCATTCTCTGGTCACCACATGGCTCTCATGAGACTACCTGGTCCACGAGAAGCATCCTCTCTAGGCAGTGCCCATTTAGGCAAAGAGATCTGGCCAGATCTCTATTCCCACTGCAGTTTCTACTGGAGACCTCGAAGCTCTGGCACTTCTCAGAGACACTCAGCACACTTGCTAGACTCAACAACTGCTTTGTTCCCCTCCCCCCAAAGGTGCCCACTTCAGGACCCTCAAATTAGCATGAAACTTCTGTCAGTATGAAGTTTATGCCTGTGTCCCCATGCACGCATGCACACACATCCACTCTCTGTGTCTCTGTCTCTGTCTCCCTCTTTTCCTTCCTCCCTCCCTCCAGGTAATGCATTCCCCCAACACATTCCTCTCAAAATTACGCTAATCAGAGGTTTCCAAAAGCTTCAGACACAGACACTTCTTTAAGTTGCTCTGGACTCGAGAGGCCCCAAATTTAGCTCTACTCCAAAAGCATGCCGTGGTGCCGTCACCAAGGGTGAGTCCCTCCAGCTCCATCTGTTGTCACTAAACTGGCCCCCAAAACCATCCCATGCCTCAACGTAAGACATTAAGCCGTCTTCCTATGTCTCAGTGGTAGCTAGGACAATCGAGGTTTCTCCATTCTATATGCAGAAGTCCAAGTAACTCAGGGCTATTTCCCAAGATAACCCCTGGCCAAAACACCAGAGCTGGGTGAGCAGGGAAAAAGGACAAAAGGCGAGGGAGAAGACTCACGCTCACAAAGGCAAAAGCCACTTAGAGGAAGGAAAAGAAGGATCATTAAAAGCAGTCCCTCGTCTACAACTACAGTAACTAATCTCAACCAAGCTGGGAAGGAAAACAGCATAAAGTTAATCAGAAAGTGGAAGTCTTAGGTTTCTGATTCCGTATCTCACTGACTGCGGGACCCATCACAAGTCACTCCCCTTTCTGAATTTCAGTTGCCTCATCTGTAAAACGGGGATGTCACCACTGTTGTTGTTGATGTCTGTCCTTCATTTCTGAAGAGGACCAATGACATCATAGGCTGATATCTCGACTCTCACGTGACTTGGATTGAAGCGAGGCCGAGCTGCATCAAGTCGTCAGCCTCACTCTCTCTTCCAGAGTCATCGAAGTCCAGTGGCAAGACGGAAGTCAGGATGCCACGGAGGATCTTGGCATCTTCCATGTCTGACCAAGCTCTAAGCACTCCACAGCACCTGCTTCAGCCGCCTTCATGGCTGCTGAACAAATTGTTCTCATCCACCCATTCCACCAGAGGAAGTCTTCACATGTTTGGGGTAGACACTCCCCTAACTCACCAACAGGTTTGTGGCCCAGCAATTGCCCTCAGCCTGATTTATTCCATCTGCCAAGACAGTTTGACAGGGTGTGGCTGCTGCACATGCTACAGCTTCTTGGAGCCACAGGTGAGAGTTGGGTGAATCCAGTGGACATCAAAGGTGGAAAGCAGCCTGGAAAAGGGCTGGGCAAGTCCTCATACCAGAGGGGCTAGTCCTCCTAGAGCACCCATATACTCCACCAACCACAGGTCATTGTAAAGATTGAATGTATGACCAACATATTACCCAAGTGAGAGTTGTTATTAATATCCCAGAGCACAGTGTCTTTTCTGGGGCTATGCGGTACCCTCCCCTCAGCCTGCTGCCCCAGAGTTCCCATCAGTCCTTGCTTCCTGGATTTGCTCTGTGTGAGGGGGCTAAAACATGCAACTCTTCCAGAATTCCATGCCCCACTTCCCTCAGTCAAGTAGCCAGGAAAGGAACCTGGGGGGATCCCTGGGGTGCTCTATACTGTCCTCATACTTACTTTGGGACTACAGCTTCACCCAAATTTTTTTCCCACAAATGTGGGTCCTGCAGGAGACTGAGCCAGCTGAAAGATGCTCAGGAGGTGCTTCCTGACACTATCCCCAGACTCCTCACTTCCCAAGAAGGCTATTCTTCAGAGGTGTGAGTTATTCAGGCTTCGCAAGGCCAGAGGTACTTGTGACTTAACTCAGGCCCTTCAAGAACAACTCTGCTCTATAAACATGCCCCCAGAGAGACTTCCAAATGATATCTTTAGACCATAAAACCAGGACTCAAGTGAAAAAATAATCCCTGAACTGCAGAATTAGAGCCCTTCCAGACCATCTTGCCCAGAGACAGGACTGATGCCCAGGCAGGCACCAGGCTCCCAGGTCAGAAGGGGAAGGCCAACTCCTTTGCTTGCTTCTAGTCTCTCCCCTCTCTAATTATCTTATACCCAACTACCAAAGCAATTTTCTTAATGCCCAGATCTGACTCCACTGCTCAAAACCTTTGGAGGCTGCTCCTTGTTTCCTTTAGGATAAAATACAAACTCTTTCACCTTGTATTTCAGGTTCTCTATTATCTGGCTCTAACCTACTCTATGCACTTTACATTCCTGATAAACTAGACCAGGGCTGTCCAAAATACAGCCCACAGTGCGATTTTATGTGGCCCACCCATGGGTTTTAATTTTCACAAGCGAAAAAGTAAAATAATAATTTGCATGGAATGCATATTAGATTTTTTAATTCCATCACTAATAAATAATCTCGCTGATGTCAATTTTCTTTAAGCAGTATTATGGATGGAACAAACCACACAGAATTTTCAATCGATCTGTGTGGGATGCATTCTGTCTATACGATACAGACTAGTCAGCGTGCACCTACCTTCATACTGTTGTGTTGTTGCTTTGTTGTTTTGTGTTTGCTTTCGCGCTTTGTCCCTTCACCTGTCATACTGATGATGTGAGTTCCCCCACTTTCTATTAGTGTACTGTATTTTTTATTCTGAGTGTGGCCCTCAAATAATTATTTTATTTTAATGCGGCCCTAAGATAACCTAAGGCTAGACAGCCCTGAACTAGACTACTGGCCAGTCTCCATCCTGTCCTGTCTTCTGTTTCCATGCACTGGTGCAAACCAACTCCATGCCTACACGTTCCTCCCTACTGAAAGCCTTCTCTTCCTTCAAGGCCTAGCTCAAGTGATTTTCCTAAGGTACAGGTCTAATCATGTCATTCCCCCCACTCTAATGGTTGCCCACTGCCTCTAGAAATAAATAAAAGGTCTTCTGTTCAGTTTTTAAAGCCCTTTACAATCTAAGTCCTCCTTTCCATCTCAATCATAATAGTAATGGCTAAGGAGCAGCTAGGTGGCGCAGTGGATAGAGAACCAGCCCTGGAGTCAGGAGGACCTGAGTTCAAATCTGACCTCAGACAGTTGACACTTACTAGCTGTGTGACACTGGGCAAGTCACTTAACCCCAATTGCCTTGCAAAAATAATAATGATAGATAGTATTTACACAATGCTTTAAGGCTTGCAAAGCACTTTACATATGTTAAATTCACTCAATCCTCACAACAACACTGTGAGGTTATGGTTGTGGTTCAATCAATTTCCAACTCTTCTTGACCCCATTTTGGGGTTTTCTTGAAAAAGATAAGGGAGTGGTTTGCCATTTCCTTCTCCAGCTCATTTTATAGATAAGGAAACTGAGGCAAACAAGCTTAAGTGACTTGCCCAGGGTCACACAGCAAGCAAGCATCTGAGGCAGGATTTGAACTCACTAAAATGGTCTTCCTGACTCCAGGCCCAGCACTCTATGCACTATGGTGCCACCTAGCTGCCCACCCTGTGAGCCAGGTGCGATTATTACCCCCATTTTACAGATAAAGAGACTGACTGAGATGTTAAGTGACTTGCCCAAGGCCATACAACCATGAAGTATCTTTAATAGGATTCAAAGTCAGTCTTCCAGATTCCAAATCCGCCAATCTATCTACCACACAACATCCTTTAGGTACAGTAAGCCAAAGTGGGTTTGTAGTCCTTCCCTAC